>NW_004524718.1:3580902-3620778 GCF_000260255.1 Octodon degus
TAAGAAGAATATATGCAGTGTATTATTTGTTGAAACTGTACTTCCGATTTGATTTGAAACTGTCTCATTGCTATATGTTTATCAATAAAACTGTAGAGAAAAAAAAAAAGAAGAACAAGAATAGCTGATTAACAATGGTTGATATATTATCTATTTTTATCATCAAATGTGTTGCTTAGATTAACAGATACCGTTACGTAAGACTGGACATATGGTTGCATATTATCGCTTGTTTTCCAGAAAACTTAAATTTTTGTTCTTCTCCTTTTTGTTTTTTAAAATATTTATTTTGAAGAGAGTATAGTAATAATTGATACGACATTAGAAATGGTACTCATTTACAAGACCAAGATGACAGGTATTCAACATGATTTTTGTAGTACACACTGCTGCTCTCTATGTAGTTGCTTAGATCGCACATATTAGCATACAGTTAGTTAAGGTGAAAATTCTACACATGAACTGCTATTTTCAAAAAACTGATGAAAATTTTAAGCACAATCACCTCAGCCATCTTGTATATATACTTACATGTTTTTCCCCCACCTTTTTTCCTATCTTTTCTCCTTGCTGTCATCTTCACTGTTTAATCCTTAAGTTACATTTCTTTCTATTTTACTATATCTGTTGTAGCTTTCAGGTTTAATTTCTTCTTTCAGGTTCTTACCCTAGGGAGACTGTATGATATTTACACATGTGTCTGATTTATTTCACTCATGAGTATAGGCTGTAGTTGCATGTACTTACCTATGAAGGCTTTGAATTTGTCTTTCTTTATAGCTGAGTAATACTCCATTGTATAAAAATACCACAATCTTTTTCATCCTTAGGCGATGGGCATTTTGGTTGCTTCCAAAATTAGAGAAGTCTGATGTGGTAGACCATGCCCTATAGTAAGCGGTGAAGCCAGGATTCCTCAGCACTGATTTTTCCACTGTGTTACTCAGAGAATTGTCAGAATGGGCTTGGTAGTGCTGAACAGCTTACTGTTAAAGAAAACAAATCAATATAAATGTTACTGAAATAAACAGAAATAGGTATAGTTATTCTAGAAAGCCAGATACTCATTTTCAAACTGACTTTACAATTTTGGAAAGTTGAAGTAAGTTACACATGTGTCTGATTTATTTCACTCATGAGTATAGGCTGTAGTTGCATGTACTTACCTATGTTCTTCATTTTTTCATATACAAATCAGATATGACAGAAATAGTTTACCTTTCAGAATTTCTTAGATGTCTTAAACTATTAAGAAATTGCACTTTCTCAAGGGCCAGCCAGATATCTCAGTGCATTAAAGGGCCCGCTTGAGCAGACGCAGGGGCGGGCTTCAATCCCTAGTGTGCCATGCTGGCCCTGCCTCCAGAGCGCACTGAAATGATGACTGAGATTGGGCATGGTGGTGTGCACCTGTAATCCCAGCGCTTGGGAGGCTGAAAACAAGATCACTATGAGTCTGATTTGTGTGGTGAGACCCTGTAGACCTTGTACTAAACACATTAAAAAAAAGAGAAATTACACTTTCTCAGAGTGAGAAACTAAATGCCTTAATATTATTATCATAATGTCTTAAATATTAAATACAAGTCTTTTAAGGTGTCTAAGCTATCATTTCAATTCTATCTTTGTGACTATTTTTAAGTAACAATTATCCATTTCTTATAAAATATTCTGATATTGAAAAGTTTTAATATTTTTCCACATGTTACTGATCTTAACTGTGTAAATATTAACAATTAGACATTTAGGACAGTAAGGAAGACATAATAATTACAGGGAGAACTCATTACAACATTACTGTTCTTGCCTTAGAAGTTTTAGAGTAGAAAGTCTAGTATGGAATCTTAGATTCTGCATGTGCAGTAGGTGTCTTGGCAATGCTGGATTTGCTGACCTGGGCTCACGCTGCTTAACTCTGCAACAGAGATCCAGTCTCCAGTGTTCACTGCTGTTTATTACTGTCTTCATCTCTAATCTTCCTGCTGCCATTTCTTTAACACCTGTGATATATACATAGCTGTTTAAGTACTGTCCAGGTGGCAGGTCAGTGGCTCATGTGTTTTCCTCAAATAATGCCTTGCTTTGAGTCTCATAGATACAGCTCTCAGAAGAGACAAGGTACCCATTAAAGGGTGTCTGCTCTCAGAATATGAATGATAGGAAGTGTGATTTTAGATGGAGCAGTTGGTTCAAGAGCAAAGAGCAGCAGAATGTCTGAGAACTAAATCAGAGGAACCATGGACATAAACATTTGGCATATTTCTCTTTCTCTTTTGAGCCTTTCTACTACAATGCCAAATGGAAGTAAAGTGTTTAAATATATATATATATATATATATATATATATATATATATATAATATTTTTTAAGTGCTATCACTATCTGAATTCGATGAGTTCCTGGCCATAAATTGGGTCAATTGAATCCATGTTCCAAGATTTGCTAGAATTGTTTACTGATTTGTTTCTAAGACTTGAACTTTTTGTATCTCTTTTCTTTTCTGGTGTACTTCTGAATGATTCCAGATGTCAAAACAATAAGCAAAAAATAGCTAAAAATTGTTTATTAAATTCAAACAAGTAACTAAAAATAGAGTTTTTGAGACCAAAATTAATAGCATGACAGCTAATTCTTACAAACTTGTGATACTGGTGAATATTATTATTTTTTAGTTGTATCAAGGAGATTCCAAAGTTTAAATGGATATCCTTACACATTTTATAATAAAAACCATACACTGACTAATTCTAAGTGCTCATGAAATCTTCCATTGCTAGTTGCTGGCTTCTGAAATAGTGGCTCTTGATATAATTAGTCTTGTGTTTATTTTCCTAAAATTTATTTGTTCAATCAATATATATCTATATTTTAACGTATTTGATACAGGGTCTCACTACGCAGCTTGGACTCATAGTGATCCTCCTGCTTTCAGCCTCCCCAGTGCTGGGATTACAGGCTTGCACTACTACACACCCAGACTCTGGCTGGCTCAGCCCACCCTGGCGGGGGGCTGGCACACCATGTGGTACCAGGGATTAAACCACTGCCCCAGTGCTTGCCTAAGCTTGACTAAGCAGGGCTTTAGTCTGCTGAGCTATCTCACTGACCCCATTCATTCAATATTGAGCGCCTGCTTTTACTGGGTACTAACTTAGGTACTAGGGAATATATTAATAGACGAACCCTACAAAAAATCCTGTTCTATGATTTGTATTCCAGTGCAAGGAGACAAAAGTAAGTGAAACATGTGGTATGTTCCGTGAAGGATGCTAATGCAAGAGAGGGTACATACAGTCACAGGGGCAGGGAGGGCCACCAATAAGTGAGACCACAAGAGAAGCAATAAACCCATAGTCTTATGACAAGAACACCTCTGGTGTTCTCCTGAACCATCAAGAGGGCGGGTCTGCTGGGCTGGACCCGAGTGAGGGTAGGGAAAGTAAGAGGAAGTAGAGTCAAAACAGTTACAGAAGCCAGATCTTGCCACTAAGGCAAGGACTTTCCCCTCAGTGAGATGTGAGCCACTGGAGGGCTTAGCTAGCAGGAGTGACTTAAGCTAATTTAAATCATAACAGAATTGCTTTAGTGGCTCTGCTGAAGATGATCATGGAGGTGAGGGTTTCAGCAGGAAGACTTGTTATAGAACCCCTGCTTTTTACCTGTGTGAAAGACAGTGGGGTGTGACGTGATGGGAAGGGTGTGTTCTTGAGTATAGGCCACAGATACACCCAAGAGTATTTGATGGATGCCAAGCAGGATAGGAAGAAGAGGACATTCATTCAGCTATTAGCAAAAAAAGAAAAAGACTTGCTCAAGCATTACAATTGGTCACAGTGTGACAATTACATTTTGAACTTTGAAGCCTACCAAAGAATAATAGCCTTTGTTTTTCTCTGTCCTTAACCTGACTCTTGTTTTGTAGTTTGAGGGACTGTGGTTATGTCTATACATTTTCATTAGCATAGTAGATGGGTTATAGTAGCTGAGTCTATGTTACATTTCTGATTTAGCCACCTGCTAAGAATTGAAGAACAAGACCCTGGAAGTGTGGGCTTGGGGCTCTTGCCTGGCCTTAGGGCTCTTCCAAGGTGGCACTGACTGTGTGACTTCACCATTCTCTTCACCTTTCCAAATCTAGGTTCACGGTCACAAAAGCTGACCCGTTCTTAGCACATCTAGTCACTCCAGTGACTGGGGGAAAGTGCAGAAACCAACAAGGAGATCTAATGAAGAAACATGGAATTCTGGTTTCCATTCAAATGCAAATGCTGCTACTTCAGAAAGATGCCTATATTAAATGTCGACGTGTCCATGTGCGCACCTTTCTCCCTTTGTCATGGATTCAGAATGCACATGGTAGTCGCTGCTTGGCCGTGCTTTGGATGATGATTCAGAGCTGTGATTGTTAGAGATTCACTTCTGGCAGGATTTTTTTTAATGAGGCACACCCTTTTGTTTCTCATTTGAAAGTGGCTAAAAATGTATCATTTGCTTTTATTTTTAGAAAATAGTCTCCTCTCTCTCTCTCTCTTTTTAAACTTTTCCACATGGTGATCTTGCCTTTGTTCGCCAGCAGTAAAGCCCTCGCTGAAAGCTGATGAAGCCCCCTGAGTAAGTTGTATCACAACCATCTTTGGGTGTGGAGTTTTGGACCAAAGACTTAACAGCTGTGCAGACATTGAGAAAATTTTCATTGCGAAAGTGTCTATTGCAATGAGTTCACCTTAGTTACCACATTCAGTTTGGAAATGAAGATGCCCAGGCTTTGCCTGGTATACCACATTATCCAAAATACTCTCTTCCTTAAATTGCAAGCACAAGCATTGTAAAAAAAAAAAAAAAAAAAAAAAATTCTCACTTTGATGCAAAAGAACATTTTCTATTACTTAAAGAATGCTGAGTTTAAGAAATCATATACAGTTTCAAATCTCTTTGTTTGTTTGTTTGTTTGTTTGTTTGTATTCTGGGAATTGAACTCAGGGCCTTTGCACTGAGTGAGAACTCTTGCCCTTATGTTTTGTTTTGAGACATTGTCTTAATAAGTTATTAAATTGCTTAGGCTAAGCTTGACCTGGTGACCTTCCTACCTTAGCCCTTCAGAGTCCTATAATTAAAGGCATGCCCACCATTCCTGACTCCATCCCTGTGAAGTTTAAAAATTTATCTTTTGTTAATGAGTTTTTATTAATCTTAAATTCCTTGATTTTAAAACTGTGTGAAGTTTTGTGCAAGCTGTGATCACTTGTCATGAAAGTGTTAATTCACTCGCTGGAGCTGGAGCCTTCTCTACACATGAGTGGCCTTGTGTGTGGTGCTTCCTGCAGGCTATACAAAACCATACTGGGGTCTCTTTCCCTCGGTACTTATTTTTGACCTACAGGAGCTGGCAGGTTCACTCTGTCATTGGTAAACTTCCTTATTTCATTGTTGGAATGAAAACTTCTTCTATAATTTACAAACTCATTTTCACTGTGGAACTTTTCACTCAACTGACTTCTTCGACAAAAAGCCTGGTACATAAAACGGATGAAAGCAGAGATGCTGGAAAAATTCCCGGCCCCACCCACTTCCTTCCAGGAGGCACAGGACACCTCTGTCTGAGTTCTGGAGCTGCTGTCTCATCATCTGAAATATTCAGGCCTTAGTCCACTCTGAGGATTCTTGTCCAGCTCATCGAGGAAGATAAATTGCTGCCTTAGTGCAGCAAATGAGTGCTATGTTGATAATGTCATTGTGCTCAAAGATAGGCATCGTAACAGTTGACTCAACAACTGCAGCATAAAAAGCCACCCAACTCTTAAATACATTTTGCAGAATAAAGTGCTTGGGCTGTGTTATCTTACAAAGCATAGCTTCCATTCTGGCCCAAATAACAGAACCAAGTACAGCTATTAAGATGGTGCAGTTCAATAATAATAATTTTAAGGCATTATCATGCCTTAAGGTGCCAAAATATAGGGAGGTATGTGGGAAATAATGGTGAACTAGCAATTTCTGGAAGGTAACAAAGATTTCATAGATAATGTCAGGTCTTGAGGTCTTTCTGTTGTCATCAAATACCACTTCAGTAACCCAATGTGAGGAAAGAGTCCAAGGAAACAATTTTTAAATAGTAAATTTATACATACACAAGGATATTACAAAACAGATGTAAAAAACTACCGCTAAAATTTGTTCTCCATTCATGTATATTTTGTGAAATTCTTACTGCAGTTGATTCTTAAAGCCTCGCTTTTCACATTATTGCTGCCATATTATGTTATCAGTATCTCACTAGCATATCTTTAACTCTAAACATGGAAATTATCATTAAGTGATTGGGTTGGAGGAAAAAAATCGATAACAATAAGAATGAAAAGAGAACAAAAGTTTAAGAGACAATGATGGACGGGGCTGGAGAGATGGCTCAGTGGTCTAAAGCACCTACTTAGAACAAGCTTAGCAAAGCATCAGGGACCGCGGTTCAATCCCCCAGCACCACATGCCAGCCAGCCCCGCCCCCTGGTGGGCTGAGCTGGCCACACACACACACACCACACACACTCACTCTCTCTCTCTCTCTCTCTCTCTCTCTCTCAAATAAATAAAAATTATAAAAAAAAAAAAGAGACAATGATGGAATTAACTCGACTTAACTTTCCCATGAATGTAGGCTTCACACAGAGGAGAAACTGGAAAAATTACAGGAAAAGTTCTGTTTGGGTTACTGGAAGATCATAGTAACATTAATCAAAACAAGTAGTAGCCAAAATGCAAGGTAAGGGACATTCTGACTTTCAACTGTGATATATTTTCATGCCATCTTTCTGAAACCAAATACCATGTGATGGTACCCACAGTACAGACATTCTGATGAAAGAGCTAGTCTCATGCTTGCCTGAGTTGCCAGGCTATCTTTAGAGATTATATTAAATTAGCACAAAATAAAACACAGTGACTATCTGTGAAATTTTTCTTTAAATACTAAACATGATCATTATAACATTTTTAAATAAGAAATGATAGAGCTTCAGGACTCCTGATAACTATAAATTAAAATATAAACATGAAAGCCATGAAGTACTATTTCTATCTTCCCCCAGTACCTCTTAATAGCTAAAAAATTCCATCTCTCTTGACACTGGGAAATTGTTCACAGGTTTACATAGGTCCCTGAGGTTCAAATAGCTAAGTGCCCGAAGTGTTTTATTAGTTTATTATGACTCATGTTTGGCCAGATGACTCAATATTAGGGAATTTGAGGCCCGAAGTCATAATGAGTCCATGCATCTGAAACATTAAACAGAAGATTTTTGAAAGGAAATGTCATGTGTATTTAGGGGCTGAGCTGCTAAAGACAGAACATTGGTCTGAGAGGAATGGAATTTTTTTCCTTTCACAGTGTGTTGTTGGTTTATGTTCTGTGTGAGCCATTCAGGAAAGTATCCACAGCAACAAAAGGCACATTGCTTAATTTCACAACACAGGCCTAAAAAGAAATGTTCTCTTCAGACAACTCTAGTTATTGAAATTTTTTATTGTGCTTTTTCAATTTCAATTTAGGGAGAAAGATTGTTTTTATAACCCTATGCATAAAAAACAAGTAGCTTTGCTTCTAGAGAATTATCAAAAGGGATGGTGTGGCATCCCTATAATCCCAGTACTGTGGGAGACTGAAGCAAGAAAATGGCAAACTCAAGCCCAGCCTGGGTCATTTAGCAACTGGTGAAACTCTGTCCCAAAATAGTATTAAAAGAATAAAAGGTTTGGTAGGCTGTAGCTCAGTAGGAAGGAAAAAGAAAGGGAGAGAGAGACAGAGAGGGAGGAAGGGGAAGGGGAAGACAAGGAAAGGGAAAAAAGGGAAAGAAAGTTTGATAGTAGGGTAGGAAAGATGGGAAGAGCTGTTACGTGTAGGAGGAGTTTGGTCATGAAATTTTTAAAAAAGAGAAATTCTGTGGTAAGTTAAAAAGTATTCTCTTCAAAGGCAGGGTATGTTCAAGACTTGAAGGCATGGAAGAAGGCAAACTAGAACATGTAAGGTCAGTAGTAAAAAAGTGAAAAAAAACCCTATGCAGTCTGTTTGAAATCTGCTTGTGCTTGAAGCACCAAATCAATACTGTGTCCCAGGGGCTGGGGAGATGGCTTAGTGGAATAAGCGCTTCCCTGGCAAGTGCAGGGCCTGAGTTCAATCCTCAGTTCCGCCCAAAAACAAAAAACAAAAACAAAAAACATGTCCCACTCCAGGTCTTTGTGCCTTAAGCTATAGTAGGTAACTGCTAAAGACAAAATATGAAAATTACTAACCATAGAACAAAAAGTAGACAATCCATGATGTAAAGACCTGGTGCTTATCAAAGCTAAGGGGTTAAAGATCTTCTATGATTATCACATGTGCTTGACATGGGGGATACAGGACCAACAGAAAAATGATGTGGCCCTTAATGTTTGTTCCCCCAGGTGAATATTAGCCCATGCTGTCTTCAGTGATGGCACCGATGGCAGTGTGCTGCTGGTATTGCACAGAATTCCTCCACTCTAATTTTTCTTCTGTACCTCATTCATCATAGTGCAACATTTTACACACAAGAACATTCATTTGATGGCTATTTTTCTTCTTCTTTTTTTTTTTTTACCAGATTGTTTCATTCAATTTAAGTTACACCAGCAGCCCTGGTGTTCAGCTTTCTTTTTGACTATATGTTTGGAAAAAAGTAATTGGACGAAGTAGACTCTCTCCTGGCAGCAGCAACAGCTGGATGGCATCTCTAATTAGGTACCAGGCAAATTTGGGCTGCATTTATAATTTTCCATATGCTGGCTTACAGTTTCTATTTAAAAGGTTCTCAAAAACAACAGGCAAATGTAGAAAGATTTGCCACACTTGTATATGCCACTCAATAGGAACTTGTCTTTCTTGAGCATCTCAACATAGAACATAGAACGGGAATCACAAACACTTTAACTAAGAAAATGTCACCCAGGCAGGATGTCCTACTTCTTCTCTGTACTTGTGCTGTTAGTCACTTACTCATAAAAGTTCCAAGAGTGTGTTACATCATTAAATTGAGAAGTATCTCCGCTTTATAGATGGAATTCTAGCTCACTTTTAAGTTTTTCCTCACGTGAGCAATTTGTAGTCTTTCTTGCAAGTTAGTTACTTCTTAAAAAACTGAAACACAAAAGAGGCAAGTTGTTGAGCTCAGCATGCAAATGAATCAGTCCCTGGGAATCTGGGAGCCCACAGTGCACACTTGTGGTTGTGCTCTTGCACTCACAACAGAGAGGAATGGAGTCAGGGAGTTGTGCTCATCAGCATTCCATCTTAAAAAAGGTTGATTTAAGGTTTCCCTGCTAAAAGGACCAGAAGTCTGCACAGCGTTGCAGAAGAACATGAAAGACCCAGTGACATTTTCAAGCATCTGCTCATTCTAACAACCTGTGCAAGTTACTTTCCCATAACAGTTATTGTTTATTAACTTGTCAAATAGGAATAGTTTTTTTTTTTTTTTTTTTTTTTCAGTTTACTTTTCTCAAGGAAGATCTCTGAAATTAACTTTGGCAAAAAGAACATCCCCTCATGTTTAAGGATGATAAAAGAGGTAGTTAAATTAAATACAGGCAGTATCTTTAAGAGCATTAGATATAAAGGAACGCATCATTCCAAGGCATTCAACATCACTACAGTCCCTAGATCACTATGAACTTACCGTGTAATGTATGCATGCCTCCCAAATTGTCTTTGCCTAAAGACATTTCGTGTTACCAGCTGCTCAAAGATATTAAAGAGAACTATTCTGGAGTACAGCAGAGACTCAAATTTATTTAAAGACAAAAATAAAAACATGATTGCAAAATTTCAAAGCAAGATTATAAGAGAGTAACAATGGTCAATATATTGTGTACTGTTAGCTTCAAAGTAGTCGCTCATATTACAAAACATAAGCATAAAATATTGATCAATCAACATAGGCATACACTTTTCAACAAACTAATAGCAAATAGTAATTATAAATATCTTAACTATCATATTTCCTTTTCCTTTTTTTTTCTCCTTTCCCCATTTCAGTTTCTCTTTGCTTTGAGCTATTTCTTCCCATTTCACAATATCTATTTACTATTTCAGCTTCTTACACTAGGGAGAGAATATGATGTATATACAGGTGGGACTGATTTATTTCACTTCTGAGTATGGACTCAAGTTACATCAATTTCCATATAAATATCTCCAGTTTGTGGCTGGGGAGATGGCTCAGTGGAATAAGCACTTCCCTGGTAAGCACAACGACCTGAGTTCAACCCCCGGTTCCCCCCCAAAAAAAATATCTCCAGTTTGTCCTTCTTTATAGGTGGGTAGTACTCCATTGTATAGCCATACCACACCTTTTTCATCCAGTCCTCAGTTGATGGGCATTTGGGTTGTTTTCAAGACTTAGCTATTACGAATTGTGCTGCTATAAGGAGGGTGCATATATATCACTGTGATACGATATTTTTCATTCTTCTGGGAAGGTACCCAAAAGGGAAGACTTTAAGTTGAATGAGACCTCTAATCCTAGTTTTCTCAGGAGTCTCCTCAATGATTTCCAAAGTGATTACACCAATCTGCATTGCCGCCACCGCTGGAGAAGTAGTCCTTTTTCTACACAGCCCCTCGAGTGTTTGGTATTGGTTGATTTCTTAGTGACAGCCACTCTTTCTGAGGTGAGAGAGAATTTCAGTATTGTTTTTATTTGCATCTCTCAAATGACCAATGATGCTGAACATTTTTTCATATATTTGTCATTTGTATTTCTTCCTCTGAGAAGTGTGTGTTCCTTTCAGATGCCCAATTTGGCATTGCGCCTTTGAATATTTGGAGTCTGATTTTTTTCAATTATTTTTATGTTTTAGATAGAAATCCTTTGTCTGAGGGACAGTTAATTTTTCCCCCCAATTTGTGGGTTTTCTTTTTCACTCTGTTGGTGATTTCTTTTGATGTGTGAAAGCTTTTTAAAAAGATATCAGTTGTTGAGTTTTTGATTTCCTGTGCAGTTTGGGTTTTGTTTATGAAGTCACTGCCTACCCTCGTCTTCAAGATTTCTACCTACATTCTCTTCCAGTAGACTTAATGTTTCTGTGTTAATATTTAGATCTTTGATCCATTTTGACTTTAGTGCAGGGTGATAGACATGGGTCTAGTTTTAGCCTTTGGCATGTGGAAAGTCAGTTTTTCTAGAACCATTTATTCAAGAGGCTGTCTTTCTTCCAGTGAACCAGTTATGACACTTTGTCAAAGATAAGGTGACTGTGTGTGTTTGTAGCTGTGTCTGAATCTTGTAATCTGTTCCACTGGTCCTTAAGCCTGTTTTTGCCAGTACCATGCTGATATTATTGCATTAGCTTTATAGTATGTGGGTTTTTTCATTTTCATTTTATGTATTTGGTACAGGGTCTCACTATGCAGTTCAGACTCATAATGATCCTCCTGTTTTCAGTCTCCCTAGCTTCTGGGATTATAGGTGTGCGCCACCATGCCCAGACTTGATCTTTGACTCACCAAACCCCAGGGGTGGGGCAGGCATGGCATGTGGGACCAGGGATCAAACTCTGGTCCCTCTGCTTGCAAGAGCAGGCGCTTAGTCTGCTGAGCTATCTCGCTGGCCCTGTAGTATAATTTCAAGTCAGAGACTGCAATGCTGCCTGCCTTGCTTTTGTTGCCCAAGATTGCCTTTGTAATTTTAGGTCTCTTCTGTGTCCATATGAATTTTAGCAATGTTTTCTCTAGTTCTGTGAGGTATGCTAATGATATTTTGATTTGGATTGCATTAAATATGTGTAACAATTTTGGGAGTATTGCCATTTTCACTATGTTGGTTTTTTCCTATCTATGAGCAAGGGCCATCTTTCTATTTTCTGATATCCTCTTTGGGCATACTCTAATTTTCAGTATTTAGATCCTTAACTTCCTTTGCTAGATTGATTCTGAAATATTTCATTTTTTTAGATGCTATTGTGAAGGGTATGATTTTCCTGATTTCTATCTGAGTTTGTTGTTTCTGTACAAGAACGCTATTGTTTTTTGAGTATTGACTTTGTATCCCCCACCACACAACTGAATTTGATTATTAAGTCTAAGAGCCTTTTGTTTTATTTATTTATATATTTATTTTGTACAGGGTCTCACTACACAGCTCAGACTCAATAATCCTCCTGTTTTCAGCCTCCCCAGTGCTGGGATTAAAGGCATGCACCACCACATCCATACTTGGTGACCAGCTCAGTGTGCTTGAGGGTGGGGCTGGCACTGGTAGCAGGGATTGAACCCCAGTCCCTGCGCTTGCCTAGTCAGGCACTTAGTCTGCTGAGCTATCTTGACAGCCCAAGTCTAAGAGTCTTTTGGTACAGTTTTTGGGATCTCCTTATACAGTATCATGACATCTGTGAATAATGACATTTGAACTTCTTCCTTTTGTAACATCATTCTTCTTATTTTTCTCTCTTGTCTAATTGCTCTGGCTAATGTTTCCAGAACTGTATTGAATAGGAGTGGCAATGGTGAACATCCCTGCCTTGTTCCTGATTTTAGAGTAAAAGTTTCAGTTTTTGTCCATTTAGAATTATGTTGACTGTTGGTTTGTCATAAATGGCTTTTATTAGATTGAGGTATGGACCATCTATTCCAATTTTCTGTAGGGCTTTCAATAATAAGTACTGGACTTCATTAAAAGTTTTTTCTGCATCTATTGAGATGACCATGTGTTTTAAAAATATTTTAATTTGGCTCTGTGATATGCTATGTTACATTTATTGATTTGCATATGTTGAGCCATCCCTGAATTCCTGGAATAAATTCTACCTTGTCATGATGCATAATCTTTTTGATGGTTTGTTGAATTCTGTTTTCTAGTATCTTATTGAGGATGTTTATGTCTATGTTCATTAGTGAGATTGCCCTGTAGTTCTCTTTTTTGGTTGGGTATTTCTCAGGTTTTGGTATCAAGGTAATAGTTGTCTCTAGGGATGAGTTAGGGAGTACTGATTCCATTTCAATTTTCATTAATGAATTTGAAAAGTGTTGGCATTAAGCTTTCTGTAAATTTCTTGTAGAATTCATCAGTAAATCCATCAGGACCTGGGTTTTTCTTTGTTGTTACGGGTTTAATTACGTTTTCAATCTCATTAACTGATACTGGGTTATTAGGAAGTTTTACATTTTCTTAATTCAGCTTTGGTAATTCATACATATCTAGGAATCTGTCCATTTCTTTTGTGTTTTCCACCCTATGAGAATAGATTTTCAATGTAGATATTGATGATCTTCTCAATTTCCATAGGATCTGTAGTGATTTCACCCTTATCATTCCTCAATACATGAATTTGAGTCTTTTCTTTCCTTTTTTTTCCTGATATGGTTGGCTAAGGGTTTATCAATTTTATTTATTCTTTCAAAGAGCTAGCTCTTGGGCTGTAGAGATAGCTCAGTAGAATAAGTGCCTGCCTGGCAAGTACAAGGTCCTGAGTTCAATCCCTGGTACCACAAAAACACTTTTTGATCAGTTAATTATTTGTATTATTTTATTGGTCTCTATCATGTTAGTTCCCTCCCTAATCTCCATAAATTTCTCCCATCTATGGACTTTTGGTTTATCTTGCTCTTCTTTTTCTAGGAGCCTGAAGTATAATGTGAGGTGGTTTATTTGTTTTCATTCTGTTTTCCTGATGTGAGAATTCAACTCTTTAAATTTCTCTTAGTACTGCCTTCATTGCATCCCATAAATTCCAGCATGCCATATGTGCATTCTCATTTAGTTGTAGATAATGTTTACTTCCTTCATCTGTGACTCATTAGTTCTCTAGGAGGGAATTATTCGATTTCCATGTGTTTATGGACCTTTTCAGTTTATTTTTCCATTAATATCTAATTTCTTGTACTATGGTAAGAAAATATGTACAGATAATTTCAATTAGTTTGCATTTACTTAAGCATGTTCTGTGGGCTAGTGTATGGTCTATTTCAGAGAATGTCCTTTGTACAGCTGAGGAGAATCTGTGTTCTAATGATGTTAGGTAGAACAGTCTGAAAACCTCTTAAGTCCATTTTTTCACAGGTTTGGATCCATTGTGTTATTTCTTTGCTGATTTTTTAATCTAGTTGATTTGACTCTATAACAATCAGGTATTGAGGTCTCCAATTATAATAGTGTTATCTCTTACTTGATTTTTCATGTCTATTAATAATTTTCATATAGTTGGGTGCTCCTATACTATATATATATATATATATATATATATATATATATGATTGTTATCTCTTCTTCTTGAAGTTTTCCCCTTACAAATATATAGTGACCTTCTTTATCTCTTTTGATCATTCTTGGCTTGAAGTTCACATTGTCTGTGAACAAAATAGCTACCTCTGTTTTTTCTGGGTTCCTGGTGTGAGGAAGATGTATCCTTTGATTTTAAGTCTATCAATTTATTTTTACATTAAAAGTGTTTCTTGTATATAACATATTGTTGGATCTTGTTTCTTGATCCACTCTGCTAGTATGTTTCTTTTGATTGGTGAATTGAGGCCATTAACATTGGTGGTTATAACTGGTATGTATTGGCTTATCCTTGTCATGGTGTTTTCCTGGTATTGTTTCCCTGCTTTTTCCCTCCATTTAATTGCTTGTCCTGCCTGGTAGTTTGTTTCTGTTGTTGTTCTTGGAAGTGTGAACGTTTTTATCTCTGTCTAGAATATCTTTCAATACTCTTTGTAGGGCTGGTTTGGTGGTCATAAATGTCTTCAGTTTTTCTTTGTCATGGAAGTATCTTATTTCTCCATTAATTTTTAAAGACAGTTTTGTAGGGTACATCAATCTGGGTTGGAAGTTGTTTTCTTTCAGGACTTTACATACTCCACTCCAAGTTCTACTTGATTTGAGAGTTTGTGATGAGAAGTCTGCTATGATTCTGACAGGCTTTCCTGTATAGTTCATGATCCTCTAACTTATAACAGCATGCATTGTTCTGTGGCTTTATCCTGCCATTGTAACTTGAAATGCTCTATCACCTCCAATCTCTTCCTTCAACATGTTTCTCCATTAAGCCACTGGAATTGTCTGCCTAACTTATACATCACACCTATTGGCATTGCCAGAGAGCTGCAGGATGTTGTCTTGACATAAAAGACCCCTTAGGCCAGCACCTTGTTATCTTTCTGTAGTCTCTACTCACCACTCCAACAACTACCCTATAGTCTACTTGCAGTGGCCATACTATCATTTCATGAATTTAGCACTTCCTTATATACTTATATGTCTCTATGCAGGCCACTACTGCTGAAATGCCATGTAACCATTTCTCATCCTACATATATCTGATTTATCCTTCACAATTCAGAGCCAATGTTGTTGTCTCACTTTTTCCTACAGACAAGTTTCTTTTTCATTTACACATTTTATTACATGCCAGTACTGTAGCACTTAATGCTCTATTCTCCACTGAGCATGGAGATCTTCCATGACCTTTAAAAAATTAAATTTATACCAAGATCTGGCCCTGTATGGTGTAAAGAAAGAAGCCAGTCAGTGTTTATTAAGTTGAAATGTGGTCCCACTGACTTTTATTATACTTTCAATATTTCTTTATATTTTTGCTTTTAATGTTTTAGATCTCTGCGTCCTTTTGTAGCAGCAGATAACAGGTAACAAAGATTAAACCCCCACAGAAAAATACCAGTTGCCTAGGAGCAAGGAAACTTTATTACAGGCTTGAGGCTGACCCTGCCCTGATGTTGGGTCAGGACTTCCAGAGTTGTCATTACCAGCCTGAACTTTACTTTCAGGTGATATACGTTTTAGGTTTCCATAGTAACCAGGTTACCTCATTTTCAGGAATTTCACAGGAATGTTTACATTTCCCAGACACTGTTGACCGTCTATCTGCCATGGCACAATGTGGTTTAGTGCTTGCCCTATTCCTCAAGTTTTCCTAACTATTTGCTCCAATTTTATGATACTGGTTTTCTTTAAGTGGGTTTATGGTTAGCTAGATGGGAGGGGTTGAGGGAGTGAGTTTACCTACAGTCTAAGTGAACTTAAGTGACCCTTTTTTAAAAATGGAGTCTCTTGCGGAATCACTTTCTGTTGAATAATAATAAACTGTGTTCTAAGAAAACACTATTTTAAATATGTTTAAGAAGCTATGTTCTTGCTGCTTTCCAAGATGAATGTAAATTTTGTGTACTGCAGATATACACTAATAAAATAAAAATTGAAAAGATAAGGGCCGACCAGATAGCTTATTAGACTAAAGCATCTGCTTAGATAGACGCAACAGCCGAGTTTTGATCCCCAGCGTGCAGTGCTGGCTCTGTCGGGGGTGCACTGAGACTGCACTTGAGACTGGGCATGGTGGTGCATGCCTGTAATCCCAGCGCTTGAGAGGCTGAACACAAGCAGATCACTACAGGTCTGATCTACACAGTGAGACCCTGTAGAATCTGTCCTAAATACTACCAAAAAAAAAAAAAAAAAAAAGAAAAAGAAAGAAAGAAAAGATACTTTGGGGGCTGACGAGATAGCTCGGCAGTCTAAGCATGTGTCTGGCAAGCCCAAGGACCCAAGTTTGATCCCTGGTACTGCACGCCTTGCTGGCCCCAGATCCCTGGATGCACCGTGCTGGCTGCCAAAAGCAGGCATGGTGGCACACGTCTGTAGTCCTAGCACTGAGAAGGCTGAGACAGGAGAATCACTATGAGTAAAGCTGTGTAGCAAGACCCTCTACCAAATAAAGAATTTTTAAAATTAAAATAAGGAAAAGATACCTTGTAAGAAAGGGAGGCTCTTTTATTGTTGTGAAAATTTAAATCCTCATCTATTTTATTTTTTCCTCATCTATTTTAAAATGTATGTTTTCATAAGATAGTTTTTATAATACTGTTCTCCCCAATATTTTATATTTTAGACAAAGAAATTACATGATATACTAATTTTTCAGCTTAAATCTATAAGTCAACATATGTTCAACTTCAGGAGTCCAAAATTAATGTATTTCAATATGTCTATTAAATTAAACTCCAAAACTGGTTAGTAGATGTGGCCTGGGTCTAGCTTAAATTATATCTTTCTCTAGCTAATTAAAGAGTAATCTAAGTCAAGCCAGTTGGGAGAGAGAGGAAGACAAATTGTCATGAGATTAGATGCTCAGCAGCTACTATTTGAATATAGTTGGCATGGGAACATAAATATATGCTGTGAAGTTTTCCACATGTTTTATATCCAATTGCTCTTGAATATTAGCACAGTCTTGTGGAAAAAGTTATATTTCTGTTTGCAATCAGATATTTTCATGCTATACAATTGTTCTTACTGAATAAACCCCATTACTTTTTATTTACTCTAAATGGAAAAAAATATTTTCCATATTTCATTAACATATTAGGATTCTGGTTAAATTCAGAAAGCAATAAACAGAGGTGGACTACTCTTCTCCTAAGTAATTGTTGTATTGTTATCCTTGAACAATTAGGGACTGAGTTTTACTTCCCTCTGTAGCAATTATGGACATGATCCACTTGTTCATGTTCAGCTGAAGTTAGAGGAGAGCTAGACGATCTTCAGCAGATAACTGCCATTTAAAAAGAATCAGAAGACATTTCTAGAGTATGTGTAGTGTACAATTATTCTCAACCACCTAACCAAGAAAGTTCCTCTTCATGACCAAATTTAAATTCCAATCAGGCTATTCCTGCCCCACCTTCTGCTCACTGGGATTAGTCCTTCCATAAACTATCATTTTCATAACTCAGCTAATCCATTATTTCCTTCAGCTCTTGTTTTGGTGGACCTTTTTATCATTATCAGATTATAAGTAAAATCTTTTTTTTTTAAAGTAAAATCTTAAGGTGAAGTAAATATCAATAAAGTACTGTAGTTTTCATAAGCTGTACTACAGGTTAGAGTTATAATTTATACATAATAAATACATTTTTGTCACACAGAAAGGGAGCTCAGGTAACAGCTACTCCTCTAACTTATACAATAAGCACAATAACACAAAATAGATAAAATCAGATAGAGTAGGCCTATCTTGTATTTTCCCCTATGGAAGTAGTTTTATAAGAAATTTTTTCACTTGAAAAATATACATCAATGAAGGTAAATAGCTGGTTGTTATGATTTCAATTCCTGATGTTTGGGCGTATCTAAGTTATAAAATAATACTTTTCTATCCAATTTTTGTATTAATAAAAATATAATACAGTATCAAGAGATAGTAACATGAAGAAAAATAAAGCTACTTAAGGAAAAAGAATTTGAGGAATTGCTTTTTCCTAAAGGGTTCTTGAGGAAAGTATCTATGGAGAAGACCGGAGACCAGAATGAAATGAAGAGTACAGTTGACCAAAAATGGGTCCAGGCTGACAACACTAGGGCAGAGGTCCTAGGACTGGAGCCGGTTTGGCACATGTGGAAAATGGTTTCGTAGGATGGCTGGAGTGCAGCAGGAAAGGAGAACAGAAAGGCCAGATCACAACTGGTCTGGAAGTCCCTGGAATGTTTTCAGAATTCCTTGGCTCCATGGGCTGGGATGCCACTGGAAAGTTTGCTGTGCAAAGGGTGACTGAAGTTATGTTTTGAAACGATTTTTCTGCATCTTAGTGCTTAAGTCAAACTGTAGGAGGCAGAAAGTTACAGTCTCCCAGAACAAGGAAAAAATGCGTCTTCCAGAATAAAGGAGAATTTGGTTTCTTTACTCATAGCCACTTAATAGGAGGACCAAAGAGAAGAGACACTTTCTTTTCACTGAGGGACAACATCCAAATCTACAGAATAAAAAAAATACTTTCTAATTATATTCTTAATTTCTATTAAAGGAGTGAATCTAAACTGTCATTTTGCAATGCTTAAAAATTGAGAATCTTAATTTAGACATTCAGAACTTCATAAACTACTCCTGTTTTAACTAAATATTTCCATATTTTTTCTAACTAAAAGTGAACATACTTTCTTTAAATTTAGAGATAATTGCTTTTAACTTTTCTTGGATATTTTCAATATAGAAAGATTTCAGACCTTTAAAAGAAAAAATAGTGTGAGCCCAAATATGTGTAACCTAAGAACATGTTAACTATCTTAGAGATTGCCTTAAGTAAGGCAAGGTTACAGTTTTTCCTCACTCGAATGATAGACATCCTTTCTCTTTAGTTCAAAAAACAGCACTGGGTCAACAACACCTTTGGGAAAGGTGTTCACGATGAGTCCGATTTGAAAGATTTTCTTAATACATTATATTGTTTCTTAATACATTATGTTGACTGTCCTTCTGTGTAAGGCACAAGAAGGGGGGCTATTTTTTTTTCTTATAGCAAGTCTACCCAAACTGCAAGCACATAGAGCAAAATAATATATTTTTATATATTTTGATAACAAATAGAACCAAGCAAAAGTATTTTAATGAGTTTCAATAGCATTTCCAAGGGTTTGATTTCTTTGAATTGTTTTCTTCATCTCAATTGAATTAATTTCTAGTCCAGTTTTTATAATTTCCTCCCATCTTTGGATATGGTTTGCTCTTCCTTTTCTAGACGTTTGAGCTGCAGCATTAGGGTGTTTATTTGTTCCTGTCTGTTTTCCTAATGTGTGACTTCATAGCTATAAATTTCCTTCTAAGAACTGCTTCCATTGCACCCTATAAATTCCGATAAGTTGTGCTTGAATTTTCCTTGAATTGTAGGTATTGTTGAATTGCTTGTTTAATTTCATCTGTGACCCATTGGTTGCTGAGGAGGGTGTTGTTTAATTTCTATATAGTTATGGGGTTTTTCTGGTTTCTTTTGTCATTTCCAGTTTCATTGCACTGTGGTCAGATAATACGCATGGGATAATTTGTTTCTTACATATACTTAGCATGACCTATGAACTAAGGGTTTGGTTTCCATAGTGCAAATGACTTAGAAATGCTATCTTCATAAAATATTAGATCATAACTCCTGTTGCTGGAGGATATCAAAGAGCAAAGTTTTCTTCTAACTTAACAAAAAATACAATCTCAACAATATTGTTTCTGCAGTGCATACTGTGTTTAAACATTTTTGAACAGTCAGCACAATGTAGTAGAAATAACACTAGGTTTGGAATCAGGAAACATCATTTGGGTTGGAAATGTATGGTTTAAAACATTGCTTTTTGCTATGTGATTTCATTAAGTCCCCTTACTTCCCTAAGCCTCAGTTTCCTGAGTCATAAATGAGGATTGTAACAGCCATGAAGGTTAAGCAAAGCAACATGTAGACCGGAAAGCACTTTGCAGATGTTAGTCATTATAATTCACATGGTATTTGCTGAGCTTTACTCCTGTGAATTTGCTTCTTGGAAACACCAAGCTGACTGTATCCTAACAGTTTCTCTTTGTAATAAAAGTCACAGCTCCATCTTACAGGGTGACATAAAACCTGGGCTTCCAAGTATTTCCATCTTTCTCCCCCTAGTTTGCTATTTAATGATACATCTAGATTACCATGATTTCAACTAGATTTGGGACCTAAGAGAAGTTGATTAATTGACTTAGAGGTGATATTTACATACCAAGCAGGCCGGCCATTTATTCTGACAACTTTTACTTGGAAGGAGAGGAGAGGAGGAGGACAAAGGAGGGAGAAAGAGGGAAGAGGAGGTGAGCATTCCAGACCACCAGTAGCTGCTCAGGGAACTTTTTGGACTAGATTTACTCACCACTGTTGCGCCTGGTAAAACTCAGAGAAGTGGCTTTGTTTTCTTCCTCACATCAAGTGCCTGTCTTTTAAATCTACCTTTACATTTATCTTCTGCTGCAGTAAAAGTACCCTGATCTCTTTTCCCTCAGATTTTTTTTTCAGTAATTAATTTTATCCACCTGTATGGGCTTGGAAACAATGCTGTACATGCACATATACTTAGAAAGTCAAGAAGCTGGGCTAGTGAGATAGCTCTTTGGTCTAAAGCACCTGCTTAGGCAAGCCTAGGCAAGTGAAGGGGACTACAGTTGGATCCCCAGCACCACATGCCTGGCCAACCCCACCCTCAGGGCAGGCTGAGCTGCCCTGCCCCTCCAAAACAGTGAAGAAATTGATACTTCACTGAATATTTGAACATATGTATCTTGATACATAAAAGCCACTGATGATGGTATCTCTCCAATTTGCACAGATAGCGAAGAGAAAAGCATTTTTGTATGACTACAAAAATCAAATTGTGAACTGTTCCAGACCTCTGGCTCCTGTGGTATAAATGCTCGGAGTCAGGGACATTTTAAGAAGAACCCCACATTAAGAAAGTATAGTTGTGTTTTCAGCATTGGGACGTTGGCAAATTGCTGCATAAGAGCTGGATTCATCAGTCCCATTGCTAGGGAGAGACCCCTACCCTTGGGTGCTACTTGTAACAACTGTGGGAATCTTTGTCCTTAGGACAGTGTGTACAGTGAGAATTAAGGGAGCTAGACATGGACTTTTCAAGTACATTTTTATGTTTAATCTTTAATGAAGGAAGAAGTTGTTCTTAAAACACCTAGATTGTTTGAGGCAAAATCTGAAACATTTCATGTTTTTACAATTAATTAAAATCCATACGTAGGCGAGATAACTCAGAAGAGTAAGTGCCTGCTTAGGCAAGCACAAGGACTGGGGTTCTATCCCCAGCATCACATGCCACGCTGGCCCAATACCAGCCGACCCCAGGCACACTGAACTGGCCAGAGTCTGGGCGTGGTGGCACAGACCTGTAATCCCAGGGCTAGAAGCCAGAAAACAGGAGAATCACTGTGAGTCCTAGCTGCGTGGTGAGACCTTGAACAAACAAAAAAAATCCCTAAATAAAATAAAATTCATACGTTGTAAAAAAAAAAAAAAAAACATAAATAATACAAGTGATAGGTTTCATAAGATTTTATTTTTTTTCCTTTTTTTGAAAATTTTGCAGTACTGGGGGATGACAGAAAGCTTTTTAAAAAATAGTACATAAAAATTTCAAGGAAAATATTGATTGCAAGGAATCTTTTAATTGTATATGCTGGGAAGCAGAGAAGCAAATAGGGAGACCATTATTAATGGTTTTTATAAAATAAGATATGATATATAATATTCAAATATTTAATGAAATACCAGTTATTAGGATACCAGAAGAAGTACATTCAGAAAATTTATAATAGATTTTGGTAGTAATATATTACTGTAATTTCCCTTTTGCTAAGATATTAAAGAGTTAGAATAGCAAAACTATAAAAGCCATAGTCATTATAGTTCTATTTCTTGTTCCAAATTCTTCCAGTCTAAAAAAAACCTTTGATTCTTTGAATCTGATTTCTGAAATCATTCTTCTTGAACACTTGTCATGCATCACTTATATCAATGACCTTATAATGTTTTTTGACCTTATAATTTTTGAGCTACCTTTTAGTTTATCCTTTTTTCATAGTGCTTTGTGTTCACTTGTAAGATTCAGTATTATTTGTATCTTTCTATTGGGCTGCCACTGATCAGTTTATCCTGAAATTCATTTGTCCTCCCTCAGGCTAGTTTTGCAGATGCTGAAATTGAAAATCTTTCTTTTACACCTTTAGACGTTTCCTTTCATGACTACTCTGCAGCATTTCCTTTAACTCCACATCGTGCCACACTCGGTCCCCGCTACATGGACCAAGGGGTGCGCGCTCTACTTGAAAGTCAAATTTCTACCAAGAATTTCCAATGTGCTATTTGTATTAAAATCATAGAACTTAAAAAAACGTTATGTATTATATGTGCAAAGTATGTATTTACCTGAAGGCTGAAGAAAACAGAACATAGCAGTATTTTGTGTGAATCGCCCATGAAAACAGAATAAATGTCCAACTGTGAAGGACTGGGGAAAGCATGAGTGGTATAAAGAAGCCTTGAGCTAGGTAGAAAGATGTGTCTACCCTCTGGAGTCCCTTAGGAAGGTGGCCAGGTGTTGGGAGCATGTCGCCACAGTCCCTTATTTTGCTGTCCTCCTGCAGTTCTAGTTATGGGATACTTGCCTGCTTTTCCCCATAACTGATCCCTTTCCAGATCCTGCTTTACTCACTTCAATTCCTTATGCCCTTCAATTCCTTATGCTTCTTGATTGTAACATAAGGATAATGTCGCTTTACCAAGACTTCCAAAATGGGAGCTGTTACTGCTCCTTTCCTTGACATACGATGGGCACTCAACACATTATAGGCATTATTGCTGAATGTGTAATACTACGATCATATCTTTAAGAGCAGACTTCAATCAAGGCTCCATTGTCTGGCGTTGATATCAAGTTTCCTAAAACAGGTCCATCATTGCTGTCACTGAGTGTTGACTGGCTGATCAGGTCCCAGTTTTATCCAAGTTCTTACGTGAACTGCACAGAATCTAAGACACCAGCCTTTCTCTCTGAGGGCTGGCACCCGTTAGCCACAGAGAATGGTCCTACTGAGCCAGTCAGGTCATGCCATCCTGCACCTATTTTTTGGCCCTCTGTTGCCCCCTAGTGATTGTTTTCTGCAGCACCTCCCCCAGGAGCACTGTGGCGTGGGTTCACAGATTGAGAGATCTATTAGCTGAATTGAGAACTCCAGGGGATTGCATTTGTATTTTTAACAGTGATACATGTGTGAAAATATTTAAAGCAGTCATTAAAAACTCATGAAAAACAAGAACAGCAGACTACTCAAGATGTGTGATAGCTCCATGTCAAAAAATGTCTGGGACTTGGCGTGTAGTTCAGTGGTAGGACACTTGCTAAGAATGTGCAAGGCCCCGGGTTTGATTTCTGGATCTACAAAAGACTGGATTTTAGAAAGAGGATCAATCAGTGTAGTGACTGTGAGGCCGTCATTTCAAGAATTCAATTTCCCTAGTCAACGTACTGTTTTATTGAATAAGTTACTGCAGGAATGAGTGACCATTAGAGGCTGCCTTGGATTATGAAGGAAGAAATCAAGTCAGAAAATGTCATTCAAGTTTGTTCTAGCATAGTAAAATCAGAAAATGTTAAGCATATACTCTACCTAGCTTTCAGCAAGGCTTATAGAAGAGACAATCCTTTATGATTAAAATAATAGCCTGAATGGTACAGTAAGTCAAATGTGGCATTCAGTGTGAACTGAGCAGTAAGAGAAGGTTAAGCCAAGGGGGACATCCAGGAGTGCCTTAGAAGGCTTCATTCTGCCCCTTCGAATTCGTTAAGACCTGACTTAGGTGTTTACCAAGATTAACATGTGAGGAAAAGCTACGTGCTGCATGAAGAAAGCAACAGTCCTCTAGCACTTGAAATAGCAGGAAGAGAGAACACATCCAGAAGTGGGAAATTCTTTTTATAGGCTCACCAAGTAAACTGCTCCTCTCCAGGAACCAGGAAACCTGGCTTACAAAACAGCTTAGTTGGAGAGAAAAATCTTGGTGTTTTAGTTGTCTGGAAGCGCACCGCGTGCTGTGCTGCCAAATGAGCTGACACAGTCCTAATAAGGTGTGGGCTTTGCTTCAGGCAGGGCAGTGGCCCCTCTGAGCTTTGTGCTGCAGAGACCACCTCTGGAGTGTTACGTTCAGTTCAAAGAGCCAGCGCTTAAGAGGACACCGATAGACTGAAGTCTGTGCCAAGGAGGAGCTCCGGCAAGCGCGCAGCACGAGGGTTGGCTGAGTGGATGCCTGGTGGCTGTCTTCGTGTATTTGAAGCACTGGGATGTGGAAGAGATTCTAATACATTAAGATTCCAGATGAGTCGAGCATGGTGAATCCAAGTAAGAGTCTTCTATTAGTAAATACTGCAGGAATAAAATGAGCTGTCTGGGTATCTGTCTGCCTGCCACATTTCCACCCTGGAAACATTCTAGAACAGACTGTATGACTATAAAAGAGCTGTATCCCTTTATCGCTACTTTTTGGGTTTCTAATGCTTTCTTGTGAATCTGTAACTTGATGATTCTGTTTCCCTTCTGTCTTTTAAATTATTTTTTTTCAAATAGGAAAGAGAAACCATCAGCTACTTTCCCTCCCAATCCTAAGGTAAATCCTTACAGATTTGGCCTTGATTATTGCCACGAAGAGAAAAGCAGGATGCCCCAGCAACACCAGGACACCAGTGCCCCACAAGGCTCAGACATCTTTGTGACTAGGATGATGTTTCAGAGCCAACTCCAGAGAAAATCACCCCATCCCTCAGCTAGTCACAACCTAATCAGGAGAGCATACCCCCATAATGTGCAAGCCTTCCTCAGCTGGTGCCTAGAAAAGTAAAGGGAACACAGCCACTTTCACATAAACATAATAAGCTAATGTGAAATATTTTGATATTCATATTATAGAACCAAATACAATTAGATATTTTGAGAATTTGTAGGATTTTTACAGCAAAATCAGAATCTATCTTCCTTCCTCCCACCTTTCTCTTTCTCTTCTTTCCTTACCCCGCCCCTCTAGTCTTCCACACCCCACACCCAGGCTGCTGTATATTATTCCTCAGAGGAGCGACTCCCTGTCCCTTTCCTGGGTTGCTCTGGAGCTATTCCCTTCTTACCAAACCACAGCGCCTGCCAGTCCTGGCAGCATCTGGCTGCTGCTCCCGCTTCCTGCCTCTGCTGTGCGAGGGGAGGCATTTCCCTTCCACAGATGGTCCTCGTGAAGCTGTGGCTAAGGTGCAGGAAGAGGCAGGCATCCGGGAAACAAGAAAGAAATTGGAAAGGGGAAATTTTCTTTCTTCTCTGAGACAGACCTTCTTCACAGCAGCCCTGAACAGCTAAAATCACTTCAAGCTGAAGGAAACTGATCTTTTAGGGCTGTCTTGTCCTCTCAGATAGCCCACTATTATTAGTGCCCTGTGATCACTTCTCACTACACTTCATTCAAAGTCTCTTTATTTCCTGAGAAATCATTTAGCTTGAATCTGGCTAGCACACATACCTGTGGACTCAGAGCTTTGCCTTATAACTCTTCTCAGATTAGAAATAGGGAAAAGCTAGAGGAATGAAAACCCCATTCCCTTCATTTTTCCTCCTGTAAAGAATTGATTTTATTTTCCCCCTGTGATGAATTTCCTGTTAAAATCAAGTGGCAGAGAGGCCGGCAGCCATAGCAATGACCTACTTCACGGAAGTGTTGAGGGGTGTAAGGAGCTCACAGGACTTCAGAGGAGCCCTATCGGGATTGCTGAGTCCATCATCTATTTCTTTATGCCTTCATTTCTTCATATGTAAAGATGATGCTAATATGTCTACCTCATGGTGAAATTATGAGAAGAAGTTCTCCACACAGAAAATTCCCCTGAACATTCTGCTATTATGGGATTCCTTGAGGGAGCCATTGTTCAGTGCCCAGGAATATGGGCGGCCCACTGAATACCAGACCCAGTTCAGGGGGTGTGGATCTTGACCTCAGAAACAGCAGATTCTAGCATGTGTAACCTCATCTTTTATCCATAACCTTTTTTTCTCCTTCAATAAAAGTCAAACACAAAGAAATTGTTCTTTAAGAATCTCCATATTTCCACCTGTAGTCCAACAAAAACAGCTAAAGAAGAGGTAGCAAATTCTTACTTGTGGGCTCTTTTTTTTTCCCCAGAACGGGGGATTGAACTCAGGCTCTTGCACTTGCCAGGGAAGTGCTTATTCCACTGAGCCATCTCCCCGGCCCCCTTCCTTTTGGGCTTTAAGAAATACTTTGAGCAATTATTGCAATGATGACATACAGAAAATTCTGAGGGCAAATCTAGATTCTATCCAAGAAACCCAGAAGAGCTTAGGAATGACAACAGCCAACTGCTGCAGGGCATAGAACTACAGTTCTCTGCGAGGCTCTGGAACAATGTAATCGTCAGGTTCTCTAATATGCAGTTTTGGGTCTGGTTATAAAATATGACTGCCTTGACATAAATAAATAAAATTGACATGATAATTCCAAACCATATGGACAATATCTATAATGCATTTGGAAAAAATCCTAGCATACTATTTTTTTTTTTTTTTTGGCGGAACCGGGGATTAAACTCAGGCCCTTGCGCTTGCCAGGGAAGCGCTTATTCCACTGAGCCATCTCCCCGGTCCGCATACTATATTCTTGCAACTATTATCCAGGCACAATAAACTATAGGTATTTTTAAATAAATAAAAAATACACAGATATTTTAAAATATGACATTTAATATAACTTTAGAATTACAAGGAATAGCCGCTTGTTTCTAATACTGGGAAAGCTCTGGAAGAAAAGAATAATAATTCTAAAATTTTTCCTAGCTCAGATTTCTAGAAGATATCAGTTAGCCATCTAGATTTACTGATCCATACTTATGATGGAATTTCAGCCAGTAGTTACCTACTGAAGTTCTCATAAACTGCACAAAAGCTTACTTAGTTAAAAGCCCATTTTTCATAATATCATAAAATCGTATGCTAATATATTTTGACTAGACATAAAACTTAAATGACTTGTAAGATACAGTCCATGTACTTTATCTTTTGAAGTAATTTGTTCCCCACCCAATAAAGAAAAATCTACTTTTCCATTTTTAATCACTGTCGGTTGCTAAATATCACAGTTCATAAATACTTGGAGTGTCCATTATGATGGCACATGGCTATAATCCCAGCATGTGGGAGGTTGAGTCAGGAGGATCACTATGAATTCAAGGCCAGCCTGTTCTACTTAGTGAGTTCAAGACTAGCCTAAACTACATAGTGAGGGTCTATCTAAAACAACAATAGCTATAGATATAGATATCTTGTGTAAAAAAGATATATTGTATATAAAGAGCTGTATTGACTACATGTCAATATTACATATTTTACAAACAAAAGCTAAACTCTTGTGATATTCATCTCGGTCATTGAGTTGGTAGAAGGCAACCCTCCCAAACTCTGTGGTGAATCATTAGGTGTTAAACACCGCACCATCTTATTGAGACCTCATTTCTAAAGAGTAAGAGTTTCAAAACATTAACACTGATCTGATATTGCCATATCCCTAGGCATTTTTGTAATGGAAAAAGTAAGATACTTTTAGGAAGTGAAAGTAAGAAACTACAAACTCTATGTGTAGGAAAATAACGCAACTGCAATTTAAATAAGCAAAATAAGTTCAATAAAACATTTGTTTTCTCAGGATACTTACTGAGCTCAACTATAATATTGTGTGTAAAAATGAATTGTATGATTTATGCAAATACAAAATATTATGGATGTATCATTGCAATTATTGAGGTCAGTGTAGTTTGATAGTAGCATTTGCACAGTTTAGCATATTAAATATATAAATCACTGCACATGTTTATATAATATCACCTATTAAATTTTATTTTTTTTTATACCATTCAGTAGCAACCATGTGCAAAATTTGGGACACTTAGCCACCATAAAACACATATTTAAATTAACTTTAATATCGTAACATTCTTTTTTTACAAGTACAGTTGTTCATGCTTCCAAAACATCATTGGGTATGTAGAAGAGTTTCCTTCTTGTGGCATTTCTATTTATACCTGCATCATTGTATCAATGCAAAGAATAAACCCTGATTTACTTTTTATTTTCTTTCACCAAACAAGGAAAATCTAGTTGAAGTAGCTTATATGCCTTTATTGTGAGTTAACATTCAAAAACCCCAAAAGCAAATTATTTTTATGCCATTGGGGCAAATGATTCTCAAAGAGGGCAAAATTTAAAGAATAGAGGGAAAGTATTTTATGAGAAATTGCTTTCTTAAATTGCTTTATTGGCAACTATGAACAGATTGATATTTTTAAGCCCCTAAGGATCCTACGGACAACCAGGATGGATGGTTCAAATCAGAGAAGAACCTGTGTGGAAATTACTTGAGAGAATTATTTTTCTTTTCATCAGAAAGTAAAGTAAGAAGAAATCAAAGGATAAACAAAATGCAAGTATACTATTTACTTTTAAATGGTGGTAGTTATATCTGTTTATAGAAAGATACGAATAAAAATAGACTGCACTAAAGATTTTAACATGTAAATGAAGCAATGCTGTTTATGATTTATGATTAAACTAAGTTTCTTATAGTTATGTGTGACGCCATTTTGAAAAACTGACATCCTTCCAAATTACATGTAATGCGAGTGACTTGGCAAGTTTCATGTACTGAATCACATGAATGATATTACTCATAATTTTTTTAATGTATTTAGTACAGGAGCTATAGGGTCTCACTATACAAATCAGACTATAATGATCCTCCTGTTTTCAGCCTCCCAAGTGTGAGGTTATAGGCACGCACCACCACGCCCAGGCACCATGGCTGTCTCAGCGCGCCCCTGGGGTGGGGCTAGCCTGGCACACCAGGGATTGAACTCCCGTCCCTGCATCTGCCTAAGCAGGCCCTTTGATCTGCTGAACTACTCTGGCTGGTCCAATTACTCATAATTTTTCCAGTCAGTCATAATCAGGAAAAAGTTTACTTATTTTCTGTTCTCTTTTTGCCACATAGTCAGAAAAACAGCATTTGAAGAGACCAGCAAATAGCTAATTTCAACATATGTGTTTCTACCTGTCTTTAAAGGTGTTCCTTGAATTTTAATGCATTGTTAATCATTCTAATTTAAAGATAGAACAAAATTGTATTCAAAATTTAATTAAAGTCATTAAGAAGAGAATAATTAAAGTACTAACACTATTTCAAATGAGAATTTGAAGAAACATACATATACAATAATAAATGTCAAAATGAGTGTAAAATAAGATAATGCACGTAGCCTATAAAATATAATTTTTGAAGGAATATTTTGTTTAGGGCAGAAATCAGTTGTATCTCCACTGAGGGGAATGTGTACATGCTATGTGCAAAAATTATTTGTATTTTTCTATCAGTTATCTTTATTTATTTATTTATTCATATTTTGGTGGAAGCACGGATTGAACTCAGGTCCTTGCACTTGCCAGGCAAGTGCTTATACTACTGAGCCATCTCCCTGGCTCTTTTTTTTTTTTAAATAAACTTTTTTTTTTTCTGGTACTGAAGATTGAATCCAGAACCTTGTGCTTGCCAGCACTTATTCTACTGAGCTCGCTCTCTGGCGCATTCTATCACTTATCTTCTATGTCTATAAAGTTGTAAAATGGGAAAATCAGTCAGAAGTTCTACACCACTGTTGCATAGAATTGAGGGTCCCTGGAGGGTCTGCTAGAACACTGTACTTTCCAAAATTCCCCTGAAAGGACAACTTATAATCTCTTGCGTGTTTCCAGGTGCTGGTCAATAGCTCATTGACACTATTTGTAATTTTGTCACATGTGTTGGTCTTAATTTTCTCTTTATTTAATAGATCCCTTTTGATAGCTAGATGATACTGACAGTACAGCACCAATTTTCTTGTGAAAATATTAGATACTTAGAACTAGGCAGTTAATAATCTGAAAATTTAGGACTAAACTATTGATTTTTTTATTTTTTCCTCCATCTTTGGTGGCCTTTCTTAAATTCTCATTCTATAACTCAGTTTAGCTCCTCTTAATCCACCTTCCCCTCCCTGAAATACACACGCCTATGCATGTACTCATGCATCCCTTGTCCAGCCCTGTCAGATCCGCCTGCAAATCATGTCCCAAATGTCACATTTCAGAGTCTCCTGCTTGCAGGCCCCGGCCCCCAAGCCATCTGCATCTTTTCCTGGACTATCGCAGCAGTACTCACATTGCTTCTTCTTTGCCACCAAGATGCATTCTCCAGAAGTCCAGAGAGATTTTGAAGAAGCTGAAGTCAGGTCCTACCTTTCCCTGCTTAACACTTCTCAAGGGCTTTGACATTTTAATGACAATAGAATCCAGTTTCCATGGCATTGTTAGAGAAGCACACTGTATGGTGATCTCCCCCTCTCCACCCTCAGATCTCCCTGGTCTTATTTCCTACCCTTTTCTTTAGAAGATGTGTATAGCTTTCTCTATTCATGGACATACCTGTCTGATTCCCAGATCAGAGACTTTACTATGACTTGGGCTGGGATGGCTTCCCTGTCCATCTTGGCCTTAACTGGCTTCATCTCACGCTTCTAACTCTTTTCTCTTTAAAAGTATCTGAGTCACTTGGAGTCCACAATGATGGGCTCAAAAGGAGGTTAGTGGACTCCAATTTAGCTGCTTATGTTCAGGATGCATTGGAATCCATTAAAGACATTCAAATTCTACCTCCATGAATGAACATCATGTCATTCTAGTGAAAGGATGTTCTGCTCTCTTAGTTGTTACTATTTCTTAATATCTAGATTAATTTCTGACTCAGGAAGACAGTTTCTTCCCATGTATCCATTTGATGCACCAAAGAGGTAAGAGTTATTCTAGGCTATGATGAAACACACATTTTTGGTACTGCTTAATAATTTAACATGGTAAATTTTTATAGTTTATGACCTGCATTCTTTTTTCTGAAGCCCTAAAATTCAAGAATCAAAGCTTATTGTGCATTTGCCAAATGAAAATAAAAATATGAAAAGATCACTAATAGCTACTGTTTGCTAAGGTGGAGAAACACTCCCTCATGGTTGCTGATGACATTCTACATTGCCCTTGAGGAAGAGGGGAAATCTGTAACACAGATATCATTTGAAGTGGGCCTTCATGTATAAATGTGGCTTTGGAACAAAGAAGCATTTTGGGTAAAGTGGCAGGAGTGGTGTTGTTGGGGTTTCTTTGAAAGGGTGAGGAGGGAGCCTTTGCTGCTGGAGATCATGAAAGCTTGCTGTCAAGACTTCAAGGACCAGGTCTTTATTTTAAGATATCTATGCTTCGGGTAAAGCACTTTGTAAGTAACTATGTTTTCAGCCTCAGAATCATATCATTGGGTTTACTCATACAATATTGATCTGGAAGCTGTTTAATAAATTAATTTAAGCAGAAAGACATGGAAAGCCATAAGGAGAAATGGCAACATGGAATCAGAGGCTTTGTTGTAATTGACGTGTTCAAGTCTTCCCCTGATCTGACCTTTACTTGCCTTTCTAACTTGTCCATGTTGGAAAAAAATGGAAAACTATTGCAGTTAAACTGTGCTGTTTTGGTCCCCTGGCTTCTAGCAGGTCACATACATTTACCTTTACAACTGGACCCTATGTATTGTGAATTTCTACTGGTCTGTAAAAAAGAGCAATTACTGCTTACTCTGTTCTGTTTCCTTTTTTGAATTGCTTCTCCTTTTTCTCCACCTAATTTCTTACATATTTCATTCTTTTTTTCCTTTCTTCTTCCAATTTTGCATACATATGTCTGGTAATACGAATAATTAGTTGGAAAACAACACTATGCATTACAACAAATACTGTGAAATTCATATTATTTTGTTAAGTGAAATTCTGTATAACTTCTGTATAACCCCGTAATTTTCTGTTTCAATACTATTTTGTACTCTCTTTAAAAAATAAAACAATAAACAGCTGGACCTTATAGTCCTACCTCCATGCCTTTACAGTCTGATTCACAGCTCAGGGAGGTGAGGTTGTTCATATTTTCTCTAACCTGCTCCTCCCCTCTCCCTACAGAGCTGCTTTTCAGAAACATGGCCATTCACACAGGTCTTATGTCTCTAAAACCCCCACATTTTGAGTCTGTTATAACGGAAGTATCTACCTCCGAATTTTGCTAAACATAATGAATGAAAAGATTTTTCCCAAAAAGCTACAACTCTTGTTGCATAGGTTCTGCTTTACCTTGGTCTTAACCATCCAGTAGAAAAGTATGAAGATGAAATATAGGAAGTAAAGCCATGTTGTTATGTTGAGCTGTGGGGGACTCACGTCAATAATTTCTGACATTGCCAATTAAACAGAAGACCCAATGCTGTTATGGGCTTCTGTACTCTTTTAGAATATTTTGCTGAGTTTACACACCTATAATATTCAACAACGGAACTTAAAAAAAAAATTGGGGTATAACTATGAATGTCCATTTTGTATCTGTGTATTCAAAGTGGTTGGGATAGATATATAGTTGCATTCTCTTAATGAATAGAATGATTTTTTCTAATGGTGTTTGTAAGTAGGTTCACAAGTCTGCATCTTGTACAGCAATTAACCACTAAGAAGAATATATGCAGTGTATTATTTGTTGAAACTGTACTTTCAATTTGATTTGAAACTGTCTCATTGCTATATGTTTATCAATAAAACTTTGAAAAGAAAAAAAAAAGATTTTTCATGCTACTGTTTTTCAGTTGTTTTAGTTTTCATTTTAACTAATCGGCATGCATGAATTATTGCTTCATCTAGATAATTTAATTGAAAGCTAAAAAGTGTATTTATTTTTATTTCCAACACAGGATTTGATATGATGCCTTACACATTCAACATTTAATTCATGTTTTTAATTTCAATTAAATTTAATACAGTGGCATTTTATACTTTTTAACAACAGCACATTTGTCTTGAATTGTTATTGGTGGTTTCCTGGGAATATACCAGTACCAGATGCAAGTCATTTTAAGGCATGTAGGTTGTACCTTCTCAACTTTACACTAGCCTGTTGAACTCCTTTTTTAAAAAAAATTAATTTTATTGAGAAAAAAATTGCAATGAGACAGTTTCAAAACAGGTTGGTAGGAGAGTTATATCAATTAATACATTGCATATGGTTGTCTTTGTAGTAGTCTTTCATAGCTCAAGATGCCAAATAGTATCTGTCCAAATACTATTAGTACAAATCTTTCTTCTTATTGAATTAAGAAAAAGTGGCTATATATCTATCCAAACAATTTTGTATATACAAATACAGAATTGTCCTTCATTTATATCTCCTTTTTATGTTTAGTTTTGTCAGAAATGGATATTCTATTGCCATCCAAATATTGTAGGTGCATGAATTCAGCAAAATGTTACAATATAGTCCAGTAGTCCACAATAGTAGTGGGTTATCCACAGGACTGGCAATATCCTGTTAAACTCTTAGTAGACTTTCTTTCATATGGAAGAAACCAAACAAGCATTTTCTAGACCAAATCATGAATAAAAGAGAGTGAATCCTGTATCTTTTAAAATAGTTTGTTGTGCTGAACAACTACACTTTGGCTTGCACATTTATATAATTTAGAAATTTCCATTTTGCTTATAACTTGGAATATCCTTAGAAAGTCTAGCCAACACTTCTTACTTTCAAAATATGAGGTGTTTTCTCCAGTTTCTCTGTATATCATGCTTACATCTACAAAGAATATATTCTTTCTTTCTAAAACTATTTATAGCTTTTGCAATGTTTCTGGCTGTATGAGACACACAGAAGTTCAGATGTAGAACACAGTGGAAAGATCCGTTTGCTCTCTGTTGGTAAAGCTTTGTAGACTACTCAGCTGGAAAACTGTCTTCCTTTCCCCTGGAATCTGGAAGTTTACCTTAGGAAAGATACCATACAAACAGGAAGAGAACAGGAGCTCAACTGTGTAAAGAACCTTACTCCAAGAAGAACCTGACTTAAGATTCAAGGAACTTGTATGCTGCTTGGAAAAAACACTTGAATTTAACATGAAAAATATTGTTCTCTCATTTAAAATGCTTAATCTATTGAATTTACTCTTTAAAGTAGCTCATTTTATATGCCAGTCCTAGGCAAAGATTTGAAGTGGGTAACAAGTGCCTTATCCATACTTTCTAGGTATTGAGGGCCCTGTTGTGGCTGGCATTTGGCAGGATTTTATTTTTGCTAAGGTTTTAATAGCGTTGTGTATTACTAGAATTATTGGCACAACTTGGATTCTACAAACAGGTGGAAAAGATACCACCTAAAGAATGACTAAGCAGCACTCAGGTAGCCCTGACTATGTTCCCAGATCTGTGAGACTCACAGAAGTTCTGATGTAGAAGACATCGCAAAGATGTATTTCCACAGAGCAGGTATTGAAAACTGATCTTCTTTGGACCACTGCAATTACAACTAGACTATACTGATAGACAGAAAAATTATTTATTGACTAAATATAGTTATTTACTGGTCAATGATGACATGCATTTTTTATATTGTTTAATTTTCTTTGAAAATCATTTCATGTATCTTTATCTTTTCAAAATTATGTACTCTAAGATGTGCAGTAATGTCCTTACGTTCTTGTATCTAGACTTAAGGGCAATAAAAGTTAAAATAGAAATGTCTACATATGAACAGAAGATGCTAAAACATTAATATTTCATCTGAAGTAACCAGATTATTGTTATGTTCTTAATATTCTTAGAGGTAATTTTTTTTTTACATTTTGATTCATTGTTACTCTGCTTGCATTAACTATAACATAAAAATGGTTTGGCATTCACCCTATAATAAAATATCTTTGCTTCTATGATTAATGACAGTGTGTTTCCAGTTATTTTTAGATTAGGTAAAGCCTACCATGAAGCTGGTTCTGATTCAGAAAGAATGCATGGTAGGTTTTAAAAGTTTTAAATAACTTTAATTTTGTGGTTGTATTATTTCAGTGAGGTATGAACACTACAAAGAAAATTAGTTTTTAAAAAATGAATCCACTGTTTTTAATTCTAGCTATTCAAAATTTGTCTTCAAAAAAAGAAACACTGCAGTGTTATCTAATCACTTCAGTGTGTTTAATAGAAATTGCATCAGCAATGTGCTGATGCATTAGAGTGGGGAAGACCATGGTTTCTTCTTTTTGGGATTGATGATTAAAAACACAATCTATAACCGTTTATATTCCTAGTCAGTCTTTTGTGGATAGATATCAAATAGCATCCTACCCATTGCTATATTTTTGGCAGCGAATATTCAACAAATATCTAGTATTATTGATGAGCTCACTTTTAAGGCAATATTTTTCAATTATAATAGACAACTTTATCACCTCCATTCTGCTGCCATGCCTGTACATTTAAAAACTCAGCTGGACACTGTGGTGCACTGCTGTAATCCCAGCATTCTGGTATGCTGAAGCAGGAGGATCAAGTTTGAGCCCACCCTGGGCAACTGAGAAAACCCTGTCTCAAAATGTAAAAAAAGGCTGCAGTTATGGTTCAGTGCAAAGGCTCTGGCATCAGTCCCCAGTTTCTGTCGCTCTATTCTTGCCACAATTATCTGTCATTGTGTAATGCACCAACACTGTAGTGATGAAAAAGTGAGAATAGGCCCTTGTCTCTGTAGAGTTTACATTCTAATGAGTAGTGAACAGGGGACAAATAGTGACCAAGTGAGTGACATTTTCAGTTTATGTTAATCAGGAAATGAACAGGCTGACTTGATAGAGAATAGTAGTTAACATTTCGCAGTCACTGGAGCATGGGTTCATCCAGTTTGTTTATTTGTTAAGTAGCTGTTGTATATAACAGAAATTACAGACTTCAAGCACCAGTATGTAGCTGTGTGAAGCAGCCCCTCATTGAAGTCATAGATGGTTTTCTCCAGTGTTCCTCACAGCTTTTTAAAGCAACCTGGTCAGATGGCCCTGTACATTTGTGTGGCCCACTGCTGGCTGTCTTTGTTATGAAGAAGACTTTTAATTTGATGTAATCTCATATATCAATTGTTGCTTTTGTTGCCTATATTTTTGATGTCTTCTCCAAACACTGCTTGCCCAGACCATGATCATTCATTTCTTCAAGAAGTCTTACAAGGGCCAGCCAAATAGCTCAGCTGATCAAACTGCTTGTTTAGGCAGACTTAGAGGCCAGGCTGTGCGGACCCCACCCCTGGGGCATGCTGAGATGGCAATTGAGACTGGGTGTGGTGGCTCACACCTGTAATCCCAGCACATAGGAGGCTGTAAACAGGAGAATCACTATGAGTCCATCTAGTAGTGAGATGCTGAACACCCTGTAGAATTTTCCCTAAAATACAGAAAAAATAAAATAAAATAAATAAAAAGTTTTATAGTTTGGGCTGTTACATGTATGTCTTTAATAATTTTTATATGGTATGAAATCAAGGTCTAATTCCATTTTCCTTCATGTGGATATCATTGTTCCAAAAACTTTGCTGAAAATAGGATGATCTTGGTCTTAATGGACACATGCAGTGAGGTTGGAGGAAGAACCAGGAGCATGTTCCAAAGCCAAGAGAAAAAAGCATGTTCAAGAGAGGCAATGACAGCTTGTCAAAGGCTTCTCAGAGATGAAGTGAGAGGAAGACTAACAACTGATCAAGGGATTTGATAAAGTGGAGACCACGAGCAGCCCATTAGTGGAGTAGTGGATATGATTAAGAGAGAATGGGAGGGGAACCAGGGAGATGGCTCAGTGGAATAAGCACTTCCCTAGCAAGTGCAAGAGCCTGAGTTCAATCCCCGGTTCCACAAAAGAGAGAGAGAAAGAGAGAGAGAGAGAGAGAGAGAGAGAGAGAGAGAGAGAGAGAGAGAATGGGAGGGCATTGGAGGTGACGAGCATTGAAAATTATGTAAAGGAGATTTACTATAAAAGTGAAAAGCAAGACGATATGTGGAGAGGAAGTAGAGTCAAGAGGAGGTGAATTGCAAGATGGAATAAATGACAGCATGTGTATAAACCAGTGGAAGAAGTTGCTGATGCTGGAAAGCGTGTGACAGATTTCTGGAGTGATGCCTTAAGTAGGCATGTAGTACACATGAGAGTTGGCTTGGCCATAAATGGGAAAAGGGAGAGTAATTATGTAGAGGCAGGAAACGCATAGTAGGTATGGATGAGTTCTTACAGAAATTAGAAGCTCAGTAATTCTGTTTCCTCTGTAAAACAAGAAGTAAGTTCAACAGCTGAAAGTGAAGATGAAACAGGAGTTGTTAGAGATCTGAGAAGAAAAGCATGGTGTGAAATGGTTACCCAGGAAATTGAGGGAGACGGCAAGTGAGAAATGAAGTAGGAGAGGTGGGCAACCCAAAAGCCGCTTACTTGAGGTTAGTGGTTGAAACCTTAAAGTGAAACGAAATTATTAGTCCAGTTTGCCTATTCCAACAAAACACCTCAGGCTGAGTAACTTATAAATAATAGAAAACTATCTCCTACAGTTCTAGAATCTGGGAAGTCCAAGATCATCATGCCAAGATTCACTATTTGGAGAGAGATTACTCTCTGCACAAAATTTGCTACCTTTTTGCTACAACTTAACATGGAGAAAGTGGGGTGGGAGGCTCGGGTGTTCCCTCCAACCTCCTGTACAAGGAGGTTGTACAGGTTGCTCACCCCTTTTGTGAGTGCTGCACCTGAAAGCTGATCACCTCCTGAAGGCACCAGTCCCTTGAAATTCACGCACTGGGGGTTGAGAACCATCCTATAAATTTTTAGGAAACACTGTAGCCACCAGTATGCATCATTTTAGATTTTTTCTTAAGAAAACTTAGCAAAGAGCTGCACTTGGATTTAAGATTTTACTAAGTGAATGTGATAAAGTGAGAGGGAGGGACACAGCATGTTGCACATATGCAGGGAATAATGACCATGGTGGGCATGGAGTTAGACTTGGGGAGCAGTCCTAAGGCAGAGGAGCCTTGCAAAAGTAGCAGATTGGTAGTCTCAGAAGATTTATATTTTGCAAGGGAAAAGAAAGAGCTAGTGGTTAGACAGCAATTGCAGTACATTGAGCTCCATAGAGACTGTGCTGGGGCAAGAGAGAGCCAGATGGGCACTGGAAAACTCTGTACCTTACTGAGGAAAACAAATAAATATGGGCAAAGGAGAGATCTTAAGAAACCAAAAGGCAAAATGTCATCCTATGCATTCTTTGTGCAAACTTGCCGAGAGGAGCACAAGAAGAAGCACCCAGATGCTTCCATTAACTTCTCAGAGTTTTCTAAGAAGTGCTCACAGAGGTGGAAGACCATGTCTGCTACAGAAAAAAAAAATTTTGAAGATGTGGAAAAAGTGGACCAGGCTCATTATAAAAGAGAAATGAAAACTTATATTACTCCTAAAGGAAAAATAAAAAAGAAGTTCAAGGATCCCAATGTGCTCAAGAGGCCTCCCTCAGCCTTCTTCTTGTTCTGTTCTGAGTATCACTCAAAAATCAAAGGAGCACATCCCGGCCTCTCCATTGGTGATGTTACAAAGAAACTTGGAGAAATGAGGAATAGTACTGCAGCAGATGACAAGCAGCCACATGAGAAGAGGGCTGTAAGCTGAAGGAAAAGTATGAAAAGGACATCGTTGCCTACCAAGCTAAAGGAAAACCTGATGCAGCAAAAAAAAGGAGTCGAAAGGTGAAAAAAGCAAGGAAAAGGAAGAGGAAGAGGAAGAGGATGAGGAAGATGAGGAAGATGAAGATCAGGAAGATGAAGAAGAGGATGATGATAAATAAGTTGGTGCTAAGACAGTTTTTTTCTTGTCTATAAAACATTTAATCCCCTGTACACAACTCACTCCTTTTGAAGAAAAAATTGAAATATAAGACTGTGTAAGATTTGTTTTTAAATTGTACAGTATCTTTTTTTGTACAGTTAACACATTACCGAATGTGTCCTTAGATAGCCCTGTCCTGGTGGTATTTTCTGTATCCACTAACCTTGCCTGGTACAGTATGGGGGTTGTAACTTGGCATGGAAATTCAAAGCAGGTTCTTGTTGGTGCACAGCACAAATTAGTTATATATGGGGACGGTAGTTTTTCATCTTCAGTTGTCTCTGATGCAGCTTATCTGAAATAATTGTTGTTCTGTTAACTGAATACTACTGCACAATTGCAAAAACAAGTTGCAACTGTTTTGTTGACATTCTGAATGCTTCTAAGTACATACAATTTTTTTTTAGCAAAAGTTGGTGGTTAGATATAAGGTACTCAAATTTATGATTTAGGCCTTCCATTAACAGTAGAGATTGAGTCTTCTATGATGTAAGCATAATAGTTGCTATCTTGAAGGCAAAATCATAGGAAAAGAGAAAGTCAAGAAACCAAGAGTCCAAAATATTGGAAAAATTATTTTTCCTCTTCTTCTTCTTCTTCTTCTTCTTCTTCTTCTTCTTCTTCTTCTTCTTCTTCTTCTGCTGCTGCTGCTGCTGCTGCTGCTGCTGCTGCTGCTGCT
>NW_004524718.1:3621018-3669003 GCF_000260255.1 Octodon degus
TGAGAAATGAGGATAATATTGTACCCACATGTGGGCTTACTGATGGTGAGAGACAGTGTAGAGCACATAAAACATTGCCACAGACCAACGTATGCATGGAAAAAGTTACAGTTCTTCTTCTTCTTCTTCTTCTTCTTCTTCTTCTTCTTCTTCTTCTTCTTCTTCTTCTTCTTCTTCTTCTTCTTCTTCTTCTTCTTCTTCGTGTGTGTGTGTGGTACTGATCAAACTCAGGATCTTTTGCATGCCAGTCAGCCACATATACCACTGAGCTGTCCGCCCAGCCCTGTTGGAAGAATCTTTAATGTCACTATTGAGGTCACAATTGAATGCTAAGAGCCACCTAAGAGCCGTAGATTCCCTAGTCCAACAGCAGGAGAATCAGAGCTAGGATTTTTGAAGAGGAAAATCAGAATTGTTTGCAAGGAATAAAAAAATGCAAGTTGGGTATCTACCCTAGTTGTATGCTCAACAGTGTGAAGGTGTTGAACAGAACCACCACTGAAAGAGAGTCACAGGGCACACAGGGCCTTCAGAGAGCCAGTTTGCAGGGGCACCACAGAGGAAAAGGTCATTTCAAGAAGAGGTGGAAATAAAAGGGACTTTGCTTCTAACTAGCTCAGAGTTGTGGCGGGCTGAACTGACTCTTCATTTAAAAGAGAAAAACTTGTGCAGGGAGTGGTTCTGTAAGTTTGATCAAATCAGTGCTGATACTATTGTTCTAGCAATTTGTATTTGCTTTGTTATCAACTTACTGAGCAAAGTTGTAGGTTCACATAATAGAATTTTTGGGTCACTTCCTCTCACTCATGTTTCCCTTCCATTCCCTGGCGCATAGCCTTATTAGTAACATGCACCATTATCATGGTTATGATGGGGGCTTAATATTCTTCATTAAGCAATTATCTGGTCCATCCAGGAGTTTAGTGATTTAAAAATACCAAACATGGGAAGAAATGGCGCTGAGATTTAGAGGCAGCTTATTTACATCGGCAGGCTTGACTGGCATTGCTCCCAAGGAGTCAAAGCCTCATCATGCTTGGCTTTGCGACTTTTATGGAGAGCGGCAGCAGAGAAGTACTCGAGCATTGTGATTGGAGGTTTGGGTGACAACATGTGTAGCTATGGGAATTTAAACATCTCAAGTTACATTTCAAGGCCCTCAGTTAAACAAGCATGGGTTACACAAAGGAAGAAATGGCCCGTTATCAGGCTTTTCTGAACATGTCCATTTGGTTTTTGTAAGTAGTCTTGGCAGACTTTATTGAAATTTTTAATTTGCTTTTCTTATGTAGCCCAAGCACTCTCCTCATACTGTTTCCTAAAAGGTAGAAGAATGTGAAAAGTCAAGGCAAGTAGACACCACACTTAGCCAGTTCTATCCAGTCTGTTACCTCCACATCTCTTCTTCCACAGCTCCATCCCTGGCTCTTTTCATATAATTAAACTACTTAAAATTCTGGCATTGTGCCTGTTTGCATCATTTCACTTCTGATTAAAAATTCCTTCTAATCATTGTTAACCTTTCTAGTTCACTTTCAATTTTCAGCTTAAATATTTCCTCAAAGAATATTTGCTTGAACTTCCTTGACCAAACATCTGAATCCCTGTATGACTCTGGCATGAACCCTATTTAAGCACTTAACTGTATTAAAGTTAGCTGGACATTTACCATAGACTTTGTTATTTTGATGTAAGCTCCTCTAGATAAGGCACTGTGTTTTGCTCACCTGTGTTTTAGCAGTGTGTTGTTAGGGGAGAAAGAAGGAAGAGTATGAAGAAGGGAGAGGGGAATGGGTACTTTGTTATAAAACTAAAGACTAAATACTGGTGGCATTTTGCTTCTGCCCTTCAATAAACAAAAGTAAGTGATGGAAAGCCTGAATAATATGGAGGACAGGGATGTAAGTTCAAGCTTTTGTAGTATAGACCTAAAATAAAAGCAAATAATCTTTGATGCAAACTTTTCATCTCAATGTTCCTGCTTAATTTCCTTCTTACTGTGCTTTTAAAATTTTACATCACTTTGATATGTAAATTTGAAGCATTTGATTTTCTCTGGGAATGTAGTATTTCATATTTTATTTATTGTCACATGCCATTAATAATAGACAAGTCAAAACATTAATCCTATATTAAATATTACATAATTGTGAAATACTTCATAATTTTAAATTGTTATTAAAAATATCTACTTTAGAATTGGGGACTATGGTAATATTTCTAACAGTAAGGGCTAAAAATTATTAAATGCTTACAAAATGCCAAATGGTCTACATAAATTATGATATTTAATTATAAAAAGAACCCAAGGTAAAAAATTCTACCATTAGTATAGGAGTCCCTTCCATGTTCTCATCTCAGTCCAGGAAGTCAATATTTGAATCCCAAAGAAATGTTATTGGAATCCCACCAAGTTAATTCCAATGTACCACTCCCAGTGCAACCCATGGTGAAAGTAAAAACACTAAAACATATTTATAATTATTGTGCAGCCAAGGGGCCCTAAGTCCTGCCATGAAGATGGCTTTCTGGAATAAAGAGGCTGACCCAGGGCCACACCTGGGTTTTATTCAGTGGAGGAGAAGTGGTCTGAGGAGGAATGGCTGAGATTTGTGGGAAGTAGGTGACTACTGTGAGCTGAGCTAGGTAGGTGGCCTGCATTTATCTCTGCCATGTGCAGAGAGGATATACAGAGAAAGTAATTTGCATTATGCTATTGAGATAGTATTTAATGTTTCTGGGGTCTGGTGCTTTAGCTCTAATCTTTCAAGCCCCAGGGAATCATAGCCTTTGTCTCGAGGCTTGATCCCAACTGACAGCAGGGGGCATTGGCTCTTCATCCTGTCTTGATCCAACTCACAGTAAAGAGCAGCAAGTGTAGGTTCCAGGGAAACACTTAGCCACCTTCGAAGACTATCACCAGCACCTCAGCTAGACCAATATATATTGCTTAAGCCCAATTGAAAGGATAAAGAGAAGCCATAGCCAGCTCCATACATATCAATACAAGGAAATAGGGTCAGGCTCAGCAAAAATGGAGACAGTCACTCTTCTTTCAAGGAGAGCTGCTCAGGTGGGCCTCTATACATTAGCATATTACATATGAGGAAACCGAAGCATAGACAGGTCAAGTTCACTGGGATTATAAGCCCTCAATCTAAAATTTGAACCTACACAGTCTTATGGGTCATTAGAATTTTATTCAGCAATTGAAGTATTCTAGATCTGCAGTAGCCAGTATGGTATCCAACTATCCACAAGTGATTAATGAACAACTGAAATGTGATTAATGTAATTAACAGAGTGAATTTTGTTTAACTCATTTACCTTTAAACTACTGTGTTGGAGAGTGCAGCTCTAAAGTTTATTTCTAAAGTCCTGGGCTGGGTGTGGTAGTACACACCTGTAATCCCAGCACTCAGGAGGCTGAGGCAGGAGGATCACTTTGAATTCAAGACTGGCCTGTGCTACATAAGCAAATTCAAGGTCAGCCTACAGTATGTAGTGAGACCCTGCCTCAAAAAAAAAATTTATATTCTCATACTTCTCCTTGTAAATATGCTGATAACAGCCAAATAGGATGTTGGAAAGGCACACATCACTCATGGTGTGTTATCTCTGGAGTTGGTTAAATCTAGATGCTCTTCCTGTGCACTAAGAAAATTCAAAAAGGAGCTAACAAACAAAAACTCCCTTAAGCACCCTTTTCTTACCCATAGAGGGAATGTAATGCTAAGTAGGAAATTTGTATGCAACTTTTACTTTCAATTAGTTTTTTGCTTTTGTCTTACTTTTTGTTTTAGTATTTTATTTCAGGAAATAAATAAAATTCACCTTGATCTATATAATGCTAAAAAATTAAGAGTTATTTAAAATAAGTTTAAATCAAACTCATTATTTTTTTATCCCCCAGAAGTTCAGGAATGCCCATGCATTTATTCAAGGATGATATACTCCTAAGACCCATTTAAAGGCATCTTTTGTTAGCCAAGTAAGAGTTTGCATCAGCCAGAATTACCTAGACTGATCAAACCAACAAGATAGATGGATGATGGGTAGATGGACAGATGAACAGACAGACAAACAGTCCAACATCTTCTGGAACAGCATAGGTTGACTGAAAGGGAGAGTCGATGCTATCATTCAATCCAAAGGCAATCTGCTGCCTGAACTGCTTCCTCAAGATCCCTCATTCTGTGTGAAGTCCCTCAGGGAGACCCACCCACACTGTGGACAATAGTCTGTTTTACCCATAATCAACTGATTTGAGTGTTAATCTCATCTAAAACTACCATCAAAGAAGCATCACAAATAACGTTTGCCATGACCTAGCAAAGCTGAGATGTAAAATTAAACATCACATCGTGCATTCAGCTTTTTCTATGAACAGCAATTTATACTGTTCTGTGGAGTACATGGAGGAGTGTCACTGTTACTGAAATGCATTTCTTTCACGTAAGCAAACAAAACTGATGTGTTTAGTGAGTCATCGCGTTCCAAATCTTTCATGTTGTAAGAGTGCTTTCTTATTTTCTATAATATGAGAAGTATGAAGATTGTTCTAAATATTGTTTTCTGCCACAGTGAGAATATAACAATGTTAATCAGAGTTGAATTAACTATTACTTCTATCAAGTAACTACGTAAGACATCTAGTATATTTGAACAACAAAAATAAGCAAAGGAGACTGTATGGGAAGATATTATGTTACACATGCCATAATTAAGCATAGAACAGTAGCTAATCAAGAAATAATAACTGGAAAAGGTATTCCCCCCCCCCATCTAATTTCTTTTCTTTCTTTTTTTTTTTTTGTGGAACCGGGGATTGAACTCAGGTCCTTGAACTTGCCAGGCAAGCACTTATTCTACTGAGCCATCTCCCTGGCCCTACATTTCAAGTAGGAACATCTAGCGTTAAATTACATTTCTCACTGATTACAAACCCCTGCCAGTTAAAACTACTTAAAATTGAGTAACAGGATTTGGTTGGGGCTGCTTTATAATTTTACACCAAGAATTTCAGCTGAGTACTCTCCTAGTGTAACATCTTCGGCAAAAGCAAGAAGTTTTACTTCACCAGGGGTAGCCTTTAAGAAGATACTTGGAGATACAGCTACTTGGAATTTTATGGGATTCTTTCATGCATCCAGCTTTCCTATCCTTGAGAGCTATGCCGTTGGGTACTGGAGGTGATCATTCACAAGGGAAAAGCAGGCGCCTTCTTGTGTGCTTTCCCAGTCATGTCACTTATGTGCATTGCTCTTGCCAACGATGAATTAAGTGCCTCGGCATTTGCCCGTTACCTAAACACGCTGTCCCACTGATGTTTTCACCAGGGCATTCCATTCAGTCGTTTTGGTCCGCCAGGCCTTCTGTGTGTGACTGCTGTGAAAGATGGAATTTTATGTTGGATTAGACACTGGTGGGTGCATCCCTTATTTCAGTAGTTTGCAAAAGAGAGAGCTGAACTCAAAGTGCCTGTAACTTTGAAACTAAGAAGAAAAGCTCTGCTACGTGATGAGTTTAATTTAACACAGAGCTGGAATGTCATGTCTAGAGTGATGAGCTAATATTCACTAAGCTGCGCGCTCCATTTGGAGTCCAGATGAACAGACTTCCCATAACAAGCCTGGCCAATCAGCTGTGCGGTGTCTGGAGCTTTGTGCTTCTTGGTTAAATTAAACAAATGTTGTTGTTTCAGGTGAATAACTCAGAAAATCCCTGGCCCTTTCTCAGTAAGCATTGAACAAAGGACCAATCATCCATCGAAGATAATAAGAAAAACAGGTCTGGCCAGATAGCTCAGCAGATTAAAGCACCTGCTTAGGCAGACACAGGGGCCTGCAGTTCGATCCCCAGTATGCAGTGCCTGCCTTGCCCCCGGGGCACACGACTGAGACTGGGCATGGTGGCCCACGCCTGTAATCCCAGGGCTTGGAAGACTGAAAACAGGAGAACCACTGCAAGTCCGATCTGTGCAGTGAGACCCTGTAGACCTTGTACTAAATACAAAAAGAAAAAGAAAAAGAGCAAATATAAATTAAAAGAATCTGAGGACATCCTTTGTCTCTCCCTCCTCCCCCACAGGCACAAGCTTCACTTCCCAGCCTGTCAGCCCTGGTCCTCCTCCCTCTCCCTCTGCTGCGGACCTGAGTCATAGCACTGATTATGGAGCTTGCAAAGCGCTGCATCAGCGTTTTCTCTCAAGACTTCTCATCAGAGACCTCTGTGTCCTTAGCTTTTCTCTTTTTCTTTTCTTTTTACTACTCTTCAACAGTTACTCAAAATTTGGAGCTTGATTATTTGTTTACTTTGCCACTGCTATGTATCTTTTTTTTTTTTTTTTTAATAGTGCAGAGGAATGGATTTGCTTCACCGTAGCTTTCTACCACCGGCAGGTAACCCACTTGGATCACAACCAGGCCCCCATAACCCCCCCCCCGCCCCTCCCCCTGCCCCTCCCCCCTCCACCTGATGGCGTCTTCCTCTCTGATAGTCTCACCTATCTCAGTCCTTGTTTCTTCCCTCAAATTTACATGGGAAAGAGAGCGTGATACTTCTCTCTCTGAGTCTGGCACACTTCACTCACCGTGATGCTGTCTGTCCCCTTCCATCTCTTTTCCTGCCAATGACGTACTTCTCTTTATTATGTCCCAGTCATGCTCCGTTGTGCATGTACAGCACGTTTTCTTCATCCATTCATCTGTGAGCAGGCACCAGGCTGATTCCCTACTTTGGCTACTGTAATTTGTGCCACAGTGAACATAAACACCTAGGCAGGTGCCTCTAGAATATGCTACATTTAATTCTCTCCAGTATATAATGAGAAGTGGTATAGCTGTATCAAAGAGTCGTTTTACTAGTTTTTGAGGATCCTTTGTACTGATTCTTTTTTTATCTTTTGATACAGGGTCTCGCTACGCCATTCAGGCTGCCCTTGAACTCATTTCATAGCCTAGGCTGGCCTCAAGCTCACAGTGATCTTCCTGGTGGTTCTAATTTAGGTCCTCTCCAGCAGTGTAGAAGGGTTTCCCTGCCTCTACATTCACAGAAGCATCTACTGCTTCTTGTATTCCTGATGAGAGTCATGAATATTTTTATTTCTGTTTTCCAATAGTTTCACAGTTTGTTTGCATAGTTATAGTCATTTAACTTGTGCATGTATTTCAAGTGATACTGTGTTTATCTCCCAGTGTTCTGAATCTGTATGTATGCCCTCTATAGACACAGCCCAGCCATGTCATGTAGAAAGATTGTTTCCCTATGTGATGTAAAAGGTACCACTGCTCTTTATTTAATACTTTCTAAAGCTTTTCCGCCACCCAGATTAAGTTACTCAAAAATACAAATGTAACACTTATGGTTTCCTGGGCTCCATGGCTATTTAAAAGTTCTAAAATTCCATTCTCTAAAATGTGAAGCTTGATACAAAAGCATTTACCAGTTTGAGTTTCTAATCATACACATCAGACTTTATACTGTGTTCCACATTTCTTCAGACAGTCCCTGAAGAACACGTGGGCCTTTAGGGTCTTTATGGTTTTTTTCTAATGTTTCTTTTTTATTTTTTTATGTATTTAGTACAGGGTCTACAGGGTCTCACTACGTAGATTGTACTCATAGTGATTCTCCTGTTTTCAGCCTCCCAAATGCTGGAATTACAGGTGCACGCTAACCATGCCCAGTCTCAATCTCCATCTCAGGGCACCCCAGGGATGGGGCCAGCAACACACTCTGGGCATTGAACCCAGGCTGAAGCGCTCTGCCTAAGCAGGTGCTTTAGTCCACTGAGCTATCTGGCCTGCTTTGATTTTCTTTTTTAAACTAAGTCATCATTTTAGGAGAATTTAATTCAACTTTTAATTGCTAATCAGAAGGATTTTTTGGGGGGTGCCACTGGCTCAGGCTGCCTTAAGGGAACATCTTGTGCAACATGTGGAGGTGGGGATTGAACCGCGGTCCCCCGCACCTGACTGACTTTGCACAAGCATGCGCTTTAGTCAACTTAGCTAACCAGCAAGCCCCCTTAATTGTTAATGAAAGTTACTAGTTTAGAATATATTAGAAGCAAAAGACCTTAGAGGTTCCTCAATTACTGTCTCTTTGTAAAAGAAATTTTGCTAATTTTTTGAAAAATTTTCCTGACATTAGCTAGTATGTTTCCTTAAGTACATTGCTGGTAGCTGTTCAGGCTTGTTTCCACAAATACATGAGGACTCTGCAGTGTGCAAGGATGCTGCAATCCCATATAATTTTTGTGTTTCCTACCTCTTTATGGACGTGTGCCTGAAGTACATTTGCCTACATCTAATGTCACTGAATGCTTTCCTGAAGATTTCATATTTGAAAGAACATTTGTGTAGCAGGAATTTTCTGTGAAAACCTTTTCATCTTCACTGAAATTATCATTTCATAAGACATAAAGAATAATGATGATCCTTTTCACAATGGTGATTTTAACTTTTCTGACTTTTAAAAACTAGTTGTTAGCTAGTGTTCTACTCCAACAAATATTCAGAGGAATATCAAATGGCCCATAGGAAGGAATTTCAAGCTGTCTGCTCTCTTAGTAAAAGTTGAAGTGATATGGAGCACTATGTATAGTACACAGAAGGAAAGGCTTCCCTTCTGTACAAGCAACTTGGATTTGTACTTACTAGGAATGTTCAGCTAACTTGATCATATTCTACTGAGCATGATTCCAGTTAGACACACAACCATTTTGACCCTCAGGATTTTCTTTTCTTTCTCAGACTGTACTTCTGTGTCTCTCCTTCTTTCCTTACCTCTGCAATTCTTTCTCCAAAGTTGTCAGTGTTCCTTCTAGATACTGCTAACCTTCCTAAAAACAAAGACGATGCTACATGACAGCAGGTTTTTGCCACACTACCACTTCCCAAGTCCCACACCCATCATACATATCATCTGTCCTACTCATGTGAATGAGAAAATTAGATTTAGAAAGAGTAACTACAGGAGCCAGATGATGGAGGACAGCCTAGAAATGTTTGCTCTGGCTACAGATACAGGCCTCCTTTGGTTACTTCACAATATCTACAGAAACCATTTGTTCATGTCATGCTTTAATCACCCTGTTAGGTGAGTGTTCTTGTTCCATTTTGCAGAAGCAGAGATGGTAGAAACAAAATGTGAGTAGTAAGAAAAGGGCTTACCCAGAGTTGTGCCATAACCTTGCTGTCAGTTGCTTTTTAAACATTTAGTTTGCATAAAATTTATTCAAATTTATTTTTAGTAGTGCAGAACTTCCCAGAGGACTTCTGTTCTATGGGCTCCCTGCCACATGGTCACTCCTATCTATAGCTGAACCCTTGATCTCAGCTGAATCTCCTCTTCTGGTCTAGGACTGTATATGTCTTAGTTTCAGTTCAATCCATATTTTTAAAAAATGATCTTTTAAATTTATTTCTCACATTTCATTAAAAACTAAAGCAGCTACTCTAGAAGTTAAAGAACACAATTTAGAAAATGTTCCTCACTGACATGAATTATGGCAAAATCCAAAATACTTATACTGGTTTAGGTTTTAAAAAAAATTGCATCCTACTGCAAAATTAGTAATTGATTCAGTATTCAAATATTTTTCTCCAAATCCATGTTCGATTTTTAACATTGTCTTTCATAAAATTATTTGCTCTTTAGTTTTGGTGGTGGGAAATTGTTGAAATTTGAAAGAAGAAATTTGGATTGTTTGCACTGTCTGGCATATAAACTCAGAATTTTAACCTAGAATAATTTAGAACAATTTCAGATATCAGCAGTTTTAAACTTTTGAATTCGGAATATTTGTACTCTTAAAAATAAGTGGTAGGAGTGAGAGAGATGACCCAGGGCCGCCGGATCCTGAATAGCCCCAGAGCGCAGGCCTGCAAGTGAGTGAGAAGACCCGGGGCTTACAGATCCTCATTTGACCCAGAGTATAGGCCCAGCCCAGAACCCTTCAGCAGAACTCCCTGCAAAGAGGCTAGAAGCAAGACCCACCCAGCTGATTCAGGAGCAGAACATCTTCCCAGAGAGACACAAAGGGTTCAACTCTAGCATCTGTGGCAGAAAGAAGTGGAGCATAGCAGCCAGATCCAAGCAACACCCACCTGGAGGAATCTGAACTTCAAAGATCTGGACCTGGTGCAAAGGTGATAACTCTATCTAAGCTCTACGCCAAAAGTCGGAAGACAGTGGTATACAAAATGACAAAGAGAAGGAACAAAATGCAGTCTCAGGACCCGAGTCCATCCAGTACAATTGCAGAAGACACTGGCACTGAGGAAACTGGAAATCACACGCCAGATATCTCGGAAATAATAGCGTTGGCAGTAAAGAAACAACTGCAGAAAGGTATAGAAGAAATCAGATCAGAAATAATTTCGGAACTAAAAAATTTAGTGATAACTATAATCAAAGAAGCACTAAGTGCTACTAAAGAATACACTGATAAAAAAATAGAGCTGAATATAAAAATGATGGAACCCCTAAATTAGCAATTTAGGAAGGAAATAGAATGTATGAAACAGGTTCAAAGTGATATACAGGAAATTAAAACCTCAATCACAAGCTGGCAAAACCGTTTGAGGGAAAGTGAAAATAGACTTCCTGACCTGAAAGACACCATTGCAGCTAGTAAAACAGTAAGAAAAGATCTCTCTAAAACAACTAGGGTGCAGGAAAAAATAATTCAATACCTGCAAGAGGATGCAAAGATGAACAATGTGAGACTAATAGGCATCAATGAGAAGGAAGGAGTCAATACAAATGATATAAAAAGAATATGGGCAGAAGTAATAGCAGAAAACTTCCCAAATATGGGGCAACAATCTGACATTCACATAACTGAAGCATATAGAACTCCAAATAACATCAACCCAATGAAAAGCACACCCAGACATATCATAATCAAGATACCAGAAATTCAGCATAGGAACAGTATACTAAAAGCTGCTAAAGAAAAGAAACAGATCACATTTAAAGGAAAACCCATCAGAATAACAGCAGATTTCTCTTCACAAACCATCAAGTCAAGAAGAGCATGGAGCAAAGTACTTCAAGTCTTGCAAAAAAACAAATTCCAACCCAGACTGATATATCCTGCAAAACTCTTTCAAATATAATGGAGAAGTGAAATATTTTCATGACAAAGAACAACTAAAGAATTTCATGATGACAAAGCCAAGCCTACACAGACTACTAAAGGATGTTCTAGAGAGGGAGCCAATTGATCACAGCCCCATGAATGAGAATGGAAAGAACCCATCAAATAGGGCAAACAATTAAATGCAGGAGAATAAGAGGTATACAATAGTAGTCTTTCGGTTATTCTTTTGTGTTCAGCAGCAAAATATTTCCATTAGCACGCTCTACAAATGGACTTCTCTTCCACCCTATGGGTCATGATTCCACTTGAGTCTACAGGGTGGATTTCAAAGAAATAGCTGTAGCTCAGTTCCACAAGTGACACCTAGCTACCAGTAACTGTCACAGTCATTATGCGTGTCCACAACACACTAGAACTTTGTGCAATATCCTATCCTCAAACTGTTAGAAGTGCTGGTCATTTACTTGCTATTCCAGTATTTATCTTATATTTTACTCTTAGCATTTCTTTGCTATCATGAAAACTTTTTCTTAATTCAATTGTTTTGAAACATTTAATTTTTAATTAGTATTTAATTTTCTGAATATTGCTTAATCTTAATTTTTGTTCTAAGATTTATACTATATCTTTGACTTACAATTTATTTAAAAAACATTATATGATATCTTCTCCTAGTATTAGAAACTTTAAAAAGTATATTTCCATTTTCTGTTGACTTTATATTACTTCTTCCCTGTCTTTTATACACACATGCACACACATATATGGAAAAAAATATATACATGTATAACCCAACATAAGATTGGTCCTGTTTCATAGAAATTTGCAATGACCTTTAAATAAGGGTTCATCTAATATATTTTTATATAGTCCAGCATGACTATCATATTGAGAGCTCTTTATTGTTCATCCAGGAGCATGCTGCAACTTCTCTTGCCTTTTGAATTAGGCTGTTTTTTCTCATATGCTACTTCTGGAGGTATTAAAATATTTCAAGTTTGTATAACCAGAAAATCTTACTTTTAGTTTTCAAAGGTATGTTTGCTAAGTATAAAATTCAAAGAGGACAGATCTTTTCTTTCAGTCCTTTAATTAATCTAGTTTCTTACACACTTGGTCTTTCTTTTTTTCATTCTAATGTGGAATAAGATGCTATTTAATTTTATTCTTCCATAGCTAATAATTTTATGTATATGCTTTAATGATTTTTCTCTTTACAAGAAGTTTTGGGCAATTTCATTTTTGTGTATCTTGGTATGATTTTATTTAAATGTCTTTGCAAAAGGTTCATTTTTCTTTGAAATGTGGTATTATAAGTTGAACTAAATTCAGAAATTTTGAATATTTAAATATTTATTGCCTACTCCTTTCTACTATGACAATTCTAATTATATGAATATAAGTTTTTTGGTTTTGACACTGAACTATTATGACTGACCTGTAAACTCTTTCTTCATTTTTATCTTGGACAGTTTTTATTGTTATATTCATTTATGTTTGTAAATAATTTATTTTCAACTTGCAATCTATTAAAAAAAATTTAAAAATAAAATAAAATAAAAATAAAAAACAAAAAAAGAAATAAGTGGTAATCCCAAAGAATATTTGCTTCTATCACTTATAACTATTGGTTCAGACCATACTGGATATTACAACAGAGAAATTTAGTATTTATTTACAAATAACTGATTCTATAACATAAATGTTTTATGAACATGACTGTATTCTGCAAAACAAAATATGAGTAAGAAAAATCACACTATTAATATTTTCACTAGTCTCTTCCTCATCTACACTGTTTGAGCAAAACTGGATTTCTCTTTGCTGTCTTTGTTTCTGTTGATGCATAGGAAGAATCTACAACTTCACAAAGGTGTGTGAAGGGGAATCTATTTTAGTTGTGTTTTCAGATACTTTTAGATCATATTCTTTGACACTATGTCAAGTTGGCACTTTACACACTAATATTTCTTAGAGAATATTATTTATTACTATTAGGTAAGACCTGACAACAATAACTAGGCTGCAAAATATGTCATCTGCCCAAATTTTTATAATGCTTCTGATTGTGTTTTCATGCCCTAAGCATGATTCTGAGCACTTCACAAATGTTAACAGTTCTATACTCACCTGCCTTACTTTCAACAAAGGGGCCAAACATGCTTACTGGAAGGAAGATAGCCTCTTTAACAAATGGTGCTAGAAAACAGGCTCTCTACATGCCGAAAACTAAAACTTGACCCAGGTCTATCACCATGCACTAAGCTAACATTAAAATGGATTAAAGATCTAAACATGAAAACAGAAACGCTAAATCTCCTGAAAGAGAAAGTAGGAGGAACTCTTAAAGTATTAGGGGTAGGCAAAGAGTTTACGAACAAAAATCAAATCACATGGGTAATACCTGAAAGAATTAACAACTGGGACCTCCTCTTATTGAGAAGTTTTTGCACGTCAAAAGAAATTACCAATAAAGTGAAAAGAAAACCCGCAAATTTGGGAAAAAAATCTTGACTAATAAGCACTCAGACAAAGGTCTGCTCTCTAGAAATTATGAAGAATGAAAAAACATTTGGGCCCCAAAATTTAAAGACCCAAACCAGAAATGGGCATCTGAGATGAACACATACTTCTCAGAGAATGAAATTGCAGAAGCTAATGAATGTATAAAAAAAATGCTCCACATCACTAGCCATCCATGAAATGCAAATTAAAACAACACTGAGATACCATTTCACCACAGAAAGAATGGCTATGATAAAGAAATCAACCAACAAAAAATGTTGGAGAGGCTGTGGGGAAAAGGAACCCTTCTCCACTGCTGCTGGGAATGTAGACTGGTAAAACTGTCATGGAAATCAATGTGGAGACTCCTTAAAAAGCTAGGACTGGGAATCCCATTCCAACCAGCTGTCTCCCTACTGCGAATTTTCTCAGAAGCACTAAAAACATCATGTCATAGTGATAAATATGCACCTATGTTTATAGCACCACAATTTGTGAAAGCTGAATCTTGGAAACAACCAAGATGCCCGTTACCTGAGGAATGGATGAAAAGATGTATTTTTGTACAATGGAGTATTACTCAGCTATAAAGAATGATAAACTCAAAGGCTTCATATTTAAGTGGATCTCACTTGAAGATATACTCATAAGTGAAATAAACCAGACCCACATGTGTAAACATCATATAGTCTCCCTAGTATAACAGCTCAAAAGAAGAAATAAAAATAGAAAGATCTAACACAATTAAAAGGAAAGCAAGAACTTGAGGATTAGACAAGAGAAGGCAAGGAGAAAAGCTAGGAAACATGACAGGGGCAAAGCCATACATTTATATGCACAAGATGGTAAGGCAATGATCCTGAGAATCTTTAGCATGTTTTTGAAACTAGCAGTTAATTGGTAGGATTCTCACTCTGACTGATTATATATGCTGATACCTGTGAACTAAGCAACTGCACTGAAGATAGCAATGTGTAATACTAGGGCCATGCTTTGGAATGCTTGTCATTCTGGTCTTCTCAATATGTACTGCTGTTCATGTCATACCAATTACTGCTATACTGTTTCTCAAGTAAATGTTTTTTTTAAAGGGTAATAAATGAAAACAAGAAAAAAGAAAAAAAGTCACAGGACTGTTCTTCTACAAGACTGCAGATGGTTAGATTTCTAAATTTCTCTGTAAAAATATTTTTAAATTTTTTTATGTTTAAAATTTTTTTCTTCATATTCTGGAGAGATTTAAAGTTTAACATGTTAATACTTGATTGAAAATACCTGCTCCTTGTTATGTCTAAGATGTTTGATATTCAGACAGATAGTGAGGTTAAGCTCAACTGCCTGTGTTGTAGGGTGATAACAATAAGCTTCTCTTCTGTAGGATTAACAACCTAGGTTTGCAGACCAAAAATTAGAGAAAAAGAAGAGTTGCAAGGACAGCCAACATTTTGGCCCTAGCATTTCAAAGTCAGTGAGGACTCAAGACATAAGAGAACCTATACTTTTACACCATGTAACTCAGTTGTGTCCCAAATTTTCTGATCAAGGACATTATGGGGCCACAGAGAAAAGTGATTAATGATGTAGAGTGTACCTAAGGAGAGTCACATGGAGAGAAAACCTTCTCTCAGGCTTTCACAGAGAGGAAATTGTTCAAGCAATGGCCGTGACTCATCCACATGGCTGACACTCACAAAGGATCTACAAGGTGCAGTACAGGGCTTTGGGATAAGTCCTGAGGGGATCTGACTGACCTTGTCAGATACAAAAGTTACATTTCTTGTTACATAGGTCTCTTTATCTTGATCTTCACAATACAGCAGAAAAGTATAAAAACAAAGTAGAAAAAGTAAAGCTATATTAATATGCTGAGCTGTAAAAGGCTCAAGTCAACAACTTCTGATATTGCCAGTCTTCTGGAAAACCCACTACTATTATGGATTACTGCACTACATTAGAATATTTTGCTGAATTCATGCATCTACAATATTTAAATGACAATGGAATGCCCTTTTCTTACAAAACTAACCAAAAAAGGGGGATACAAATGAACTATTTTGTATCTGTACACTCAAAATAGTTAGGATAGATATACAGCTGAATTCTCTTTTTAAAATTTTTTTTAATTTTTTTATTTTATTGAGAAACAAATGTCAATGAGACAACTTCCAAGCCAATTAATAGGACATCTTAAATAATGCATTCTCCTAATTCAATGCATAGAGAGATTTGTTCTAATACTGTTTGTGGACAGGATATCATGTCTGCCTCTTGTACAATGAATAACCACTAACACGACATTATGTAATGTATTAATTATTGAAACTGTGCTAGTAATCAGTTTTGAAACTGTCTCATTGCTATTTGTTTATCAATAAAATTATTTAAAATAAATACATAAATAAAAAAACAAATGTTAACTGTTCTAATCCTCATGGCAAATCAATGAGAATAGCATGGTTATGAACTTCATTTTATGCAAAAATAAAAATGTGGAATCCCTTGGAAATAAATTTGCCATTTAATCCTCAGCTACAGTTTTCCAGGAGGGTAATGTCAAACTAAAAAAAGGCCTAATGAAAAGGATGTGTGATCAGATTGTGGAGTCACTCGTAAGCGTATGTTGTACTGAAAACTCTGATGATATACTGGTAAATTATAAAGGAAATAATAAAATAACAATTATCCAAAGGACATCAAATAACATTTTGTTATGAATGATTTATTTTTATACATGTGCTTATAATTTTCTCCTAATAGACCATATATGAACATAGAACATAGAACTAGTACCACTTGTGGATATAATTTTTAATTTATTATTGTGTTTTGTTCATACATATTCACTCATAATATTATAAAATATCATTGGACTAATTTTGAGAATCTATGTTTTAGATCTTAGAAAGAAGACAGCTAAACAAAACACTCATTTTTTACTATAAAAGTTGAAGAACAGGGTGACAGTTTTAGGTAACACAAATTTTGAAAGGAGGGAGCAGGCAAGGCACTTCAGGACCCATGGTTCTCCTTACTGATACACAGAAAGAGCGATTGGTGCTAGAAGCAGCTCCATAAAGCACAACTACTTGGAGCCTCTTAGTGCTACCTAGAGGTCCCCAGGATACAGTGACCTAAGAAACCCACGGTCAGTAATAGGTCATAGAAGCAGTAGCTGTAATGTTGTGAAAACTCTCTGTCATGAAAAAATAATAAGAAAAAATAAATCTCAGCTCAGATTTACCTATGAAATCTTCTGATGGAGGAGAGAAACATTACTGAACAGTATTAAAGCCATCTGAAGAGAATTTGGGAGAACACACTTATTTACAGTCAAGAATATATCAAAATGCAGACATTAAACTAATAATGAAAGTATAGCTTAGACAGCCAATAGATCATTCAGTTTTTGTTTATAAAGAATTCAAGAAAAAAAAGAATTCAAACAGTGTGCTATAAATAGTCCTGTTAGATTCAACACTTGTCCTTTTTACAACTATGTCTCCATTCATAATATTTATTATCTAAAAAGAAACTGAATAACTGGAAATAACTTGAATTTCCTGGTAGGAATGAGCAGCGCCAATACTTGTTTTATTTATCTGTAGACATATTCGCCTACATATTAGGTGAGTGAATGGGGGCTGAGACAACTGTAGGCTAAATCTCCCTCGAATTCCAGTCTCACTACCAGAGGAAAGTAAATGAGCAAGATATTATTTCACTAGTCCCAAGAAAGGGTACCATGTTTGGCTTTGATTTGGTTTTCATTTCTTCATTTGTGCACAAGGGAACAGGAAGAAAAGAGAGTTCAAGGGATGGTTGACAAGGACAGCAAAATCAGAGAGAAAATGTAATGTTTATAACCAGCATTTGAATAAACCTGTATAGTTTATAATTCATTCTATATCATTTCATGCTATACCTCCCCTTAAGAAACAAACCCTGTGGTGCTAGCATGTTGTCTGCTACTAATACCTCCCTTACAAATGGAAACTGTTCCAGGTTAAGTGGCTTGCTCAGCTTTACAGAGCTCAATTCAAATCCAGGCATTGGGGTTTCTAATACAGTGAGCTTTTCTCAATATTACTAGAAATGCTGGTTGGTCTGCACTATGTGCTGCAGGAATTCCTCGGATGTCAAGCCAGGAGCAGACTGTCCAGTAATAAAGCAACCCCTCTGCCGACCTGCTTTCTCACCGATGTACTCATTTTCCAACACACCACCGTGGAAACTGCTGATTGCCCTTCACCAAGATGTTCGGCTGTCGATCTGACCTGAACACAAGGGGCAAATGTTTTGAAGCACACAGAGTAGCCAGAGAGCACGTGAGATACAAGTGTGTGGCTTTCTGGGTGGTGGTCCTTCTGGTCCGCACAGTGAGCTTTCCGCTGTGGAAAACAATCTGCCCCTACAGTGACTACTTTTCGGTTTACTAGGAATATGGAGATTTCGTTCACTGTGGAAGAGAATACATGATCTCTCTTCTCCTACCGAGGGCTGATTAGCTGTCATGAATATTCAGGAATGGCAACCGGAAGGGTGGAGAGTAACTGTTATAAAGTTCTCCTAGAATGAGGCAGGGTGTAGATTTTTAGCCTCCCATCTTTCCAGACAGTGAATTTTATCCACTGCAAGTCTGCTGAGTGTGCTTGTTTTTTACTTCTCATTTTAAAAATTATTACTATGAAATATTGCAGGTATACTAAAATGGCTTAAGAATGATGTAGGAAATACCCTGGGTAGTTTTCCTACATAAAGGATAAGGTTAAATGCTAATAATTGCTGTGCAGAATTCAAGCAGCTCTGGCTGTGCTGATGTACACGTGACCGAAGAGGAATGATGAGCTCTAAGAAACAATTCTATTATAATTGGAAAATGTTCCCCCTCTCTGTTAAGGCTACTTTTAAGCTTCAACACTTCAGACTATAGAATATCAACTCCATATCTTTACCTACCAGCACTAATTGGGTGTCATTATATAGCCATTTCAATAATAAATCCTAAGAGATTTAAAACAGCTCAATATTTGTATTGAGGAATAAAATAATAGACATCACTCTTAGAATTTAGAAAATGCACTAATAAAATTCAAAGTCACTGGCAGATTAAAGTTTATGCATTTATCTTTTAGGGATAAACATGTCAATTGATGGCTATATCCTATTCTCAATGCCTGTGTAAATTTATACACATACTGCACACTACTTTAATTCACTTTAAAAATACACATGCTTCATTCTCCTCTATTCTGAACAGTAAATACATTCAAAGGAAATAGCTTAAATATTAAACCATGCCTTTTGTATCATCACTGCCCTAGAAACAGTTTATGTTAAAGATAATGTGTAAATTTATCCTTAAATTTCTCCATTGTGTAATTTTCTGTGTAAATTTCTCTGTTGCTGAGGCTCTGGTCAGACCAGTTAATGCAATTTTTTGTTCAATAATATTCTTTATTTTTAGCTGGACTTAATGTAGAATTATAAATGTCTTTTAAAAACAATAAACTAAAAGCGTAATAAACCCAGCTGTCTTGAGGCATAAGCAGATGCATTAGCTTCAAGCTTTCTCTAAATCATAAAAATGATTCTCTCCTTGTGGTATTTAGTACATCACAATAGTTTTGATAGCATATATGTCATTGACCCTTATTTCCTTTCCCATCCCCCACAGAACAGTGCCTGGCATGTTCTGGGTACTTAAGTAGGGATGTTTCTACTAACTAAATTTAAGGTTCCTCCCCTCCTTGAGGAGAATCCCCCTTTTCTCCACTAGATCATCTTGAACTTCACTGTTCCACATGGCCTGTAGCTAGGACACTGATGTGTTCCAAATGTATGAAATACTTCTCATTGCATGGCTAATTTCAGGGGCAAGATAGTTACTTGACAGGTGCTTTCTAACAATGCCTAAGAGAAATAGTTCCACTCAAGAATAAAACTTTTTGTTGGGTTATTTCTAGAGAAGACACCTGGTAAACATAAATGTCAAACTTCATAATTTTTCTTTCAGAAAAGTCAGAGCTATAGCAATATGTTGAATTTCTCCAATATGGCAGTCCTGTCTCTAGAGTAATAAATAAATCTTGATGGACCAATTCATGCAAAAGTGAAAGATTATATTTTCAAAGTAATGGGAAAAATTTTCAATTTTTCTTATGGAGTCAGTATCTTACTTTGAAAATTTCAACTATTAGGGACTGGCCAAGTAACTCAGTGAATTAAAGTGACTACAAGCAGGTGCAGGGGCTGGGATTTTGATCCTCTGGCCTGCCATGCTGGCCCCACCCCTGGGGCGTGCTGAGATGGCAGTCGAGACTGGGCGTGGTGGCATATGTCTGTAATCCCAGCTCTTGGGAGGCTGTAAACAGGTGGATCACTAAGAGTCCAATCTAGTAGTGAGACCCTGAACACCCTATAGACTCTTTCCTAAAATACAAAAAAAAAAAAAAAAAAAAAAAAAAAAAAAAAAAGGAAAATTTCAACTACTACCAGTTGGATTTCATTTAAGGACATTATCCTTAACACAAATGTTTCTAGGGCAATGGTGATACAAAAGGCATGGCTTAATATTTAAGCTATTTCCTATAAAGGTATTTACTGTTCAGAACAGAGGACACTGAAACATGTATATTTTTAAAGTGAATTAAAATGCTCTGCAATAATATTGAAAATAACAAGAAAAATATTTGTTGACAATGCAGATGTTTTTATATATGACATATATGTTTTATATATATATATATATATATATATATATCTTTGACATAGAATCTTTAAGTGATTTTTAAATGCAACCACAAAATTTTTTCAACTTACTATTTTTTTTACAAATGAAGAATCCATCAATTATATAAAGATTCATTTTAATAAAAGTTTTGTAGTCTATAGTTTACATATTAAATCATGTTTAGAGTATGCATCTTCAAAGGAATACTTCCAGAAAAGAAGGAGAAGGGAAAAGGAAAGATGCAGGGGAATAGAGAATGTTGTAAAAAAAAAAATTAAAAAGCCTAAGCCTAAGCAAAGACCCTTCAGTGGGGGAGACGCGTACATTTCAGATGCAAACTATTTCCAGAAAGAAATCACATGCAGCCATGTTTCCAGAGACCAGAAAAACTGTAATTAATGTAGAGGAAGTTTTAATATAAATGTTAATATATTATAGGTGAGCAAGGCACTTGTACAGACAAACAGCAGGTTCTGCTGACCAGGAAAACTATCTAAAGGCAGGAATTAAGTTACTTGTTTAGGGCTGGCCAAAAAGCTCAGCGAATTAAAGTGCCTGCAAGCAGACGCAGGGGCCAGGGGTTCAATCCCCAGGCCTGCCATGCCAGCCTCGCCCCTGGGGCATGCTGAGCAGTCAGCTGAGACTGGACACAGTGCCACAAGCCTTTAATCCCAGTGATTGGAAAGCTGAAAACAGGAGAATCACTATGAGTCCGATCTGCATAGTGAGACCTGTAGACCCTGTACTAAATACATTTAAAAAAAAATCAGTTGATACTTTGCAGTTCTTTTCCTGGCTTCTTTATAGTACATAATGTAGTCAAATCTCTTACGCTCTCTCCTCTGCTACCCTGTCATCTCAGAACTGTTCTAGTGCTTTTCTTTTCTTGTAAACTGTGTTTTTTTCTTGGCTTTGTTTTCTGCCTGTAGCTTCCAGATGACTTTATACAGTCTCATGAATTAAACTAAGACTAAGGGGCTGGTGAGATGGCTCAGTGGTCTAAAGCACCTACTTAAAACAAGCTTAGCAAAGCACAGGGGCCATGGTTCGATCCTCCAGCACCACATGCCAGCCAGCCCCGCCCCCTGGTGGGCTGAGCTGGACACACACACACACACACACACACACACAAATAAATAAAATTTTAAAAATAAAAAAAAAACCTAAGACTAAGAAGCTAATGGGTTTTATTTTATTTTACTTCGTCTTTCTATCTCTAGGTGAATAGATCTGACAACACCCCTAGCTAAACAGAGCAGAGCTTATTGACTTTCCCTTATTCTTGATCCCTTTTCTGGATTTCATAATTCAATGAAAGAAATCTTTAACCAGGCATGGCGCATACCCTTAATCCTGGAAGACTGAAGCACTTAGGAGGATCACAAGTTAAAGCTTACCCCAGGCAACTTACTTCTATATTTAGGGCCTGCCTAAAAGTAGAAAACAATGAAAGGGCTAGAAACATTGCTCAGTGTTAAGGTCTTGGGTTCATTCACCAGTACAGGAAGAAAAGAAGGGAAACAGGCAGGGAGGGAAAGAGGAGTGAGAGAGAGGGGGAGAGAGGAAGTTATTCAGCCATCTAGATTATTAAATGTGCCTTTAACAGTTTCTTCTCCAGTGTTCCCCATATACAGTTCATAATATTACCAAATGTGCCTCTTGTAACCATTAATCTTCCCTTTATTTCATCTTCATTGTCACTAATCCCAGTTTTAACTATCATTATGTATCTCTTAGATTAGCGTATGTCTAATTTTATTCCAATCCATTCTTTGTACTACCATCAGTGATTCGCTAATGCAAGGCTTTTATGTATAATTCTCTTCTCAAAAGTTCTGTCCATCTCAGGATCTCTCCACTTAGTAGACTTCTGTATTGTAATGCAGTTCGCTGTCATTTAGCATCTACTGGCTCTGTAGAATACACTTCCATCAAGACACTTTGGAAGCTCTGCTCTCATCTTCTAAATGGTTGATGCACAAAGATCTTTTTGGATTTGAACATTCTGATGCTGTTAGCGAGAGACACTCTTCGTCCTCTGTTCGTGAAGTTTTTTAGTAGTACATGTGTGCAGTACATAAGTTTACACTCCTCATGGGAAGTCCATATATGTACATAGCACAGTTTAATTACTATTTCTCTCCCCCTCCCTCTGTTCTTGGGCCCCTTCCCTTTATCAAAAGATTTCTGTTTCTTTTTCTATTATATGTCTTTTATTTTGCTCTTTTTTATATTTTAGGTTTCTCATCTAAGAAAAACAATGTGATAATTAGATTGTCTGATTTATTTCACTTATCATTATGGTCTCAAAGTGCATCCATTTTCCTACAAGTGATTCAAGTTTATCTTTTTAGCAAAGTAGACACCATTGATTGTAGACACCACATTTTCTACATCCACTCATGTGTTGATGGACATATAAGACACTTCCAAGATTTAATTATTATGAATTGTGCTGCTATGAACATAGTCTGCACAGATCACGGTAATAAGATATCTTTAACTCTTTGGGGAAGATAGCTAGATAGGTGGAATGGAATTTCTTATTTTGATTTTTTGAGAAATTTCCATAATGATTGTACTGGTTTACAGCTCCCAATGCTGCAGCTCTCCTTTCGCCTCTGCAGTTTCACTATTTGTTCTTATTTCATTTCTTCATGACAGCCATTCTTTCTATATTAAAATGGGAACTCAGTGTTGCTTTAACTTTTTTAAAAAGAAAATACACAATATTAATAATAAAAAATTAGAAATGATACAAAGTTTCACTAAACAAAATAGTATGAATTTGACAGTGTTTGTTGCACTGCATAGTGTTCTCTTATCTTAGTTGCTTAGATTGCCAGATATATGCATGCAAAATTAGAAAAAGACAAAAGTTAAGAATTGAAGAAAGTAGAAAAGTGAAAAAAAATAGTCATTAATTACTCTTTTCCATAGACCAACAGAAATCCACAGTTAAAGTATCCAAGCCATCCTGCATACATACACAGATATATCTCTTTTCCCTTTGCCTTCCCTCTCCTTTCCTTCTCCACATCTCAGGAATTCCTTTCTTTTGAACAAATTCATTTCCTTTTAACAGTATCCATTGTTCCCTTCAGATTATACTTACTCTTTCAGGTTCTTACACTAGTGAGACAATATGATGTTTGCACATGAGGGTCTGATTCATTTCACTTGAGATTACGATCTCTAGTTGCATCCATTTACTGCTAAAAGCCTCAAATTTATCCTTTTTATAGTTTAATAATACTCCATTGTGTAAAAATACCACATCTTCTTTATCAACTCCTCAGTTGATGGGCATGTGGATTGTTTCCAAGAATTAGCTATGACAAATTGCACTGCTATAAGCATGAGTATACATATAGTGCTGTGACATGGTGATTTCAGCTCATTTGAAAAAATACCCCAGAGGAGAATAGCTGAGTTGAGTGGGACCTACAATCAAAGTTTTTTGAGAAATCTCCATACTAATTTTCACAGTGATTGTACTAGTCTGCACTCTCACCAACAGTAGAGAAGGTTTCCTTTTTCCCCACAGCCCCTCAAGCGTTGGCTATTGGTTGACTTCTTGATGATAGCCAGTCTTTCTGGGGTGACATAGAATCTCAGTGTTGTTTTAATTTGCATTTCTTAAATGACCAATGATGTTGAACAGTTTTTCATATACTTATTTGCCATTTGTATTTCTTCCACTGAGCAGTATATATGCTTCTGATAGCCATTTTTGGATTGCATCTTTGAATTTGTGGGGCCTGATTTTCTAAAATTCTTTTTATGTTCTAGATAGAAAGCCTTTGCCAGAGGGATAGCTGGCTATAATTTTTACCCAGTTCATGGTTTTTTTTTTTTTTTTTTTTTTTTACTCTGTTGGTGATTTCTTTTGATGTGCACAAACTTTACAAAAAGATGAGATCCCATTTGTTGATTCTTTGAAGTATTTCTCATGCAGTTTGGTTTATATTCAGGAACTCCCTACCTACCTCTATATCTTTAAGATTTCTGCCTACTTTTTCCTCCAGAAGATTTAATCTTTCAGTTTTAATATTTAAATCTTTGATCCATTTTGACTATAGTTTAGTGTATGGTGATACACATAGGTCTAATTTTAGCCTTTGGCCTGTAGAAAGCCAGTTTTTCTAGCACCGTTTATTAAAGAGGCTATCTTTCTTCCAGTGAACATATTCGGCCCCTTTGTGAAAGATAAGGTGGCCAAGTGGGTTTGTGTTTGTGCCTACGTCTTCTAATCTGTTCCATTAATACTCAGATCTGTTTCTATGGCAGCACGATGCTGATTTTATCACAGTAGCTTTGTAGTAAAATTTCAAGTTGGGGATTCTGCTGCCTCCTGCCTTGCCTTTGTTGCTCAGGATTTCTTTTGATATTCTGGGTGTCTTTTGGTTCCAGGTGAATTTTTCAAATATTTTCTCTAGATCTGTGAGGTACATTAGTGGTATTTTAATTGGGATTGCATTGAATCTGTATAACAATCTTGGCAGTGTGGCCATTTTCACAACGTTGGTTCTTCTATCCAGGAGCAAGGAATATCTCCATTTTCTGAAATCTTCTTTGATCTCTTCTCAAAGTACTATAATTTTCACCATATAAATATTTTATTTCCATTGTGAGATTGATTCCAAGTATTTCATTTTGGGTAATGTTGATGAGAAAGGCTTGGTTTCCCTAATTTCTGTCTCAAGTGATGTTGTTATTTGTGTATTGATTGAGTTTTGAGTGCTGACTTTGTATCCTGCGATGCTACAGAATTTGGTTATTATATCAACAAGTGTCTTGGAGGAGTTCTTGGGGTATTGTATGTAGAGTATTATATCATCTGCAAATAATAATTCCACTTCTTCCTTTCAAATAATTATTCCTTTTATTTTTTCTCTTATCTAATTGCACTAGCTAATGTTTACAGAACTATATTGAACAGGTATGCTGACAGTAGAATCATTGCCTTATACCTGATTTTAAGCGAAGACTTTCAGATGTTGTCCATTTGTATGATGTTGGCTGTTGGTTTGTAATAGATGTCAGGATGAAATCTACACAATCTATTCTGATTTTCTGTAAAATTTTTATCATGAATGAATGTTGGACTTTGTCAAAAGCTTTTTATGCATCTACTGAGATGATCATGTGATTTTTGTCTTTGTCTCTATTGATGTGGATTGTTACATTTATGGATCTGCATATATTGGACCATCCCTGCATTTTTTGGAACAAATCCCACTTGGTTGTGATGTCTAATCTTCTCGATGATTTGATGCATTCTGTTCGTTAGTATGTTATTTAGGTTTTTTGCATTTATATTCATTAGGGAGATTGACCGTAGTTCTCCTTTTGTTGGGTCTTTCTCTAGTTTTGCTATCAGAACAATACTGGTCTCCAGGAATGAGTTTGGGAGAATTGCTTTCCTTTCAATTTCATTGAAGAGTTTGAGAAGATTTGAATTGAATATTCTTTAAATCTCTTCTAGAATTCAGCTGTGAATCCATCAAGACCTGAGATTTTCTTTGTTGGTAGGTTATTACATTTTCAATTTCATCCACTGTTACTGGGTTATCCAGAATTTTTATATCTTCTTTACTCTGTTTTGGCAATTCGTATGTATCTAGGAAACTGTCCATTTGATCTGTGTTTTCCATCCTGTGAAAGTAATGATTTTGGAAGTAAGTATGAATGATCTTAATTTCTATAGGCTCTTCATTGACTTCACCCTTTTCATTCTTTATTGAATGAATTTTTATTTTTCTTTCCTTTTTAATTAAGTTCACCAGGGGTTTATCAATTTTATTCTTTCAAAAGACCAGTTCTTTGATTCATTAATTCTTCATATTGCTTTATTTGTCTAAATTGTATTAATTTCTGCTCAAACCTTTATAATTTCCTGCCTTCTTTGGGCTTTGGGCTTGACTTGCTGCTTGTTTTTCAGGAGCTTGAGGTGCAAGATGAGATCATTTATTTGGGCTCATTCTGTTTTCCTAATGTGTATATTTACCACTATAAATTTTCCTGTTAAAACAGGTTTCAAAAAAACCAGCTTTCATTGCATCCCACAGGTTCTTGTAAGTTGTATCTGCATTTTCATTTGATTGTAGATATTTTTTAATTTCTTCTTTAATTTCATCTGTGACACACTGGTTGTTCAGGAGGATATTATTTAATTTCTATGCATTAATGGTGTTTTAGTAGTTTCTTTTGTCAGTAATTTCCAGTTTTATTGCACTGTGGTCAGAGAGTATGCATGGGACAATTTCAGTTCCTTTGCATTTATTTAAGTGAGCTCCCTGTGCTACTATGTGGTCTGTTTTGGAGCATGACCCATGTGCAGCTGAGAAGAATGCATATTCTGATGTTGCTGAGTGGAACACTCTTTAAAGGTCTGCTAAGTCCAATTCTTCTCAAGTTTAGTTTAGCTGTGCTATTTTTTCTGCTGATTTTTATTTTTTTTATTTTTTAAAGAGAGTACAAATTAGAATTAAAACAAAAAATCCAGTGATACAGATTTGCACTTAACAAGTAATATGAATTTCACAGTATTTGTTGTAATGAGTAGTATTGTCTTCTGGCCAGTTATTCATATTACCAAATATATGCATGTAAAATTGGAAGAAGAAAGAAAGAAATATATAAGAAATTAAGAAGACAAAAAGGGAAACAATTGAAAAAGGGAGATGAAACAAATTAAAGTATTAACTGCTTCTTTCCATAGACCAGCAGAAATGCACAGTACAGTTTTCCAAGCCATCCTGCTTATATACATAGATAAATCCCTTTCTACCACTGCAAAAGAGATTTATCTATGTATGTAAGCAGGGAGAAAGAGATTTTTGCTGATTTTTGCCTAGTTGATCTATGTCTCTGTGACAGTGGTATGTAAAAGTTCCCCTTTAGAGCTATATTATTGATGATTTGGTTTTTCATGTCCATTAAAATTTATCTTATGTAGTTGAGTGGTCCTAAATTGGGTACAAATATATTTATGACTGTTCTTTCTTCCTTTCACAGTTGTACCCTAACAAGTATATAGTCACCTTCATTATCTTTTTCTAATCATTTTTGGTTTTGAAGTTGATATTGTCATCAGTCAAAATAACTTCCTTCAATTTTTTCTGGGATCCTGTTGCATAAAATATTCTTTCCCATCCTTTAGCTTTCAGTTTGTGAATTTCTTTTGTGTCAAATATGCTTCTTTTTTTGTCATAATTTTATTGATAAACAAATAGCAATGAGACAGTTTCAAATCAAATTGGTAGGACAGTTTCAACAATATGCTTCTTGTATACAAGCATATTGTTGGATTTTGTTTCTTGATCCACTCTGCCACTCTGTTTCTTTTCATTGGTGAATTGAGCCTGTTTACATTGATGACATTGGTGGTTATAACTGGTATGAATTGGCTTATCTTTGTTATTTTCCTGCTGTACGTTCCATACTTCTCTCCTTTTTTATTACTTGCTCTTCTTGATGATTCTTTTCTGTTGTTCATAAATCTGTGGTTCTTTCTGTCTCTTTTCTAGAATATCTGTCAGTACTCTTTGTAGGGCTGGTTTAGTGGCCATGAATTTCTTCAGTTCTTTGTCATGGAAGTATTTGATCTCTCCATTAAATATGATGGATGGTTTGTAGCATACGTAAATATGGGTTGGAAGTTCTTTTCTTTCTGTACCTGACATATTTTACTGCAGGCTCTTTTTGATTTGATGATCTGTGTTGAGAAATCTGCTGTGATTCTGATGGGCTTTCCCCTCATAACTGATCTGTTTTTTCCTCTCTCACAGCTTTTAATATTCTGTTCTTCTGCTCAGTTTCTGGATGAAGATTTATTTTGATTATGTCTAATTGGAGTTCAGTATGCCTTACTCATCAGGCTGTCAGATTCTTTTCTCATGCCTGAGAAATTTTCTGCTACTACTTCTGCAAATAGTCATTTGTGCTGACTCCTGACATTTCATTGACACCTATTGTTATATTCTTTTTCTTTGCATCATCTTGTAGCTGCTGAGTTGTTCTCTCTTGGTTCCTCGTTAGTTTTAAGTGGTCTTTCCTTTCATGTTCATTAGCTGAAATGCTGTCTTCAAAGTCTGAAAGTCTATTTTCAGTTTTGTTCAAGTGGTTGTGCCAGCTTTCGATGGAATTCTTTTTTTTTTAAACACTTATTTAGGTGTGTGTGTGTGTGTGTGTGTGTGTGGCCAGCTCAGCCCACCTGGGGGTGGGGCTGATTGGCATGTGGTGCTGGGGGATCGAACCGCGGTCCCTGTGTCTTGCCAAGCTTGTTCCAAGTAGGTGCTTTAGACCACTGAGCCATCTCACCAGCCCTATTTCAATGGAATTCTTAATTTCCTGGATATCTGTTTGAATGTGTTTCATGCATTCTAATTTTTACCATATTGTTTTTTCAATGTTTCTATCATTTTTTCTATCCTCTATTTTTAAATCTGTCTTCTTTATATGTGCTGAGTAATTCTTTCGTGGTTATTTTCATTTCTTTTTATACCTGAGAGACTATTTCTGATCTAATTTGTTCGATAGCCTGATAGTGTTGTTTCTTTATTTCAGTTGCTATCACTTAAGAAATTTCAGGTGTGTGGCTTCTAAGTTCTTCTATGTACTTGTTCTGGGTGAGCTGGAAGACTGAGATTGCCTTTTGCACCTTTGTTTTGGCATTTTTCAAGAAGTGCCACCCATACTCAGAAGTAGTAGGGGAAGGATAGGACATGGGTCAGTAATGTTCTTCTGAAGTTAGGGGCTGGGTAGGACTTACCAATACTCTCGCTACTGGTGGTTAATGGTAGCTGAAGCTCAGCCAAGCTTCTGTGCAGGTGGTGGGTGTGCGCCAGACTCACCAGGATTCTCCAGCTGCCCAGCATTTGTCCATGCCCCCAGGTATTGGGATAGTGCTCCTGCAATTCCACCACATTTCTGTGCATGTAGGCCAGATTCACCATGTCCCTGTATCTGCCCAGTGCCTGCCTATATTGCTTTAACTTGCAATTTTTTAGTAGCCAATGATGTTGAATACTTTTTTCATCCATTTATTGGCTATTTATACTTCTTCTGAGAAGTGTGTATTCATTTCATTTGCCCATTTTTGCTTGTTTCTTCTGTTTTGGGGAAACTAATTTTTAAAAAAATTTCTTTGTATATAATAGATATTAGTCCTCTGAGGCACAACTGGAAAAATGTTTTTCTTGTTTGTGGGTAGTCTTCTCTTTCCTTTATATCAAATTAAAACTTTTTTATTTGGTATAGTTATATGTGGTGATTTTTGGTACTACTTCTTGTGCATCTGAAGTTCCGTCTAGAAAGTCCTTGCCCACACCTGTGACCTAAAGACTTTTACCTATTTTATCTTCCAGCAGGTTATGTGTTTTTGTTTTAACATTTAGATCTTCAACTTGTTTTGATTTTCACTTAGTGTGTGGTAATATATCTGTCTAGAATCATCTTCTGCATGTAGATAGCTAGTTTTTCCAGCACCATTTATTAAAGAGGCTATCTTTCTTCCAGTGTATGTTTTTGGTTTGTTTGTTTTTATATTTTTTTTTATTCTGATTGATTTCACAAGAGCTCTTTATACATTCTGGCTACCAGCCTTCATTGGCTGATACATTTTATTTATTTATTTATTTATTTATTTATTTATTTATTGTGGTGCCAGGGATCGAACTCAGGATCTTGCACTTGCCAGGCAAGCACTTATTCCACTGAGCTATCTCCCTGGATCCAGTGTATGTTTTTGGCCACTTTGTCAAGATTCATATTCTCTCATGATCTTTCAGTTCATTTCAATACCTGCTGAGACAGCTGGTCTCTATCAGTGATGGCAAACCGTTTAGAGTTCTGAATGACATAAACATCTCACAGCAGCATGAGTGCCACACGTTCACCACTGCTGACCTATATTATCAACTTGTTTGGCTTTAGAGTTTGCCTAGGCAATTAGTAAAGCACATTTCTGAGTGTTCCTGGTTGTGTTATGGGTGTGTTATCTTGGGGACTGCGGCATGTTTCTTTAGGAGAGGGTACCTGACCTCGTTATGGACACCAATAAAAGTCTATGGTTATCAATTGCTAGTATTTCCTGCTGTCGCTAACATCCTCTACTGGCTTCTCTTTCCCACTAGACTGAGTTCCTCAAGAACAGACCCATCTTAGTCATTTTTGTGACCCCAACAGTTAGCACAATGTCTGGCACACAGATGGGTATCATAAGAGTCATTCAGTCAACCATTTGTTTGCAAGATGCAAATGCAGGCGGTGTTTTTGTGACTCCTCTCCTGAAGAGAGGCACCTGCCTTCAGAACATATAATCAACTAAAAGATGAAATTAGGACCTATAAATAGAATTCATCTTTGAGATAAGAGTCTCTGCAAGGAAGTGAATGAATAAATGCCATTCAGAATATGTGAAATTAGTTATATTTTCCTGTCTTGTGACTATCTTACTGATATTTGATCTGTAAACTGCAATCTTTTATTCCTGTTTCTTTTCCTTAAAAAAAAAATCAACCTGTACTTCACTTATTTTGCATTCTTTAACAACCCTAGACTTTAGAACCTACATAGAACTATTAGGATTTGTAGTTCATTCCACCCAGAAAATTACACTAAATATTAGTAATTAGATTAAAATAATAGTACTGTACATAATATTCTTAAATAAATGAGAATTCATAAACTATAACATCCAATACCTAGGGGTTCAAATTGATGCAGATTAATACAAAAAGATTATTATAAAAGTCTTCATAGATTCTTAAGCCAAGCTGAAAAATCCACTTCGCATTTTTCTTTAAAATTGGCAGGAAAGAAGGAGTAATGCTTGATTTTAACAGACTTGGCATCAATGCTGGGCTCCATATCTTTCTCATGAAATTTTCTTTACAGATAGCCAGATGGTGCAAAAAAAAGTCTACTCCATTTCACAATTATTTACTCTTTATTTTAGCCAAGGTGATACAAACATTCAGAATTTATTATGTGAAAAACATTTAAAAATGTATTTTGCATTATGCAGCAAAAAAGTTATATATATATATATATATATATGTTGATGTACTTATAAAACTTCTTTATCAAATACATTCAAATAATATTACAAACATGGTTTTGCAAAGCTGTTCTGAGGTTTCATAGAAGCCTTTCCTGAAACTCTGAGCTGTTGTCTGTGAGCCATGGGTTCTCACGGTCAGAAGAAATCTTAGAGATCATCTATAACTTCTTTTCCACTTCAGGGATTTGTCTGTAGTTTTTCAGAATATATGACATTTGATCATCTAGCCTGTTTTTACTGTTTCTTGTTGCTTTTTTTCAAGTATCTTTTTGTGCATTGAGTTAAAATCAGCCTTCTTGAAATATTACCCATTAGTGCTAACTCTACACTGTGGAATAAAACAAGAGATAATTTAGACTGTTCACCAAGTTAATGAAATCTCAAAATCTGGAAATCATTCTCAAACTTGATTTTCTACTCACTTCCTCTATTTGGCTCTCTCTGGTCTAGCTCTATCAGTTTTACATTCAACGAAGAGATTTGAGCCACCCACTTCTTTCCATTTTTACTACCACTAGATGGTAGTCCAAGCCATCATCATGTTTGACATGTGCTAGAGTGAGAACTCTCTACACAGAGGCTGTGTTTCTGTTCTCTTCTCTACGATCCAGTGTGGAGCACGTTCGACTTGTGGTAACACAAGACAATTCATTAAGATGCCAACAGAAATGCCACAGATGCTGTTCATATTTAATGTTTATTCCATTCTTTTTTTTATATAATTTTTTTAACATTTTTATTTATTGTGTGTGTGTGTGTGTGTGTGTGTGTGTGTGTGTGGCCAGCTCAGCCCACCAGGGGGCGCGGCTGGCTGGCATGTGGTGCTGGGGAATCGAACTGCGGTCCCTGTGCTTTACCAAGCTTGTTCCAAGTGGGTGCTTTAGACCACTGAGCCATCTCTCCAGCCCCTCCATTCTTTTTAATGTCTATTTTGTGTATGTTTTATAACGTTCATAAATTAACATAAGAGCACATGAGTGTAACATAAACAAATGTATATGAATTGAGGCTTAGGTATTGAGTATTATTTTTAGATATGTTCTCATTAGCACAGAGTGGGATCATTCTCAGAATTTTCATGCTGCCTGTATAATCTAATTAATGTATTAGTCCCTTTTTTCACTTTCCAGTATTTTATTAAACTCAGTCTGAGATATTCAGTTTTTCATATCTATTTACTCATATAACTAATGCTTAAACAATTGATACTTTTAAATTGAAATGTCTTCCATTTATCTTAGTTATTTTTATGCATTTTTGTAAATTCTGAATCAGTCATGTGTTTATAGAAGTGCAATTACAGAAAACTAACAATTTTGCCTGAACCATCTTGAAAGTTAATTTTAAGCATGAAGATCCACAGCCCTCAACACTGTTTATTTCCTACAAGGTAGGATATTCTCCTGTATGAATCACGAAACTGCTATCAAAATCAAAAGATGAAAGTTACCATTTTAATTTAAGCCTGAGATTGTATTTCACTTCTCCCAGTTCTCCCAGTGTAATTCAATTTGACAGAACCGGGGATTGAACTCAGGCTCCTGCGCTTGCCAGGGAAGCGCTTATTCCACTGAGCCATCTCCCCGGCCCCCTCCCAGTGTAATTCAGAGTCACACACTGATTTAATTGCCATGGTCCTCAAGTCTGATTCAAACTGGCAGAGCCCTTTGTATGATAGAATCTTAGAATTAAATTCAGGTCACAGTTTGACTGGAGCATCCCAGAAACTATACCACCTTCCTCTCAGTGTTAGGCCCTGCATGATTTTGGATTGTCTCACTACTGATAATATTAGCTTTGGTACCTTGGTTAAGACAGTGTCTCTTCGGCTCCTTCTTGGAGTTTCTCTTTTCCTTACACAATTAATGAGTGTTTCATGAGGCGGTAACTTGCGATCATATGGATATCCTATTTCATAGCACAGTTTTTTACTTAGAGACATCAGTATGCTCCCAGTATTTCCTACTTTACTTGTAAATATAATTTTTTTACTTTTTTTTTATTGTGATGCCAAATTGTCTTGGACTTGACCCTAGAGAGCCTTTTCATTTGGGCTCCTGCATTCTTTTGACATATTCCCTTCAAGCCATTTCTTGTTTTCTATATTTAATCATCTATGTTTCAACATTTTGGGTCATTTATATTATTTTGGCTCTTGATTCTGCCACTTCTAATATTAGCTATTTCTCCAGATAATAAGCATCTCTTTTATTGCCAGATTCAGGTCATAGAGAAATGCTATTCCTGAATTGAAGCCAAAGAAAAGGTTCCGATATGCTGCCCAGACACCACCTTCCAGATCACAGCTCTCAATCAATTAATCAGAATTTGGTAGAATATTTTGGATGATTGCCTGACTGGTCTTCAAGTCAGTTGCTGCTATCAAGTGAAAGTCATTCTCAAGCCAAATACATGAAGAAGTTTTTCTCTCAATATTAACCAGCTTCTTCTTGAAATACAGTGACTTTTTTGGCATTCTTATGGTGACAAGGGACAAAGAGAACCAGCCGTTCTACCCTGCACAGATTTTCAGGCACTGTCTTGCTGCTCCCTGATCACTACCAGAGAAGTAGTGTCCCCATGGCAACTGGGATCTTGTGGCTCACTTGGTGATGTCGTTTTGGTTAGGGGTAGACCTGCTGCTCACTATGCACATAGTAATACTGAACAAATTAATAAATAGAAAAGATTAATGCAAATTAATCCAAAATTTAAGTGGGTTAGCCAGTTAGTCATTTGTGTACTATGAAAGAGTCTGCAAAGCTAAAAACCTGGATCCAGAATAGACCTTCAGAACATAAGCTATAAAACTTGGATGAGGCACTATATTATTCTGAGAGGTTTTGGACTGTTTTGATTTGGTTTGTGTCTTAGTTACTTTTTCATTACTTGGATACAAAACCTGACACCCACAAATTAAAAGAGGAAAGGCTTATTTTGTCTCACAGTTTGTAGAGGTTTCAGTCCATTGAGGCCAGTTCCAAGGCCAGGAGGCAAGGGAGAGGGGTATGACAGAAAAGAAACAGCTCATGACAGGGTGGACAGGAAGCAGACTGTGGAGGAGGGAGGAAGAAGCTATGCCAACCACGCCTCATCCTCTGACTGAGCTTCCCTTCTCAGCATAGCATCTAGCTTTCAAGTCCTCAGTGGGCTAATCCACCAGTGAGTGACAGTTTCCATGACCCAAACATCCCCACCCATCAGCACACAATCTTTGGGGGAATATCTAGATACAAACCATAACAGTTTAGAAAGGCACAGGCAACGTGTAAATGAAAATTTTCTTGTTATATCAAGTAGCATTAAAATGCAAGATTGTCAGTCTGATCTCCAATATACTTGGCTTTATATTATTTTATGTGATAAAAGTTATGGGCAGATTTTCACATACTACTTCATTCTTAAATTATTGACTTATTACTGATTCTTCAAAAAGAAAAAGGAAGGACCAACCAGATAGCTCAGCAGACTAAAGCTCCTGCTAGGGAAGTACAGGGACCGGGGTTTGATACCTGGCATGCCGTGCAAGCCCAGCCCCCAGAGTGCACTGAGGTGACAACTGAGACTGTGTGTGGTGGCGCATGCTTGTAATCCCAGCACTTAGCAGGCTGAAAACAGGAGTATCCCTATGAGTCTGATCTGTGTAGTGAGACCCTGTAGACTCTATACTAAAATACATTTAAAAAAAGAAAAGGAAAACATCACATTGTCTCTCTAATGTAAGAACCTGAAAGGGTAAATAGAATCTGAAAGATACAATACATATTATGAGAGGAAAAGAAACTGTTCTAAGGGTAGGAACAACAATTGGGATGAGAGAGAGAAGAAAAAGAAAGTAGGAAAGGGGAAAATATATATATGTATACACATGCATACAGAATAGCTTGGATAATTGCATTGCTGATTTCTGCTGGGCTATGGAAAGAATCAGTTAATGCTTAATTTTTTTTCTCTCTCCTTTTTAATTTTTATAACTTTTTGACCAATTTGTCATGCTTATATCTGGTTCTGTGAACAACTAATTTGAAGACAACAACATGCAATATAAAAGACATTGTTGAATACCTATCATTTTGTTTAGTGAAATTCTATGTCATTTATATTTTATTCTTTTACTATTTTTCCTATTCTCTTTAAAAGTAAAAAATAGAAAGGGAGAAAAGGGAAATGAAGGCAAATTGGAAAAACTTTTCCTTTTGATTCTGCCTATTTTTTTTCTTTTTGAACTCCTCATAAATCATCTACTTTAAAAAATCGTAATCAGATTTTTCTCAGATCAAGCTAAGCTTCACTATCCAGTTTGAAAATTCTTCTGTTTTCATTGGAAAGTTAAAACATATTTGCTTCTAAAGAATTCTGGTATCATTCTTCTGCTCCTTGATTTTTTAAACAGTACTAATTTTAACTGTTTTTATCTTTTAAATGGAAGGAGCATCAGACATAGCCTTGCTGTTCAGCAATTAATGTAACAATCTAGTGGGGCAGGTTGCGGGAGCTGAGGAAAACACAGCTTCTCTATTTTTCCATCTTAAGGATCAGAAGGATTACCGACTGGCCAGAGTCACACAGGTAGCAGCCGGGAGGTCAATTCTAACACAGGTGTGAGTGTGAAGCCTGAGCACTAAGCCTTTACCCCAGTCCTGCTTCCAACTACTTCTCATGGTCAGAAGCTCAGAATCACTTAAGCAGAAGCCTCTCCAAAATCTCTTTCCTGTTACAAGATTTTTCCAAACCTTTACATTGGTGTTTCTAACTTTCCAATATGGAAACCACCCTTCTTTCTACAGAACAAAAACCGCATAGTTGATTGATAGCCCTAACCTCTCATTTATCTTCTAACCCTGTCTCATCTTCTGAAAGCACCAAACCTCTTTTTTCCTTTTTTGTTTTTTAATTTTACAAGCATCCCTGGATTTCACATTTGTCATAAGCCTCAACTCGTTTTTCCTTTATCCCTAGGTGACAAAAATGACTATTTCAATTTAAAAAAAAAAACAAACCTTGAATTGTTTAGCACTTCAAGGGGCTAATGTAGACATATACATTCCAGTCAAGTATATTTTTGGCATATAGTAATTATTTAATTAATAAACCATCCCATGAATCCCTTCCCAACATTTTCCTATACAACTTTCTCCCTTATTCTCCCAAGTTTTCCTTGATAGATGTCACAAATTTGTCATATACTTGTATAAAATTAGCTGTTTCACAAATGAAAATGTTTGAGATCTTGGGATGGATTAAAAATTACCAGAGATAGCCAGCCATAGTGGTACAATCCTGTAATCCCAGCACTCACAAGGTTGAGGCAGGAGGATGACTGTGAGTTCAAGGCCAACCTAAATGGCATAGCAGAAAAAACAAAACAATTTTTTAATTAAAAAAATAAAATTACCAAAGTTAATAATAATGTCTTCTCAATTTATTGCTTGATGATGCCTGTGAAGTCTATTTCTTTATGAGTTTATTACCTTTTAAATTCCAAAACTGTAATTATTATGAAAGCATGACTGCTAACAATCAGAGGCCTAGACAGGGCGCATATAAATGTAGTTTTGCAGTAATGACCAACTGTCATTATAGGCCCCACAAAGTCACCAGGCTGTGTCTGCTATAGACACTCCTAAGAAACTCATATTTACACTGCATTTTCATTTGAACATTTAAAATTAAACTGGTGGGCTGTGGAGATAGCTCAGCTGTCTCAGTGCCTGCCTGGCAAGCACAAAGACCCACATTCAATCTCCGGTACCACATGCTGTGCCGGCCCCAGAAACCAGGTGTGGTGGGGCACAGCTGTAATACTAGTGCTGGGGAGGCTGAGACAGGAGGATCACTATGACTCCAAGTTGCAAAGCAAGACCCTGTATCAATAAACAGTAACAAAAAGTTTTAAATAAATTTATAAAAGTAAATTGATCCATGGATCCAAAGTATGTATAACATGTTGACCATTCAAGTTAAGTCACTGGGAAAAAAAATTTTGAGTTTTTACTTCAATATTCTTGGTAATTTGATTCCAAGAATATCTTCTTATTTACCCTTAAAATTTTCTGCACTATTCTTTTTGCTTTGACAATTTTGACAACTCACTATTTTTTTTACTTTTATTGAGAAATAAATAGCAAAGAGACAGTTTCAAAACAGGTTACTAGGACAGTCACAATAATTAATGCATTGCATACTGTTGTCTTCATAGTAGTTATTCATAGTACAAGATGTAGACATGATAGCCTGTCCAAACACTATTAGTACAAATCTTTCTTTTCATTGAATTAAGAGAAAGTAGCTGTATATTTATCATAACTATTTTGTATATACAAATAGTTGACTTGAGCCTTTTACAGCTCAGGATACTAATATGGCTTTACTTTTTATACTTTTCTGCTGGATGGTTAAAACCAAGATAAAGCAAGACCTATATAACAAGAAACATAACTTTTATATCTGACAAGGTCAGTCAAATCCCCTCAGGATTTAGCTTGAAACCCTGTAACACAGTTTACAGATTCTTTGTCAGTGTCAGCCACGTGAATGAGTCATGGCCATTGCTTGACCAATTAGCTCTCTGAGAAAGCCTGAGAGAATGTTTTCTCTCCATGTGACTCTCCTTAGGCACACTCTACATCATTGATCACTTTCCTCTGTGACCCCATAATGTCCTTGATCAGAAAATTTGGGACACCACTGAGTTACAGGATGTTACAGTACAGGTTCTCTTATTTCCTGAGTCCTCACTGATCTTGAACAACTTAGTATTATATCCTAAATCTTTTTTAGTTTATATTAATTCAAGTTAATAACTTTTAAAATATCATAAGTAGACATATACAGACAAAACTAAAAATCCATACATGTATGTGAAAGCAATCAAAATTTTTTTTCTGTATTTTAGAGAAGGATCTACAGAGTGTTCAGGGTCTCACTAGACTGAACTCATAGTGATTGTCCTGTTTATAGCCTCCCAAGTGCTGGGATTACAGGTGCACACCACCATGCCCAGTCTCAATTGCCATCTCAGTGCGCCCCCGGGGGTGGGGCTGGCACGGCAGGCCTGGGTATCAAACCCCCAGCCCCTGTGCCTGCTTGCAGGAAGGCAATCAAATTCTAAGAGGAAAAAAAAAAAACCTTTGCAAAGAATAATGCTACAAATTAACATTCATTCAACATATAGGAAGGTCTCCATGTTTTCTCATATTAGATTCCAAAGGACTGCAGTAAATATAAGGGATAGAGAGAACACTGTGGGAAACATATGCGAGGACTCATTTCCTGCTTTTAATGGAAAAATATAATTCTTAGCACAAGCTCCAACATCTATTCTAAAATGGCTTTTCAACAATAAATATTCTGTAGCCAGAAACCTTCTCTTTCTCCTCTCAGAGATTTAAAAGTTTAGGCACTAAGAATGAAATATTGTTTAATGATTATCAAGAGATTTTTGTATAATTTTGCATGTGTTTTCAGTACTTAAGAGTTAGTTTGAAGTAAATGATCTCAGGAAATGATTTAGGAACATGAGGTCCTCATTTAAAAAATGATAATAATACTCCAATTCTGTACGTCTTCTGTCTGATCTTGTTAGTTAGGGGTTATATAATTAGGATGCTAAAACTTATTTGAATACATCCTGTTATAAGGACTTTAAAAAGACTTTGAGATCAATAGGAAAACCTTAGCTCCAAAAATACTCGTTTAGCTTCAAATGAATTTCAGATATTAAATTGAAGCTAATTAAAGTGCGACTTTTGAGTCAAAGGAAAAGTGCTGGTAGGTCTTACATCATTTAAGGTTGTCTTAGTTACTTTCCTCAGTGCTGGAACAAAATACCCAACACCCAAAGTTAAAAGGGGGAAGGTTGATTTAGCTCACAGTCTGTAGAGGCTTCAGTCCTTAATTGGGTGGCTGCAAAGCAGGGTGACACATGGCAGAAACTAGTACATGGAGTCCACAAGGGAGCAAAAGCCACAAAGGAGACACAAGGCTCTGTCCCTCAAGTTGTCTGCAGATGCCCACCATAAATTGCTCTCACACTCTTATTCCTAGCCAGAACTATGCCAAACCAGTAAGTAGGTTGATTTACTAAGCACATGCCCTTAATCCCAGCATCACACACTCTAGATATTCAGCCACCTCTGAAAAAGCCCTATACCCACATGAGGCTTTTGGGGACATCTGGACACAAGCTATGATGGGGTAAAGTTTATGTAGTTTACAGAAATGTGTAATTCAGGAATCATTGTTTTATGTGGAGTATCTCTGTGATGCTACCCTGACAATATTTTTATTTTTTTTTCAAGGTATCAGATACACACAGGCCTTCAACATTCTATCATAAGACCTACCCAACCCAACTGTTTACCACTGGACAATGCAACCCTACCTCAGAAGCTGAAGGAGGTTGGATATTCAACACATATGGTGGGAAAATGGCACTTGGGGTTTTACAGAAAAGAGTGCATGCCCACCAAGAGAGGGTTTGATACCTTTTTTGGTTCCCTTTTGGGAAGTGGTGATTATTATACACACTACAAGTGTGACAGTCCTGGTATGTGTGGCTATGACTTGTATGAAAATGACAATGCTGCCTGGGACCATGACAATGGCATCTACTCCACACAGATGTACACGCAGAGAGTGCAGCAAATACTAGCTTCCCATAACCCCTCACAGCCTATATTTTTATATATTGCCTACCAAGCTGTCCACTCACCACTGCAGGCCCCAGGCAGGTACTTTGAACACTATCGATCCATTATCAACATAAACCGGCGTAGATACGCCGCCATGCTTTCCTGCTTGGATGAGGCAATCCATAATGTGACCCTGGCCCTGAAGGCATATGGTTTCTATAACAACAGCATTATCATTTACTCTTCAGATAATGGTGGCCAGCCCACTGCTGGAGGAAGCAATTGGCCCCTCAGAGGTAGCAAAGGAACATATTGGGAAGGGGGCATCCGGGCTGTTGGCTTTGTGCACAGCCCACTTCTGAAAAACAAGGGAACTGTATGTAAGGAACTTGTGCACATCACTGACTGGTACCCTACCCTGATTTCACTGGCTGAAGGACAGATTGATGAAGATACTCAACTCGATGGTTACGATGTCTGGGAGACCATCAGTGAAGGCTTTCGTTCACCCCGAGTGGATATTTTGCATAACATTGACCCCATCTACACAAAGGCAAAAAATGGCTCATGGGCAGCAGGCTATGGGATCTGGAACACGGCCATCCAATCAGCCATCAGGGTGCAGCATTGGAAACTGCTCACGGGAAATCCTGGCTACAGTGACTGGGTTCCACCTCAGGCTTTCAGCAACCTGGGACCCAACAGGTGGCACAATGAACGGATTACCTTGTCTACTGGCAAGAGCCTATGGCTTTTCAACATCACAGCTGACCCATATGAGAGGGTGGACCTTTCTAGCAGGTATCCAGGCATCGTGAAGAAGCTCCTGAAGAGACTCTCCCAGTTCAACAAGACCGCTGTGCCTGTCAGATACCCACCCAAAGACCCCAGGAGTAATCCTCGGCTCAATGGAGGAGTCTGGGGACCATGGTACAAAGAGGAAAATAAGAAAAAGAAGGCAAGCAAAAATAAAGCTGAGAAAAGGAGAAAGAAAAATAAGACCAAGAAAAAGAAACAACCTAAAGTGCGCTCATCCCCGGATTGCCATTCAGGTATTACTCCTGCTTAAGTACATGTTAAGTACATTTAATTGAATGATCTAGCATAGAAACCCAGCCTTCCACCTGTTTTTTTCTAGGTAAACCAGCACATTTGGCTCAGAAGTGTCACTGCCAATAGCGTCAGGCTCGTATTGATGTTGCGCCACACCACAGACGTCAGCCCCCTGCTGCCACATGCAAACGGTGCTGCCTGGTGCAAAGGCGCTGCTTCTGGAAGCCACTCTCGGAGGAGACTGGAAAAGTTGATGTCTCTCAGTCCTGTGTGAAAGGTGATGGGTCTGGGGCTCAGCTGTTGCGCTTCTAACCCAACACTGTGCCTCAAGTCAAGAGAGGGGACTTGAGCCCGGCAGCCATGAGCAAGCCCATATGACAGACAACACAGGGCCCTACGATTAAAAACTACTTTTGATATAGTCAGGTTGCGTCACCTCAATGGCCTTGAAAAGTATTTTTTTCCTCAGTGAATTTTATATCTCTTTCATGACACTTGGGTGCTTAAATTATTTCTATTTCATGTATCATTTCCTTTCTTGTGAAAATAAGCTGTTCTTCTCACGTGTGAACAACTTGCACCTCACTTTATCATATGTGTGGGAGAGGAAAATGGGAATGCCTGAGCGTACTGCCAAAGAGGAATGTAACTGTCCCTTTATTTAGCATTTATGCTTAATAAAGTCACATTTCAGCATAAAACGAATAATTTATTTTTATGGAAAAAGTACTTTGTTTTCATAAAAATTATCCAAAGGACTTTATTTTCTACATACAATTATAAGAATTTTATTTCATTTCTTTAAGATAACCAAGCACTGTAATACCAAAAATTACTGTAATATTAAATAAATGTGTAGAATATAAAAAAATTATTCAGAAAAATGATAATCATTGTTCAACTATTATTTTGAATGTAATGCTATGAATATGTTCCTTACAGATTATTTGGAAATTTAGTGTTTGTGCAGAGTTGATAGAACTTTATTGTTTCTACCATAAACTATTTATGTATATTAATTATTAAAATGATCTATTTTATGACACCAGCAAATATAGTGTGGCTTTTCTGATTTAACTTCTAGATTTGTACATAAAGCTTTATTATTTATTGCAGCAAAAAGTTATCTTGACAAATAAGTAATCGAAGGCATGGTTGCACACAGTAACATAATAGGGATTTTTACAAACAAGAAATGATCCTACTGGGTTACTGATCAAGGATAAGTCTACTAACACTTACAGTGGGTCTACTTTTATACATGCTAGGCAGAGTAGGGAGACAGAAATGGAAAATATAGACACTGTCTAGAGTAGTTGAAATCTAGTGTGGAACTCGCACATGCATAACCGTGAGGAAGACTGAAAAGATTCATCAAGGGCCGTCAGTGAGTACCAGTGGGCAAGCTGAGGCCTGGGATTTTCCTGATTTCCCCTCTGAATGCAGAGTGTCCACAAGCATTCTTAGAAGAGCCAAAGACAGCAAGGATGGTGGCCTGTGAAGTAAATTTACAGCTGTGATAAAATGCACGTGGCCACTGCACGGCAGACCATTCCACAGAGAGGTGTGTTGGAGCTCAAAGGACTGCTCATTGAGCTCCTATGAAACTACAAAGAATCCTACAAGGTCCAGCCAAATAGCTCAGAGGATTAAAGCTCCTGCAAGCAGGTTCAGGGGCCAGGGGTTCAATCCCCGTGCCTGCCATGCGTGGACCCCGCCCCCGGAGTGCAGTGAGACAGCAATTGAGACTGGGCGTGGTGGCGAGTGCCTGTAATCCCAGCTCTTGGGAGGCTGTAAACAGGCGGATCACTACGAGTCCGATCTAGTAGTGAGACCCTGAACACCCTGTAGACCCTTCCCCCCTCAAAAAAAAAAAAATCCTAGAAACTCCACTGAAATTATTAACTATAGAGGACAAAGTCGTTTATTTGTTTTAATTTCATATTTTGTTTCTAGCATATATAGCTCCGTTTTATATCATAAAATTAAGTAGCATTTCCTTTGGTCTTAAAGGAATGCTGACACCTTTTCTGGTGCCATATAAAATAATGCTGACTTGCAGTTGACGGTATAAATTAAAAAACATAAACACATGTTTACACTAAAAAATAGTTCTGAAGGAAAATTAGTTTAAAAACTATTCTAAGCAAAGTTAAAGGCATCACTTCAATGTAGCCTTTCTTTGACTGTCTATATCTTGGTTGTCATTTCTGCTGTCTGACAGAAGGAAAATTCTACACGCTATATTCTGATTTGTTTTATCATGAAACTCTTTTCTATACCTCACTGAATTGGAGTAGGATTCTAAGGAAAAATACTAAAAATTGTTAGTGTAAATTTATAATACTGTAAGACCCCCCAAAAAAGGCAGACAGGCAAGTTACGTGTATGAAAATTTATTCTAATTCACATTGGAATCTAGCATGGTTTGCCTATTGTAATGAGATTTTTAAGCTGCCTATAAATGACCATAATTTTCTCAATGGAAATAGATCAGCCTACTACTTTCTACCTGGAAATAGCTCTAGGGATATAGATCACCATTTTAAAAGCACGGCTTCCACCAATACACAACTCTAGGGTTGTGATTGAAGTCTCACTGCCTTGCTCTTAAGGAACTAAAATCTAATAAAGCAGTCATGCATAAGTAAAGAGCAAGAATGTTTCCAAAATGCTGTCAGCAGATTGCTGAGTATCTCAGTGTGGCCCAGAAGGGAAACACCATGCCCTTCACTTCCGTACCCTAATCAACAATGACACATTCCTATTAGGCATTTATTCCCTTATTTTCTTCTGCTAAACTACATCCTTACAATGCTTGTGTGTGACTCTCTCAAGTACAAACTATACCTTTTCAGGGTTCTTTGGAAACCAAAGAAACTCTTGCCATATTTATCAGAAAAAAAATTAGTGAATGTAGTTACATGTCTGGGATAAGAAAGGCCAAAAACATTTCCTTCAGCTAAAAACAAATACCACATTTTTGCTGCCTTCCAAAAAGCAAAAACATCTACCATTGGTCTATTGAGTCTAATTCAATAAATTATTTCATGTATATTTACTTATCTTTCCTCATTTTTCTAAAACTTAATGAATATATTTTTCTTGGCTGGAACCCCTTTGAAAGTCTGAAGAATACAGGTGAAGTTGGATCTTTTGTAGTTAATAATTATGCAGGTAATGTACTATAATATTTGATTTTCCAAAGTATCAGCATTAGCTTCCTAAGTGTTTATACAGCATTCTTAAGCACACAAATGGTGGATTTTTGAGTAGCAGTCAGAATGTGTGTTGGCAGAATAAAAGCTGACAATAAAAACAACAAAGAAAATTCATATTTCATAAGTCAGTACTACATTGTTTTCTCTTAGGGAGAATTATACCATATAATTCATTTCTCCATGCAGCAGCTATTTACTAAATCCTACTATCTTTAAGAATCAGTGTTCTAGGGGGCCAGGGAGATGGTTCAGTAGAATAAGCACTTCCCTGGCAAACGCAAGGGTCTGAGTTCAATCCCTGGTTCCACCAAAAAAAAAGAAAAAAGAAAAAAAAAAAAGAATCAGTGTTCTAGGGCCAGCCAAATAGCTCAGCAGATTAAAGCTCCTGCAAGGAGGCACAGGGGTCAGGGGTTCGATCCTGAAGCACCCCTGAAGCATGCTGAGACAGCAATTGAGATTGGGCTTGGTGGTGCACGCCTGTAATCCCAGCTCTTGGGAGTCTATAAACAGACGGATTACTCCGAGTCCAATCTAGTAGAGAGACCCTGAACACCCTGTAGACCCTTCCCTAAAAAAATACAAAAAAAAAAAAAAGAAAGAAAGAAAGAGAAAGAAAGAAAGAAAGAAAGAAAGAAAGAAAGAAAGAAAGAAAGAAAGAAAGAAAGAAAGAAAAAGAAAGAAGAAAGAAAAAAGAATCAGTGTTCTGATTGTGTGAGTGAATAAAATACAACAGTGCTTATCATGGTGTATGTTATTTTCTAGCTGGACAGGGCAGGTGATCACCAGCCAGCTAAATAAAAGTAAGTTACATTCTAATTGTAAGGAAAGAAAGGGTACATCCAGCTAGAGGGAGGTTCTACTTGACACTAAGCTTTTCCATCCACTGTTCAGCATTTGTTAAGCACCACTTGAAAAGACACAGGTTGTAATGGTATAACCAGAGGCAGCCTTAAGCAGGTACATCCTGCTGGGGAATTGCTCCATGAATCAAATAGCAAACCACCTCCAGTCCCTGCCCTTCTACAACCACCACCTGCCTGATATTTCTCCACAGCACTTCCACTATGTGCTATATTTCATATTTTACTTACATGTCTTTACTGCCTCCTCCCAACAAAGCACAGCGAGTAAGATCTGTTCTACTTACATCTGCACTATCAGGATATAAAATAATGTCCTGTGTGTTGCTTTCTCTTGAACTTTCTCCCCACTCCATATTTCCATAATTTAATGATAAATAAAATATGTCTATCCATGTGTTCAGCTACATTTGGAGGCTTAGGTTTTACCCATTTCTGGTGTAGGGATTCCACCTTTGAAAAGAGAACTAATTGTATTTTAATCAGGAGTACTAAATATAATGGAGTGTTAGAGGCCCCTTCTTGAGGGACAAAATGTGTCACCATGACTGTTTATTCCTAATAACAGCAATGGATGCAAAATGCACAATTTCCTAACACTAGAACTCCGAGAGAGTGTAGTTATAGGAGCACATGTTAAAGTGAAAGTAAAGCAAAGTCACTATATATATATATATATATATATATATATATATATATATATTAACAAGATAGAACACATTTATTTACCTACTCTGAGTATCACAGAATACATTGGACTTAATGAGAGTTTCCAGAAAGGAAAGCTGGAGCCTTAAATTGTGATTAATTTCTTTGTACCATGTGTGAAAGGCAAAACATATTATTAGTAAATAAACTTTGCATTCACAGAAATATGAAGTCAAGTGGACTGTGTCTCACCTGCTTCTATTTTATTACAAACCTCTCCAATTCTACAGACCAGGAATTCTGCTTTTTAAAAAATCATTTCTTAGGGGCCAAGGGATAGCTCAGTGGACTAAGCGCCTGCTTAGGCAAGCACAGGAACCGCTGTTTCTCCTCTTCACCACATGCTACATTTGCCACCACCCCTGGGTATGCCGAGCTGGGGACAGAGTCCAGGCATGGTGGTGCACACTTGTAATCCCAGTGCTGGGGACACTGAAAACAGAGGATCGCTATGATCCAAGCTGTATAGTGAGACCCAGTAACAAAGGCATAAAAACTAAATGAATATGTGTTTTTCTTTAGTACTTTATTGGTTGTAGAAAGCATAGCACCAAAATATTGTCTTTTGAAATTAGGTAAAATTGAACCTACTTATCTAACTCTTGATTTTACTTCTCTAATTTGAAATCTCCTTGCTCTCAAATTTTCTGTAATCTCATAACATCCTTTGACAGTTGACATATGTAATTTTAGAGAAAACCTCTCTCAATAATTGAAAAGAAACAAGGAAATAACACAGGCTTATTAGAAATACTGACCTATTCACTCTGCAGAAGTGTTTTATCTGGTAGTGATGAGTAGGGAGCATCCAATCTCACAAATTGAATAAAAATAAAATTTGTCTTTCAGAACAAAGATTCAAAAACCAATTTTCATTATGTCATTTTTCCTTGATATAAGTATCATATTAATCCCACCAAAATCAATGCTTTAAGAGTATTTCATTGGTCAAAACAGATCCCCAAGGACAGATTAAATCCTGTCAGTATAAGAAAAAGTCTAAAAACACACTAGCTGAACAGTGTGCATCAGCTTTGGGCCTACAGATACAGCAAGGCCTTATCTTTGAAACATAAAACTCAGAGTCCCAGTATTAAAAGAAAAATCTCTTGATAGGGCTCCTTGCTGACAGCCAGGGGCCATATCCAAAACACTGAATGAGACATTGGTTTAATCTGACTAAATGCTATGCATAATAACAGTGTAAGAGTTTGTTTTGTGGATTTCTGATGTAACTTCTCTGGTATTTCATGCTAATGGTAAACACGTGTAACCTTTCAGATTACGTATCTCAAAAGTAACATCGCCTAACTTTTCATAATAAATATATTATGTGTGTTTTGACTGACAAAAAAAAAATCAATGCTTTAAGAATTAAGTTCCCTTCATCCCTGAGAATTATGCATGAGGAATATCTTCAACTATTCTCAATACTGAACAACTGGAAAGATATTTTTATAGTAATGTTTAGAGACAAAGAAAAGACTTCCCTTCTTCCTGTGAAGATTTTCTGGAATGAGCTGGCAGCAGGTTAAAAATGAGGAAAGATGGACAAATGTGTTACATGCACAATAACAATCAAAGTATCACTACACACTCAGAAGATTGTACAGTACTTTTCTGTCTGCAGTGGGGAAAGAGGCAACATAGATGATTTTGAGGGAAGAGTAACTGATTCTTAGGGGAATTCATTGGACTTGGAGAACCATCCAATGGCCAAGGACAGTTCTTTCAGGTCCACAGAGCAATGGGTTGCCAAGGTTACGCTTCAGAAACCAGGGACCAAAATGAGAGCTAATAGAGCATGACAAAAGTCTATGGAGGTGTGCTGACACGCTTTGGTCTTTCTTTTTGCAATATAAGTTGAGTTCATGACACCAAAGAGAAGGGATCAGAGGTGCCTAGTTCTTTCATTGGCTACTCCAAACTTTGGCAGTCAAGGAGGTGTCAAGAGTGGGGCTTTTTGGTCATCTGCTGTGCTCTAAACTCCTTTCTCACCATGCCAGGGCACCATATGGAAGAGATGACCATTCATACATTGTTTCACATGATAAGAAACAAAAGGAAACCTTTATTTCATTTAGGTTATATTTCATA
>NW_004524718.1:3669123-3714326 GCF_000260255.1 Octodon degus
CCAGCAAAAATAGCTCATCAATTATGGAGACTCATTCTGTCCCTAAAAAAGGTGCCTCTAATACTTCATATTTAGTGTTTCTTGACTAAAATATCCCCACCACACCTCTTGAGTGGAAAATGGCATGTATGTAGAGTCCTCCATGAACTTTTACTGTACTTTGACAAGTGCCACAAAGTCATAGCATCTTGCTAAACCTTTCCACTTCATATTTTGCTCAATGCAAAAACAATTAACAGTATTTCAGAGATGAGGATAGACCTGCCATGGTATCCTGTCCTCCCTCAGAACTTCAACTGTAGGGCAGTAGGGACCAGCTAGGAGAATGGGTAAAGAGGGTTTTTCCTGTTTCCCTCCTGGCCAGTGATCTGCACTTGCCAGCATCTACACTGTGCATGAGCTCTTTCTTTCTGTTTTCTCACAGCCCTGGCTCCACACTTGACTTTCATGGTACACATGTCCATCTCTGAGCCCTTTCTATCACAGAACTAAGCGCATGGATGCCTGTGTGCGACAGAGCTACCAGCATGCACACTCCTCCCTCTGGGGTTACCCAGCATAAAGGGATGGATGTGTAGGGTTACTCTCATCTGCTAGTGACAAAAAGCTCTGAGCCCTACCCCTAAACTGTAAGAGCTAAAGTCAGGGTAGAGGGAAGTGAGGAGTCAGAAAAGCCAAACATTTCCTCAGGAGTGAGATCCATATCCCATAAGGACCCCTCAGTTAGCTGGCAAGTCCAACATTGGCTTCAGCTTTGGAGACTACTGTGATTAGTACGTTCTTCCCCTACTTAGAATGAAGCTGTGTTCACAGAACTCACTTCTATAATTTTGGGCCTACCCAAAGCTCACCTTCAGGAATTCCTGCTCTTTCCCTCCAATACAGAGAGCAGAAAAAAGATAGTCATATGATTTTTTGCCCACTGAGAGCCCAAGTCTGAGAATCCCTTTTCCCTTTCCTGAAAGACAGAGCAGGAACCAAAAGCACCACAAGGGCTGTATAATCCAACCCTACCTGCAATCCTTCAGATGTACCTGCTGCTGCTTCCTGTTGACTTCTTTCAAGTCCTGTTAGGCTGTAGCACTCTACTGCTCCACTGTCTCTAGCTTCAAGCAATATGTTTTCATTGTCAGCAAAATGGACCCATTTATATTTATTCATTGTTATCCTGAAGCAATGCAACTTCTAGAACACAGATCAAAGTCATTACTGACAGGAATAACTGCACTAGTGTCCTGTCAGTGGGATCACTGGAAAAACAACACCTATAGGGCTTCAAGTACAGGATTCCTATTACTACCAACATTTGGCCCTAGACTGTCTTTTTTCTCTACTGAAATTGTGAAGCCAATAATAAGATGAAACAACAACCAAGCATAATGATGACTTTTATCCTTGATCTAGGAGTAGGAGACAAAGTCACAAATCAGCTTCTTCCTTGGTGATCAGGAGGTTTTGCATATGGGGCAAAAGAGATGAAGAAGGGATAGACCAGCAAAGGAGAAGATCGGTTATGTCTCCTCTGGGAATAGATAAAGATTTTCCCAGGTTTTTGGGTAATACCTCTTTTGATCATTCGCAGTTTCCTTCCAGTCATTGTCCTGGCAACTGTCAGCTGTCATAGTGCTAGCGATAGGTGTTTTAGCATGAGGGTAGAACTTAATGAAGGAAGAGGTCCTCTGGCTTCACATTGGCGGCCATCTTAGATCCCACCTGAAGGGGAACTTCTGGCCTTTAGACTTTTTGTCCTCAGAGATAAGTAAGATTAGGGCAGGGTAGAAAGTCAGCTAGGTCATGTAGGCAACACAAGGTTAAGGCTCAGCAATGGTACAGTAGGAAGGGAGCCCTGAAATTATGAATCTGGGATTTTCTGTGGAAACAGAACAATTCTTCCTTCTTCCTTTCAGGAAAGAGAAACCTTTACTCCCTAACCTGTAGTCTTTTGGCATGTAAGGAGATTTTTCTCAGGATGTTAAAAGGCACATCTGTACCCCAAGAACAATATCCCTCACAGCTGTGGAAAATTAAGTTTCATTACCCTTTAAATGAGAGCATACGTTTGCATATTTAAAACTCCTTAGCTTCCAAGGTTCACCATTAACCCAGAGGTCAGTATCGTTTGGTCAGAAAGCTCTAACTTCATTGAGACTCGAAAATATGTAGGATCTGACAAATCAGTGGTTGTCAGTGAATGAAGGTTAGAGCACAGATTGATACAAATAGATACAAGGAAACATTCTGAGAGGAAGGGAAATGTTTGATAGCTGAATCATGAAAATGATTACACAATTTCCAGATATACTAAAAATCACTGAAATGTACATTTACAAAGGGTGAATTGTATGCTCTATAAATTATTCCTCAGTAAAGCTATTAAATGCATTCCACCAAATAGAATCATTTATAACAAAAATTCCAGAACATTTAAGAAACTACAAATCAATAAAAGGAAGACAATAAATGTTTATGTCTAAAAAGTCCCTCCAAAGGCTTATGTGTTCACAGGTGGAGCTTTTGGAAGGTAAATGGATCATAAGAGCTCCAACTTGAGCAGTGAATTAATCCATTGAGAGGCTCCTAATTTGACTGCATTATTGGGAGGAGATGGAATTTAAGGGGTGGCCTCAGTGAAGGAAGCAGGTCATGGTGGCGTGACCCTGGACAACTGTGTCTTGCCCTCATCCTGTCTCTGCTTCTCTCCCTCCCCGCTTGCCGCCCTCTTGGTCTCTCCTCCATGGCCACAGTTGGTGAGTAGATTTCCTCCCCACTCCCTTCCACCACAGTGCTCTCCTGTACCACACATGCTACAGCAAAAAACCCAGCTGAACCTCTAGAAATCAGGATCCAAATAAAGCTTCCCATATTTAAATGTACACTCTCAGGTATTTTGTCATAGTGATGGAAAACTAACACAATAAATATACATGAAAATGAACTCAGATCATTAGGAACTAGAGAAATATAAATTAAAATTATAATGTTATATATCTCAGTTACTCTTCTCTCATTGCTGAAACAAATACCTGACACTCAAAATGAAGGAAGGAAAGGTTTATTAGCTCACAGTTAGTGGAGGTTTCAGCCCATACTCAGCTGGCTCCAAGGCAGAGTGGCACATGGCAGACAGCAACCTTTCATGACAGTGAGAAAGAACAGAGAGCCATTGGGAGTGGCAGCAGCTCAGGCAGGTAGCTAGCCTCTTTCACTTCTTACATTATAATGCAGAATATCTGCCCCAGGGGGTTCACACCCATAATCCCAGCATTGGCTCAAGAATCAACCACAGGGGAGATAGTTCAGCTGTCTAAAGCACCTGCTTAGACAAACTTAAGAAGGTGCAGGGGATCGTGGCTTTTCCTCCTCCTACTTCCATAGCTGTAGTGTATTTAATATCTCTAAAAGCTAGCCAAGCAAGTTCATTTAAAGCCCTGCCTTTAGGGCTAACTGAGCCAGCCAAAAAAAAAAAAAAAAAAGATTAATCACAAACTCTAGAAGCTGTCCCATGACTGCATGAGGCCTTGGGAGGACACCTAGACACAAACCATAACATTATATCATTATGTATACAACTATTAGAAAAACTAGAAGGACAAAAGACACTAGCAAGTATTGATGAATATATACACTTCAGCAGTTCTCCATACTAATGCCAGGAATCTGGGAATCTCATGGCCACCACCTGGAGCACCTCTTGTAACTGTAGAAGCCAAAGGTAATCTGTATTAATCTCATGATGCCTCAATAAATTTAGTGTTAAAATATTTATGTTTTCGTTATATCTACATGTTTTGCTTCTCTCTCTCTCTTTCTCTCTCATATATACATTAAAATATATGTTCATCAAAGTCATATAAAGGTATAGTAATTCATGGCAGCACTTTTATAGTATGTCAGCAATGGAATACCCATCAACAGGCAAATTAATCATGAAGCAATGTGAATAATCTTATCAATGATTGTATAATAAAGTCTGTATTTAATTCATAATTGAATAATGTCCAACAATCACAGACCATGCACTATTCCTATCAAAATTACCAATAAATATATTTTAAAATAAGAAATCTTGAGCCCTGCATATATGGCTTCCTGATGCTATGACTGATACTCTACCAAGAAATGTGACTCCCTTTAAATTTCTTTCCATTATTCTTTTCTTTTTGACGACTGACAATATATCTCTTGTAATACCGCCTTCCTCACCTGTATGTTCAGCGGTACCTATTCTGGCTCCTTTCCTCATCCCACTTTTTCCTCCTCCCATTTCCATAGCTATGATGTGTTTAATGTCTCTAAAAGCTAACTAAACAAGTTTCATTTAAAGGCAGCACATTAGGGGCTCTGTGCCTATCTTTAAGAAAATTCTTCCAGCAGTGTGGCGGTTGTTGAAAAGGGGTGATGGACTCTGATCTGCACGTGCTGTAAGCCAGTACAGTAAAGCACACTGCCAAGTGTGTCTGGGGTTTCCAGGAGAAAATCAGCATGTGCATCAGAGCACCCAGGTAGACTGGAGGCCCTGACGCAACAAGTGGAAGAAAGAAACTCACACAATGGACTTATAACAGTGACTGTGTCTCTTTTGCTTCTGTCTTTGTTTACCAACCTTAGGCTCCAAATTCTTCAGGCTTTGACCATGGACTCACACAGTGACTGGGCAGAGGCTACAGCCTTGACCCCCCACTAGGGCTGCATTACTGGTTCCTCTGATTCTGGCTCTCAACTTCTTGGTTAGAGCAGCTCTGTTGCCCTGGGTCTCCATCCAGCAGGCAGCCACTTGGAAGTCGTCCAGCCTGTGGGCCTATAAACCAATAAATCTATTTGTATAATTGTATATGCACGCTATTGGTTCCGTTCTTCTTTAAGTGACATATCTCTTTTTATCAGTCTGTCTTTGCTATTCATGATGGTTACTTTCCTTGTGGGTATTTGAGAGGTGTACAGGACACATCTTAATCCTTTTTTGCATCACCCTCTCTCTCCCCTCCACCTCCTGTTCTGCTTCCCATTTGGGAAGAGTCTATAGCCTTATTTCCCTTTACCTGTCTTTTATCTTGCTCATCTCAAAGCAAACTTTCATTGTCTGGTGCCATTTGTTTTTACTTACACTGACATTGATCATATTTTAATCCTTTAACAGAAAACTTAATTTATCATGATCAGAGTCGTAATTATCTTTGTGTATGTATTCATATGCATATTTAATTATAATTATACTAGCATAAATTATGACTTCCAGAACTAATTATAACTGTTAGTGGCTATTAAATAAGAAATGTTTGTGACTCAAACTTTGCCATTTTATATTTTCTAACAGAAAAAGGTATATTATGACAGGATGTTAATTAATTTTTAAGTGAATTCATGTTAGTGACACACACACTAAAACAATAAGGCTCTACTTTGCAGAATGTTTCAATATTTCTGTATTAATATGTGTTTGCTTTAATGAGCCTTTTATATAACCATTTTTATAGATAAAATTGTTGTAAAATTTACTCTAAATACTTGAAGCATTTCCACTAGACAGTGTTAATCATTTAAGTAGTTTGCTAAATTATATCCTACTAACTTGAAGACATTTATGCACTTGTTGCATTACATAATTCACTTTGCATTGTGGGAAAATTCTTATGCCAAATAGTTTGATTATTCTTAAGTAAACTGACTAATTTGAAGAAACAATAGCCATTTTGTGAGTTATCTAATTTCACCTCCAAATTTCATCTAATCATTTCTATTAAAAAGCATTATAATTTCAATCAACCTAGGGTTATTAATATCCCATAAACTTTCTTATTCTTGAAACACCTTTTTATCATGAATTATTGGGTTTTCTTATAATTAATAAAGATTTTTTATCAGTATAAAAATGTTCTAATTTCATTATAACTTGTTATTAATGTTAATTTGCTTCATAATTTATTTGTCCTTTAAAGCATCATTTTCTTCTGATATTATCCTGTCCTAAAGAGCTGGTTATTGAATTGAAGCATTTCATGAGCTCATTTGGAAGCTGTACACACTCAGAAACTATTGCCAAGTAAATCTTCAAGGTTTTTCCCTGTGGTTACTCTTCTCTAAAATGTTTATTATCTATGATTTACATTTCTGAAATATGAGTCATAAAGCCTACCTCAGGTTTTTGGAGTGGGAGAACTTGAACACAGATTTCCACTATTCCTCAAAGGGTCTGACATGCCTTTGTTGTACAAATGTACTATTAATAACAATAATGTTGTTGTGTAACATTTATTTTGAATGCCTTGAAGTATCCTTCAAGGAATGAGTCTACTTTGGTTCTTATCAATACTGAGCAATGGGGTCCAATTTGTCATCTCAAAAGCACTCACCCTGTTCCCTTCCATGTTCACAGTGTGCATGACCAGTGAAATTCTGTGGTCAGAAATTAAGTGAGGATCACTGAATGGATTTCATATAATTGTGTTTGAGAAGAGAAAGAATGCCCACTTCATAAAAACATCAGTAACTTTATTACATTTATTTCTCTCTCTTTCTCTAGGTCAAACATTCCTGATAAATAATCGGAGGAAAAAAAGATAGCTGGAGGCTTTATGCTACTAGTGCGTATAGATTACAAGCAAAAAGCAAACCACAAAAGTTTTACTAATTAGGTCAGAGTGTTTTTTTTTTTCTCTCTCTTTTTTTTTGGCTTTTTCATATTTAAGGTGAGAAAAATGAGAACTTTATAGGAAAGTTCTGTATTCTTAGATCAGCCCTTAGTTTTCTATAAAGAGAAAACTTTGGACTAAGTTGAAGTAAGACCACAAAAGACAAAATTGATTTTTCACAAGTTACAGTGTTTGAAAATAGATGCCCAGAAGCTTGACACATCACTCCTGAGTCTCTCTCACAGGATTGCGCCTCAGCCTTTGGCTGTGGGTGATTAACAGTGCAGCAGGCAGCAGAGAGCCTGAAATCAGTCAGAGGATTTTAGCCACACCTCACGCAATACCTCATGCATTTATGCTCCAGGCTGGAGAGACTCAGAGTCAGAAGTGTTTGTTTATAAAAATATAAAATGATAAGTACATAACTATAAATAATAATGAAATGTTAATGTTGCTAACACAACCACTATCGTGCAAAATGTTCATTAGGCAATTCTGTCATCAAGAAAACATCATAATGTACATGAATAAGCTAAACGGCTATGCCATCAACAGCCATATGAACTGGTGGGAACCTTCATATATAAGGTCCAGTGTGGAGAGGTGCTAAGTCAAACTGCTACAACAATGTATGAGTCAGGTTTCCTTCGCTATGACAAAATCCCTGAGTAAACCACTTAAAAAGGAGGAAAAGTTTACTTTGGCTTGAGATTTTAGAGATTTGAGTTCAGCATTCCTTGGCCCTGGAGCTTTGGGTCTGTGGTAAGTCAGAACACTGTGGTGGGGGTGCAGTGCATGGTGGGGCAGTGCTGCTCACCTCAAGGTGGTCAGGAAGCCGGGAAAGAAAAAGAACAGGAGCAAAAGGCTCAGGCTCCCTTTCAAGTGCCCCAGATAACACACTTTCCTTCACATAGAGCCCACTTCTGCAGATCTCCCACCAGCTGAGAAGCAAGCTTCCAGACAGGAGCTTTTGGAGAACTTGGAAGACCTAGACCATCACAAATGGCTTCCACTGGCAGCCACAAAACAAGCTCTCAGTTTCCCAGTTCGAAGTTCCTTCTCTAAAGTGATTCTAATTATGTCATAATTTAAATGTACACCAATGCAAACAATCAGTGTCTTTCCCCTAATGTCAATTGAAATCAGTAGGAAAAACAAATTTCTGTCATAGTCAGAAGCTTGTGAGAATGAGATCCACTTAAGTATTCTAAATATAACTAAAATTTTATCTCATGAATTAGTTTTTATGGATGTTATAAACATGTCCGAAAATCTTTTCCAACCCTATAGCCAAGGGAGCTAGGACCTCTCTAATTATGATTTGCTTTATTTTCATGTTCTAGTCTAAGAAGAATGTGTTAGGAAAAGAACATAGCCACGTTGCCAGGGAAACCTAAATGCACAGTCCGTTTCCTTGAAAACTAAATAAATGTCTCAAAGAATTTAGATTGATCAATATATTGCATTTTAACATAAATATCAGACAACTACGTGAACACACCAAGTAATTTTTAATTTGAGCTGGTTTTTGTTTCATAATGAAATCATGTTTGCTGCAAGACATTTCTTCAAATTAAATGTAATCATTTTTATCATCCATTGTATGTGAAAATTGTCATAATGGACCCTCCGAAACTCTTTTACAGACCAGCCTCTGTATTCTTTTCCATGTTCTCTCGGGTATTTCTGAAAGCACCTTTGCTTTCTGTAACATCATGGTATTTCAAGGTCATAGCTGTTTCTCTCATCTTGAGACATGGTGTCAACTATATTGCAGGAAGCCCCATTAATTTCAGGAATAAAAATAAAGGAAGCTGTAACACTGACTCGAGGTCAGACTTTATTCCATGTGACACAGAAGGGTAGCACCGGCAGACCAAGACATATCTGCTTGGGTCATGAAACATGTTGAACACTGGGATCAAAAAGTGTGTTCACAAGTAACACAATGTTTAGTGTTTTAGTTTTTTCAAGATGTAGGAAATGTTAAAAGGGTAAAATTGGTTTCTAAAAGTGAAATTTTGTAAAAGCAGTTTTTCTGAAAAATTGAATCTAATCAGGTGCTGCTATTAGAGTTTTCTGAAGAAGATGGAAAGCAGTTAATAGTAGTGCTTATTAGTGAAGAATTATTTTGTATCTTTAAAACTAAAGAATACAACAGGGAAACTATTCGCAGTTTGTTGTTCTCCATTCGCAGCTGGATTTTTATAATTTTTAAATACGTTGGGGAAAAGAGAGCTATTTTATTTGTTTATTTATTTATTCATTTATTTTGAGGTAGAGTCTCGCTAAGTCACTAAATTGCTTGGTTGAGGGAACTTGCGCTCTTCCTGCCTCAGCCACACAAGGTGCTGGGATTACAGGCATCCACCACCATGCCTAGCTAGAGGATATATTGTTGCTTAAACATATTGGTCAGTAAACTACTTTGGGAGCAAAACATAATAAGTAAATGAGGGGACCAAGATCACCACTGACAATCTAACACTTATATGGCTACACATAAGTTTTTATGGCTACAATTCATACCTCATAAAAAGGATAAAAACTTATACTTTTATTACCCATTAATTGATAAAATTTAAGCTCACACAAACCGATTACTATATCCAGCTAAAATATCCAATGGAGAAGTAAAATGGTCAAAGTACCTTCAAAAGATTGGATTTAGTTAAGATTTAATAAAATATAAAGTAGTAGATATTTTTTAAAGGCAGTTCTGGCAGTGTATCTGGAGGATACATCTCTATCATTAAAAAAAATATTCTTTGCAGATTCAAGAAAAACTTTGCCATTGATTCAACTGCGCATGGAAACCCAGAGACTGCTACAGTTTCTGTTTAGATGTCCCCAGAAAAACTTCATGCCCCCTAGATCGGGCTTTCGGGAGGTGACTGGATAACTGGGGATGCGATACTCTGGACTAGTCCAGTAGGTTTAAGGTTGGTGCGATGTTGGCAGGGGAAACCTGGTTGGAGGAGGGGCTACTGGGGTGTGGGGCTACTGGGGTGTGGTCTCCTCCCTTGATCTCTCTCTGCTTCCTACTTCCAGCCCATTAGCAGTTTCTCCTTCACCACCCCTACTGCTGTGCTACTGTGCCTTGGAGTCAGCTGAAGCCTCCACAAACTGCTGACTAAAATGCAGCGCACTTCCTTTTAGTTGTAGGTGTAAGGCCTTATGTGTGAGTGACAAGAAAATAACTAAGACAGAGACAGGTCAAGTGTTACTAATCCAGCTGTCAGCCATTCTTATGACATGGATGTTTGTGATACACTCTCCCCAGAAGGCTTGTTAACACATTACATCAGATTACAGTCATTCAGAAACCTGAGCTTTATTTTCAAGCACTGTTATTCCTCCTAAATACATCAACTCCACATTTGTTAAATTCATTCATAGATACACTGTATGCAGATTGTTGTGTTAAAAAAATCCTTACTTCCTTATAACTATCCTTGGCTTTTTATTTATTGTAAAACTTGTCAATGAATAAGACTATTGTCATCATGTTAAACTAGGATTTCTTAAACACTTTGCCTAAAGAAATATGATTTTTTTTAAATTTATTTATTTATTTATTTGGTGCAGGGCTTGTTACACAGCTCAGACTCATAGGGATCCTCCTGTGACAACTCCCCAGCACTGGGATTACATGCACGCAACACCGTGTCTAGTTTCTGTGGCTGGCTCGGCATGGGGCAGGTACAGCATGCAGTACAGGAGACCGAACCTGAATCCTTGTGCTTGCCAGGTGAGCACTTAGACCGTGAATGATGCCTCTAAAAGATGGCAGAGATTTGCCATCTTTTGTTTATCAATTTGTCAATCTTGAAGGAAAAGACTTCATATTAACTGTACAAGTGGAGTTGATAAGAATTCATGAATAAATAAACATTAAATATCAAAAACTTTTACTTAACTTTGGCTGTCAGATGACAAAGGAAGGACTTGCATTGAGCTTTCATTTAATTATACTTTGGTTTCAGTATTTTACATGGGAATAACGCCATTTTTATGCTAATGTGGAAAGATGCTACTTTGCATAGTGACCCAAATTTACATTATTGCTGTACTAATCCAGTTCAATAGGATATAAAAATGAGACAAAATAAACTTCCCTCCCAAGTCTAACGTAGCTTGGAATATGACACATCTCAGAAGTATGAAATTGAATTTTAAAGGAAATTAATGCCATAGATGTTCTCAAGTTTGTTCAGAACCCTTCTGCAAACCAGAGTGCCCTTGCCCACGTTTAAGTCTACCTGCTTCACTTTCATGGTTTACTTCTAACATTGTCTGTACTTTAATGTGGTCACCAAACATCAGTCTTCTACATTTTAAAATTTAGATTGCTCCACTGCAAACATTTTTAAATATAGCTCAGAGACCTTAATAGTATTAGTTATATGATAACATTTATGCAAAGGAAATTTTTGTCTTTGGTGATCTATTACCCTACTATAACATGATATTGTGGAGTATCTGTGGAAAATTTCACATTGTCCTGGACTGAATGCACAGAATCCACAGTCTAATGCCAAGTAACGGTAAATTCTACAATCACACACCTGCCAACTACAGGCTCTACCACCTTTCAAGAGGGTTGCTAACAGGTGCTGTCTCAGCAAAGAGGAATCATCCACCATCCCAACCGTCCACCTCCCCCTTCCTCTCATTTATATCAAATGAGGAATGGGCTATAAATGGTGCTGCAGGTGAGTAGTCCCTGGACTCCAGGAGTGGCAGGTGGATCACAAGTTCAAGCCCAGCCTGAACAACTTAGCAACTTAGTGAGACCCTGTCTCAAAATAAAAAATTAAATAAGTAAATAAAATGGGCTCATGTGAAGGCCCCATGTTCAAGCCCTAGAACCACACCCACCCACCCCCCCCCACACACACATACACACGAGAAACAAATGGTAGTTAAAAGTCATCATCATGTAGGGGATTCAAGTCAACAATTTCTGACATTGCCAGTGAAGCAGAAAACCCAATACTATTATAGACTACTGGGCTCTTTTATAATATTTTGCTGAGTTAACACACCTATAATATTCAAATGATGGAACTAAACAAAAAAAGGGGATACAGATAAATGTCCATTTTGTATCTGTGTATTCAAAATGGTTAGGATAGATATATAGTTACATTCTCTTAATGAATAGAGTGATTTGTTCTAATGGTGTTTGTAAATAAGATATCATGTCCGCATCTTGCACAGCAATTAACCACTAGGAAGAATGTATGCAATGTGTTAATTATTGAAACTGTCCTACCAATTTGGTTTGAAACTGTCTCATTGCTATTTGTTTCTCAATAAAATTATGGGGGAAAATAGTCATCGTCAAAGGGAATGAGTTTTTGTGAGGCTGTCTTATACTCCTCCGTTCGATCTCCTCTCTCCCATCCTGTATCACTGAGTACACCAGAATCACTGTGCCTTCCCCTTGTAAGATGTAAGTGCTGATCATCCCTTGCATACATTTTTCTAAGATACAGAGTGAGTGGTCACATGGTACCCTAAACTTAAAGCTCCTGATAAGAGAAGAGAGGGATAAGAGGGAAGGCAGGAAGATGTACCTGCAATGCAGTTACTCCATATGCTTACCTCGGGTTAGGCAGAGATATGCGTGTCATGACTCCCATAATCATGATCGGTGTTGGTTAGCAACTACATTGCCTTGATAGTATTTCTAAATAAAGCTATTAAGATACAAACCAAGAGGAAAAGATAGTGCAATGTACTTTCCATAGAAGAAATGAAGGGTAGTAAGTGAATAGGCCTCACTTGATTCTCCCAAGCCTGGGAACAATAGGTGTAAAGATTCCTTTAGAAACCTTCATAGAGTCACAAACATCTTCCCTTAGATGTTCTGCATTTTAGTGCCTATCATAGATTAACAGCTGCAAGGAATAGAAGGGAAGAATAATCTGTCTTATTAAAGTGGAAGAGCTGTTTCAACTAACAAATAAACATCAGCCCAGTAATTATAGATAGCTGCATACAAAAATACCTATTAACTTTTTTCCTGCTTCTACACCAGGGGATGGGCTGCTTAAAAACTGAGCGATGGATTGTTTTCTGTCCCCCCACCATAAGCACCTGTTCCATGCCCCTTCATACTGGACAGAGATCTTAGTCATTCAGGGTTTAGATTTTAAAATAAACACAACTGCATACTAACAACCAGTAACATGTATGTTTTCTCTTATGTAAAATGTTTATTCCCATCTCATGTTTGACAAAAGGCTCTGCTTAATTTGAAACTTTACTAACAATGATTTCCTCTCAGTACTTAGAATATGTCATGCTACTGATTTCTGGCTTCAGTTGTTCAGTTATTCCGGTTCCGTTGCCATTGAGAAATCAACTATAAACCTAATTGCCTTTCCTGGAGATTAATCTGTTTATTCTTTCATGCTTTTAAAATTTGCTTCTTGTTTCATGTCTTACTTCTGCTACATTTATAGGTATATTTGTTTTCATGTATTCCTTGAGTTTCCTGATTTCTGTATTTGCCCTTTCATAAAACCTGAGATGGCAATTAGCTCATCAAGCATTTGCCTTTCGTGTTTCTTCTGTTTGATTTTCCTGGAGCTGCTAGCTGCATATGAGTTCTGCCCTCTGTGTTTGCTTTGGTATCTTCATTTCCTTCTCTCATCTGCTCAACTCCTGCGAAACTTCTTTGCATTCATCTTCCATTTGATAACTATCTTCAACTGTGCAAAAATGCTGTTTTATCCATCATCCAGGCTTTTCAATTTAATTTTATATTTTAACTTTTAGAACAACCGTTCAGGTCTTTATAAATAACATCTTGGCCTTTGTGTTTTTGAATCTACCTTTCCTGAAAGATTTCAAAACAATGCATTTATTCTGATTATTATAATATCTGTAAGTTTTGCAGGTACAGTTCATAAGGTTTTATTGCTGTTCACCTTGCTTATGACTTATTAGTTCATATTTTAATGATATCTTATTGTGATGTAATATTTGTTGGAACTATGAAATTTATCTGGAGCAAAAGTAAGGTTCTTTCCCCCATAAGAAGAGATTTAACTTTACTGTTGCCTGACTCTCAGGAGCACTACCAATCCCAAATCACTTTCTCTTGATTATTGATTTGGATATTTGAAGACACACAGTAATGACATTCTTGCCTTACATTCATGTATGTTGTGTTTTATGCTTCATAATCCTTAAAGGATTTTTGCTGTTGTTACATTGTTATTGTATTTGATTTTAGTTGTGTGTGCTATTCTGCCTGTGCCAAGATGTTTTAACACATGAGTAGGATTTGTTACAATAAGGTATGGTAAGATGATAAGAATGCAGCCTTGGGAGAAGAGTTTATGACTCCTGGTTCCAGAGGAAGGGGACGGCATGCCAGGACCAGGCAGGAGGCAGGAGGAGAAATCCAGAATTAGAGCCCTTTTGTGTGGCTTTTCCAAGAATAAAAGAGTAAGGCAAGACTGACACACTTAAGTACAGTTAGGATTGGGTAGTTTTGAAACTACTGTCAGGCTCTTAAGCATAAGAGTGGCTCCTACATTTTGATACCTAGATGTGAGGTGAATTAGAGCAGAGATATTAGGATGGTGTGTGAATAAAAGGAGGGGAGTGGCCCGCACTCAGGAGTGCATAGAAATAAATGTGTGCTCTTAGGCTCATAGGCAAGCTGTTTACTATTGTATGACTTGTCTACCTCTGAAGGACATTCTTTCCAGGATCAAGAAGGGCTCAAGATGTCAAAGTATTTTAAAAACCTAATTAACATGTATGACTAGAGTAGTGAGTTGCCAACAGGTGGTCAACTTGTTACACTCAGCTGAAGTGAACTAACGTGGTGCTGGGTGTGGGAAGCCCACCTAAGGATTGTTGCCAAAAGCATAAGTGGCAGAACTGGACAACTGTTAGGGAAGCTATTTGGAGAAGCTGTTAGAACTTTTGAAAGCAGCTGGTTTATTTCTGGAAACTGGTCCTCACTTTGAGCATTGCTTCCTAACTCCAGAGGGGAAGATGGTGCACCGGTCAGCCTCATGGAGAAGCTTGTCACATTGACTTTCCTGATGGGAATTCAGCTTGCATTATCCCTGGAGGAGCTTGGGACCTGGCTGTCACAGAGGATGGCTGTGGTACTTCTTGGGGGAGCTCTGGTTTTTATCTCAAGCAATCTTCCTGGCTGCAGGTCTGATCCCTCAGCCTGCTGGCACAGATCTTCATCCCACTGGCACAGCAGCTTCCACTACTGACCGTTGGGCCTTCTCAGTGAAGATCCATGAGGTAGGCCTACATGAGACACTGACAAGGGCCCTAGGCCTCCAGCAGGACTTGTGAGAGACGTCGTTATGAGCCCTAGGTCACAAGCTGGACACCTGCTGGATGTTAGGATCCAGGCCCTCCAATGATTCTTTGGTCTTTAGCATGTGAACAGATTTCCTGCACTCTTTGTATATGATTCTTTGGGTGATTCATTATAAAATAATCTCACAAAATGTGTTCTGTATTTTATTGTTCCTCTTACAAAAGCCCCAAACTATGACAAACAGATAGGCAAAGTATTCTCATCTTCTTCCTCTGTAACAAGAATTCCTTTCATATTCAGCCTCCAGAGAACACTGAGTTGCCCTCTGAGAGGAACCTTCAGTTACTGCCATCACTGACCCAGTTTCCGGTGGATCTGAGGCTGCTGCTTCCCTCCAGGCTGCTGAGCCTCCCAAGCTCCAGCCTCCCAAGCCTGGTGGATGCTCTCCAGGCAGCAGGATCCTGCCCCACTCCCGCTTACGCCTCCGCGTTTGGGTTTTCCATCAAGGCTACCCTCGGAAAACCTTGTCATGTTTTCTTTTCATTTGCTACCACATTAACCATGATTTTAAAAATCATTTTTACATTTGACTGAGTTTTCAGACATTCAATTCTTGGAGCTGTTTTTTCCTCAGCCACTGAACCATTCTGTTAACACAAAGTATTAGAATTACATTTTTAATGTCTTTCGTGTTGAAAGATTTTCTTATTTAACCAAATTAAAAACCACCTCCAAATCCTAAAATGCTATTTAGTGAAATGTCAATCTTGGATTTTCTACAGATTTTAAACAGTCTTGTTCATTTTGAATAATTGTCACTAAAGTGTAAGACACTTAAGATTTTTGGCTTAATATTGTACATTTTTTAAATTTTCTCTATGAAATTATAAATATTTTCTATATTTTATGCTGTAATCTGAAACTTAATTTTATAAGAAAACATTTGAAAAGCCAACCAAAGAAGATTTGGTATGCATTAGGCAAAAGTGTAGGTATATAGTTCATAAATTGTAGTAAGAAATAAAACTTGAATCTCATAGGGTATCGCTTGTGTATACAGTGGCTTGGGTTTCATATTGTTTCATTTTTAAATTTTAATTAAACAACTGAAAGTTCAAAAAGTATCCTTAGCATGTTTAATGTCACTAAGTAATGTTGGCAATTTAAACAACTGTCATCATTAAATTGATCATTATTTCCACCTTCTTAGGCTTGTAGCCAGATTTGAAAACTAGGTAAGCAGGAAACTTTGAAAGACCTGCTGAACATAAGAATGCTGAATAAACATACCCTGACTAATGACCACACCATTAACTTATCTGCCTTGTAAGAAATGAAGTATTCTAGACTGTTTACACCAAGATTAGCAGACAGAGGAAAGAGGGAAGGAAGAGTTCTGAATAAATAAGCATCCCTTTAATGAGAATTGGTTCAATCTCATCAGCAATAAAAGAAACACAATTCAAGACAAAATATTCTCCAAGTGTCACTAGCAAGGAAAACGGTATGTTAAGATCCAGGTTAGATGAGTGAGAAGTGAAATGGACTTTTTATGCACTGTTGTTTAAGTATACATTATTGCAAAGATAACTTGACATTACATATCACCAAAGAGCTTTCAGAACTATGTATTTAGCTTTGCACAGTGGCAGTATCAGAGCCAATGAGGTTTATCCGAAGCGGGATTATTGCTAATTGAAAACTTTTCCCAAAACTATGTATTTACTCTAGCCAACTAAGCTTTCAAGAACGTTATTCTAGAAAGCATGTGGAAAGATAAACATACATAGAGCTCACCACAACTTTATTTATAATGATGGAAAACGTTAACAGGAGGGCTCTGAGACAGGAAGGCAAAATGCGAGGAAGCTGCTGGGGACAGAGGCGGTGGGGAGGAGACACGACACGTTAATCACAAAATTAACATGCGCAGAACAGTTTCCAAAACCCTGTACGAGGACATCTGGGGAGAACCCACACTGTGTAGAATAAATAAAAAACAGACAAGAAGCCATAAAGAGTTTACTGAAGTGCCACCCTCCTTGGCCCACCCTATGAGCAGGCTTCTCTCTAGGTGTACTCTAGGGCGTGATCTTCAAAGTGTTCTAGGGATCCTTCGGCTCATGCGTGTGATGATTGGGTGTTCATATCTTATAATACATGAGATGTGGCTCCCTCAAACCTTGTTACGATGTGGGCACATTACCTGTCTGATGTGAACAAATGAAAAAAAAAAAAAAAGAAAGAAAAAAAGAGAGAAAGGAAAAAATAAAAGAAACAAAGTGTTCTACGTTTTTGATCAATTAATAACTTTCATGTTTTTTCTATTTCTTTTATTTTTATGTATTTTCTTATTTTTATTCTCTCCAAATTCACTCAGCAAAGTTAGTTTCTCCCTTAATCTTCACTTTTTAATTTCACCTTCCTCTTTAATTTTTTGTGCCTCAAATAAATATGAAACTTGGCCACCGTTTTTGCTTGTTTTGTTCAGTGCTTTAGTCAGGACAGAATGAACCTAGAAGCCACCTCCAGAGGGAGGCTCCAGCATCCAGGAAATTTCACCACAGTCCTTTTCCGTAAATGGGCTGAGGAATGGGCACATCTCTGGCCTGTGTGGAAGACAGTCCCGCAGGCCCGGGAGGAAACACTTCCTCACTAAGGGCTCCTGCTGCGACTGCATGACCTTCTTGGCCTTTTCCAAAAATTGATTTCTATTGATCATCACCTCAATATTGACTTAAAATTTATTAGGATTTTGTGGGCTATTTACCCTTCATATTTACTGTAATTTCATTACTTTATTTTTATATTTTAGATTTCCTACCTCCTTATTTTAACATGAACATTTATTCTTACACTATGATAGCAATAATTTAACTATATTTGAATATTCTAAAAAAATGCTTTAAGTCTTAACCTCATTACTTTTTTTACTTTTTAGACATTTTTACCTTTTTTGCACATATTTTCAAGTTTAGTTTTTTTAAACTTGTTTTTCCATATTTTAAAATTAGTATTCTATCTTTGGGATAAATTCTCTCATGTAAAAAATGTAAAAAAATATTTATTTAGACTCATTTATCTAAATGTCTGTCTCTCATTTATTATCTCACTTTAGTTATTTTAGTGTTTGTTTTGGTTTGGTTCTGTTGAAAAATCTAACTCCTGCTTCTGTCCACAGATGCCTCCTTGGCCCATCTGCATGAAGTTATGGTGGCGTTCTCTCCTGGAATTTCCACAAGGTTTGGTCAAAACTTCCTACATGTTTTATTGAAATTAGCTGAAAACCCAATTTGCAACCCATTATGATTACAATCCAGTTAGTAACATAAATTCATTCAAAGGAAATGTAATGAAGGATTGCCTAAAACATGTGCAACCCTTCCAAATCTCTCCATGAGTCTCTGGATTCAATCAAATCATCAGAAAGTTTTTATTTACATACATAAATGTCTGGTCCCATTGATAGTAATTGTACCAAATTTTATGCTTTAGGACTTTTTTTAAATGTATTTGGTTCAGAGTCTCACTACACAGCTCAGACTCATAGCTTCCTGTTTTCAGCCTCTCCAGCAATGGGATTACAGGCATGCACCACCACACCCAGACTCAGTGGCCAGCTCAGGGTGCCCTGGGGACAGGGCCTGCACAGCATGTGGTGTGGGGAATCAAACCCTGGTCCCTGCATTTGCTTAAACAAGCTCTTAGTCTGCTGAGCTAGCTTGCCTGCCCTTTTAGACTAGGATTCTACCACTGGTCTATTTTGTATTTTTATTCCAATGAGCCGTGTCCCCGGCCCCTTCATTGGTCTATTTTGAACCTTTCTCTGAGAAGTTTCCCTAGCACACACATTAACATATTTACAGTAAAAGTTAATTGGAACACAAATTCTCTGGGGTAATTGTTTTGTTTGGGTTTTGTGCAGGATATTATTTTATTGACCTTCTGAATGTGTAACCCATTTTCTTATCTTTTTTGTTAGCTGCTAGGGGGCACTGTCACAGTCCTGGCCCATATTCAGCAAGCACACAGTATCTCTTGGCAGACGACTCACTCACTGTTCACTTTTATCTCATTTCAATATATCTTTGCCTTTCTTCTTACTTGCATTGTTTTCCTGAGCATGTTATTTACATTGTTAGACTGCACCTGAATAAATTTTGAAACCAAAAAAATACTCTGAGAGAAAAAAAACAAAGAAAAAGTCAGTCTCATAACCCCATTTTGCACTTCGGAAACCAAGACAGTATGATAATAATAGGCAGCCAGACAGTAGCAGGTCTCTACTTGGGGCACCCACCTTTCCTTTAGGAAATGACTTAAAATGTAATACACCAACACTACTAGGCTGTGCTGCTCTGTTAAAATTGCCAGATTTCCATCAACACTAGTGATCAACCACCAGTCAGAAATAATCAGATTGCTAGTGCTGTTTTCTCCATTTTATTTTGAGCAATATTAAAATTCCAGAAATATCATCAGCCCAAGCAAAGCCAGTGACGATCAGTAACGAAAAGTGTCAGCTCCCTCCTCTTTTCCATATGCTCAGAAAAGCTTAGGCAACTTCATTTTGATGTTTTGTAAATACACATCTAGAAAAACTGCACCCTTCACTGGGTGGGGCATTATGATAATTCCATAGCCCACTATAGTAGAGAAAAGAAAATGAAAATCAGAGATTTGATGCTCACAGAAATGATTAGCTCGCATTTGTCAATGATTCACTTAGTTTGAACACAAGTGTAGGCATCTCACATACATCCTCTGTACTTCCCCACAACTCTGCAAATGACATTTACTACTGAACCTTATTTTACGGTGAAGAAAACAAGGCTCAGTGCAGTTGATTAAACCATTAAGTGAATGGATCACTAAGCATAGAAGTTGTAAGTTGCACTTGATACATTACATTCCAATTGTTTGTTTGTGATAGGTTTCAGGCAGATGTAAATATAGAGGTACTTTTTTGTGTTAATATTCTCTTTGAAAACTTAGTTTTGCTCTATACAGTGATATGTTTTATTTAAATACCTAATTTTGCCCTATACAATAATATCATAAGTTTTTAAAAATAATTTTAAGTTGCAACAAAAATTTAAAAGCCAGTTAGATCAGTTTAAATTGCATTGGCCTGGAAGAGGGAGCAACTACAACAGGTAAGTTTAAAGTATACATGCACAAGTGCATATGTGCATATTCAAGTACAAGAATTCTGGGACCAAGCAGGTGAGAGCAGGCATAGTAGTCCAAGGAGGCCATCAGCAACCTCATCATCTTCTTTCCCAGATGTCTTTAAATAAGGTATTATTTTGCTGGTCACCTCATAGACATAAGATATGCATTGCATCTGTAGACACTATCTTTTAGGAAGGAGGAAAAGAAAGGAGAAGAGAAAAAAATAGAGATGAGGAGCATAGCCATGATCTCTATGCCTTTAAAACTCCTGTCACTACAGGGCAGATATGCTTCCTATAGCACTTCTGTTACCCAGTACTACACAACAAACTACGCTGAGAATGACATGAGAGAATAAATGGTGGACAGTTGCACTATCACCAAAAACGTCCAGACTTTGCCTTGGGATGTGAGCTGGAGCAGCTTGCCTGGGGCTAAAGGATCCAACATGGCCTCACCCATACATCTGGCACTCAGCTGGTAAGACTGGAAGTACTGGGAATTGGCTGGGCTTCTCTTGTTCCCTAAGTTTCTCATCCTCCAAGGTTCTTCACTCTCTCTACTGAGATATTTTTCCAGCAAGGTAGTTTCAATTCTTTACATGATGGCTGACTTCCAAAAAAGTGACAAACGGAAGCTCCAAAGTCTCTTAAAACTTTAGTCCCAGCAGTCAACCAACATCTCTTTGTCAAAGTCAAGCCAAAAATATACACACGAATCTCTGATAAAAGAACTGTATGACAAATAATATTGTAATCCAGGTCACACATGCCCAGACCAGATGTCCTCTGCTGTATGCAGAGAACAAAGGTAAGACTGGGAGGTTTTCTGGGACAAAGAGTTCTACCCAAATTGTTTGTCAGAGCTGACCAGCTCTGACTGTCGCACGCAACAGTTAGTGCGGAAAGCTGGTCTTAACATCACAGCAGACAGCTCCATCCACAATTGCTGAGCAAATTTTAATCTTGAAGATTGGCCAAGGGGGGCATGTCCTGGTGCTCAAATACCAGGGGAAAAGGAAGACATATGTCACCTCTTTATAGGACAGGGGCACACATAGGTCATTTTTCAATTTTAGAACCCCAAATTTGTCACACCATTTTTTAAATTTTGTTTTCTACACCAATATTTAGCTTTTCCATATAAAATACTTCTCTGTGTGTGTGTGTGTGTGTGTGTGTGTGTGTGTGTGTGTGTGTGTGTGTATTTTGGTGATGGTGGTAGTGTTTTACTTGTACTCCTGACAGTCACAGAGCTTCAAGCTTCAGACGCTTACTAGATGAGCTAGACATGTGACCGAGGAGGAATGGATGAGGCAAGATGTAGCCTGAGACTTGTCTACACAGCACAAGCTGGGACGTCTGTGTCTTTGTACATCAGTACCATCCACCAAGCTTCCCCAATTTCTAGTCAAAGAGCTGTAATTTTCGAAAACAAAATTTATGAGCAGTACCACTGAAGTAAAGAGGTTTCCACGTAGCAAATGACCCGGGCCATGTAAAAGCAGCAGGAATCAGGGAGGTTTTGTTGGGAAATCTGTTTTAGACTGTTTATATGCAGGATGTTCCTGCCCCTTTTATCACAGAGATTCAAAGGAACAAGTTTACAACAACAGCTCCCTTATGCCTGGTATTCACTTAAACCTGGGAATTACTGAAAGGCCAAGTAACTGCTCAAGTAAAATTAAAGATTTCAGTGCTGGACAGCAGGCAAAGTTCAAACTAGACAATGGTATTTGCTAAGAATGGAGAATAATGGGTAGAAAATATCAATTTTTGTCACATTAAAGCTAGAATTGTGGGGCTGGGAAGATAACTCTATGGCCTAAATGCCTTGCTGGCAAGCACAAGGACCTCGGTTTGATCCCTGGTACCAGATGTCATTCTAGCCCCAGAACCCTGGATGCACTGTGTGAGACACCAAAACCAGGAGTGGTGGTGCACACCTGTGATCCCAGTGTGGGGAGGCTGAGACAGGAGGATCACTATGAGTCTAAGCTGTGTAGTGAGACCCTGTACCAAATAAATAAATAAATGATTTTAAAAAGTTTTAAAACCTAGAGTTGTGCATATAATCTTGTAATTTAAGATTTTAATTCCAAAAAGTAGTTTAAAGGTTTAAGGATCTATGCAATAACTCAGCTCTCAGTACAACTAATTTTCATTTTGTATACAAGGTCTAACAACTCCAATTACCTGCTCGTATATAAAATGATATGGGGATAAAAAGAAAGGGATTCTCTGGTCCAGACTATGGGTTTTCAAAAGAGCTCTCTTTGCGTTTGGCTTGGAAAAATCAGGCTTAAATAAACAAGGATCTAAAAATTCTGTGAAAACTACTACTCTACATTAATATTATAATTTCAGTTTATCTGAGTAATAAGTCTTGGCTTTGTGGTTTTTCTGTAGCTCATTCTATTTAGGCTATAAACTATCACATGTTGGCAGTCTTTAGAGTATGTTGGAAGGTTGGTAAAAGTGGGTCAGGAAAAAAACACTGATCTCTATGACACCAAAACTTGTCCATGAAATTAAGGAATGTTGAGTTACTCTGGGTAACTTAAGAGCTCTGACCCAGTAGTTCTCTTAATCTGATTCACTCAAAATTTTAAAACTATATTAAGTGAAAAGACCAGGACATTCTTTTACTAAAGGGAAAACCAAAAGACAGAGAGGTGAAGTAGCTAGTCCAACATCACACCTTAAAAATAGTAGGATGAGTGATATAGGGGAAAAATGATCTCAGTGGATGACCTCCAAATGATATAGGGGAAAAATGAAACTACTGACCTGGAAGGTACTTGGAATGAGTTTGGGTTCTCTAAAACCGAAGAATGAATTTTAAGAACAAATGGAGGTTAAGAGAAGAATATACTTATCTGGAGGAAGGAAAGCTTCTGTCCAAGAGGGACAGAAGGGGGGCCAAACAGGTTGTCCATGGAAGCTTTCTCTTCCAGAAACTTTTAGAGAGTAAAACCATGTGGTGAGGTGTGTCTAAGGTGGAAACCATGGGAACTCGCTTAGGTGGGCATGAGGTGGAACAATATTGTGGTCAACCAATGACATTACAAGCACGATTGCTCAGGTAAAAACTGATTAAATTGGAATCCAATGAAATAAGTCAAGTAGCAAGCGGGCATGAATATGAGACAGGGTCTCTTCCTGTTGGGGGTTTGGTTAGTGACTCATTTGGGCTTTTTCAAGGTGATTGGTACCTATTTAGAATAGCAATCCCTGATGCCCATCCCTAGAGAAGTATGTGGCTGCATTTGTTTACACTTTTGTCTCAAGTTCTGACCCACAGCTGGGAGAGTCTGTCTCTTCCAAAGTTGCAAAGTCACCTTGTCTTCCAAATTGTCTTTGAGGGCCTGGCTCTGTCTGACTGTCCATAATATAGCTATCTAATTCAGCTGCCTATAATATGAGGACTTCAACCCAGGCAGTCCAATGTCAAGATCCGTACTACTACCTCCCTACACAGGATATTAAACAGGTTTTAGTTTTCCTGGAAAACACAGGATAGACTTTAATGAGCAATCAGTGTCATGCTGACAAATACAAAGTGGCTGACCAGAGGAACTCTTCACTCCTGAGGGTTTGAACAGAGGATGACTTGGTCTGTGTGTTCTCGTGTGTGTTTGTGGTCTTCTGTTGGTTCCATGTGAGAAGTATTTAAAGTCATGTTAACCAGAACTTAACAGAGAAAGGCTAATTATTATTTAAAGAACATGTGCTGCTTATCCCTTAGTCTAAAACTCAGTAACATTTCTTCCCAGTTCCTAGTGGGAGTTGACAGACCCTGAGTTGCTTCGCCCTACCTGGACATTCTTTACCTATTTAAATGTCTGTCTTTCAAGATTCAGTGCTACTCCTCCCACACATATAACTAATTCTGCCCTATCCTTCACAGCCTAGATCTACAACGTCCCTTCTTTCTACAGAATGTCCTGCGGACGCTGCCCACTGGCACTTAAGTGCCTTGCTCCCTGTGACCGTTCTACTTCTGCCTCATTTTCAAATTTTCTGTCATGTTTGAGTTCCTCTGTACCTGGGCTGAAAACTCATCCAGAGACATAGTTCTTTCCATAACACAGAGTATTGTAAAATACTTTGTTTACAAAATATTTATTATAATTGCCATGAAATGACTCTTGCTAAAGCTTTCACTTAACAAACACATGTCCTCATATTATAAGCAGATTACATGAATTATCTATGATTATTCTAAGATTTTAAAAGTTGATCAAAAATGATGTGTCCTTGTGAGACAATCTCATATTATTTTTGCATTTAAAAAATATCAACAATCTAGTCTTTTTCTCACTCTGTACCCAAAGAATAAAAAGTATATTATAAATTTCATTAATGTATCTTGAATGAAAATAATAATGTTTGAACTATCGCAGAAATCTTATGAATCCTAGAAATGTCACATTCAAATCATTCTCATAGAAGCAGACTAAACATTTTTGCCTATTGTGTTTTCTGTGGTTCTTTTTATAACCATTCAAGACAGTAGATAACCAACCAACCAGTATTAGTATTCTGTAATACTCTCCTGCATTATGGTAAAATTCATATATGGAGAAGCTTCATCTACTTTATTCATCAGAAAAGGAGAATCTAGTGCCTGGCATAAAGATATTTAATAAATATTTATCAAGTGCAAAATGAATGAATAAACTAGCACTATTGTTCTGAGAATGTCTTGGTGTATTATGTTTAGTCCTCACAAAAATTACCTGAGATAGTTGTTCCAAAAGAGGAAAATGGGCTAGAGAAATTTACTAGGCTGCCCTTGGTCACACAGTCAGCATAGCTGGCGTCTCCTTGTCGGCGTACCCTCTTACAGATCCCACGTCTAACAGTTGCAAGCAGTCTTCTTAGATTTCCCTCTTAGTATCTGAGTCCCTTTGTGACAAATAACTATGTGCTCTTTAAATTTCATAAGGGTTAAGGGCGCCCATTCTCCTTATTCTAGTTATGAAGGGATATGTTTTGCTGAAGAACTGTTCTTGAACTTAAAAATAATCAGGAAATTTTTTCAATACAAAAAGCCCTGGTCTGAGGGCTATAATCTTATCTGAGTTTACTTAGCTGTAAGTAGGGCTTTTATGTTCATAATTACAAAAAAAAAAAAACCAGCATTGATTATATACTTTGATAAAGAACTAACAGGTAGTTATCAAGTATTGGACAGCAGAATGAATTAAAACACTATATTAAGGTTATATTTGATAAGTGGAATGGATTAATGCATTATATCAAAGAAATAGCTTGAAATTATCAGACTACTACTAGGTCAGTAACTAGGGAATTAATATAAAATATAACTAATTTTATTTTGCTTTATTGGAACACTTCTATAACATATTCCAATTCTGCCTACAAGTGTTAAACATTTCTCAGTTTATTTTATCAGCTTGAAAACTTAGAGCTAAGAGAACTGAAGGAAATATTTTAATATTTAAGAATAATTATTCCTAAAAGCTAATCCAAAGAGAAATTCACCCTCACAAAATAAAGTAAACAAAAATTGTTTTAGCGCAATAAATCGAATTATTCTTTCTATCAGATTAAGTAGACTGTGTAGCTGTCAATGTGGTAAAAATGAGCAGATCTACTAAAACAAGAGTATAAAGATGCACAAAGTGAAACTTTCATTGGTGTCAAAACAAGCGTTTGAATATGGAATTTTATTCTATTTGAAGTGATTTTGTTTCTTCTTATGCTTATTTTGTACCCAATAGGCCTCAGGCAAGAAAGACAGTACTGCAAAATCATTTGTAAAGTAAAACTAATTTTTAGTGGATTCTCCAAGGAATTCACTTCTTCTTAACATTTCAAACCAACCTTTCTGCATTACAATGATTTTAAAAAGTCATATTAAATTAGATGGCTTCTATAAAGTAATTTCTCTTTGACCTAGGAATGATCATTTCTATTCCTTGAAGAAAAGTGATATTCTAAAAAAATTAAAGCTAATATTAAACTAAAGAAATTATAGTTTTTAACCTTGTGCACTGTAGATGTATATTACATTTAATACTGTTACTTTCTTACATATTCCTAATGTTCAGAGCTCTGGTTAATCAAAAATACTTGATAGCATGTTCTTTACATTAATAAGACATGGATATTCACTGAAGTATCTTTATAAAAATCTTACAAGTTACAACCTCATTTTTTAAATTCAGTATCATTTCCTTTCTGAGCCTAAAGTATTCATTCATTCATTCATTCATTCTAAGACATGGTCTCACTATGAAGTTTAGTCTGGCCTTGAATGTACTATGTGACCAAGGCTGGCCTCAAATTTAGGGCAGTTCTCCTGCCTCAGCTTCTCAAGTGCTGGAATTATAGGTGTATACCACCACTTCCAGTAAGCCTAAGGTTTTTTAATAAGGGAAATTAGGTCAAAAGAATTCTGAATAAAGAAAAGGAAACACATAAGCAATTAAAGGATTAGTGATGAAGTGATTAATGCATTTTAAACTACACTAAAGGCAAGTTTGTTTACTTGTGTCTCTGAGCTATATCCCCAACCCTGTAATGGGAATAGTATCTACCATGACAACCTCAGGTATATAAATTATATCACAGATAAGAAAACATAGGGAAGTAGTTATATTATTATATCATTAGTACCAGGGGTTGTGTTTTTTTCAATGTTTTTACTTTCTTCAATTCACTAAAACAATTCCTTAGCATGTAAGCAGCACTTAAGAAATGACAGGCATGGAAAGATAGCTTCTAGGCTGTATAAGCCTAATTCTGTCAATGTGATTGGCTTGGGAGTCACCAGGGGGCTAGTGAAGCATACTTCTGTGTCTGTGTGACTTGTGGAGATGTGATTTTGGGTATTATGCGGCTGGACCCTGGTCCCTTTTGCTCCGATGCTGGCCTCTGCACTGCTTCCTGACTGTCATGAAGGAAGCAGCTTGGCTCCACACCACCTGCCACTTTGGAGCCCATTGACAACAGTCTGACCTAGGAGCCAAATGATCCATTTCCTCCTTGAAATTATGGATGTTGGCTGTTTGGTCCAACATCAGGAAAGCTGAGAATTATAGCCTGTGGTTCAGATCAAAGTGACTAACACTGTTAAAACACCCATACTACTCAAAACAAATACCAGGTCAATGAAACCTCTGTCAAAATTCCTGTAACATTTTTCCCAGAAATAGAATAAAAGTTCCTAAAAGTCATACAAATCACAAAAGGTCTAAAATCACAAAATAGTCTTCAGCAAAAAAGAACAAAATCAGGGTACTACACTACTGATTTCAAAGCTACTACAAAGCTTTCATAACAAAACATCATGACACTACCATAAAAAACAGACCCATAGACCGAAGAATTAAAATAGAAACTTCAGAAATGCACCCATACATTATGGCCAAGAGATTTTAGACAAAGGAGCCAAGGATAAACACTGGGGAAAGTGCAGGATCTCCAGGAAATGGTGTGTAAAGAGAACATGAGGAAATGCTTCATAATTTTGGATTAGACAAAATGTATCTTGGGGGCCGGGGAAATGGATGGCTCAGTAGAATAAGTACTTGCTTGGCAAGTACAAAGGCCTGAGTTCAATGCCTGGTTCCACAAAAAACCCAAACAAACAAACAAACAAACAAACAAAACATCTCACAAAATATATCTTGACTATGACTCCAAAACAGCACAGGTATGGAGTTATATCAAAGTAAAACACTTCTGCTCAGCAAAAGAAACAATCTACAGAATGAAAAGGCAAGCTATATGAGCATGCTAGCCATGCATCTGATAAGGGGCTACTGTGCAAAATACATGAGGAAGTGAACTTGATGATAATAAAACAAATGGTCAAAGTACTTGAAGAGAAAGTTCTCAAAAGAAGATACATAGTTGGACAGCACTTATATTTTATAATGTTCAGTACCATTAATCATTAGGTAAAGATGATTTTTGAAGATTCAGAAAGACAAAAGGTAAGTGTTGGCAAGGGTGCAGAGGAAGCCAAGCACAATGTTGAGAATATAAATTAAAGTTTAACCATTATGGAAAATGCTATAAAGTTTCCCCTAAAAATTAAAAATATGACCTGGTACCATCGCTCAGGGGTAGAGCACTTGCCCAGCCTAACACTCCTACCTTTGTGTATATATCTAAAGGAAATGAAATCTATATGTTAATGAGATCACTGTACATTACAGCACCATTCACAGTTGCCAAAATATAGATACAGGCTATTTATCAACAGATAAATGGATAAAGAAAATACGGTACGATATATAATGGAATAGCCCTTAGCTTTAAAATATAAGGAAAGAGAGAAAGAAAGAAAGAAAGAAAGAAAGAAAGAAAGAAAGAAAGAAAGAAAGAAAGAAAGAAAGAAAGAAGGAAGAAAATATGAAAAAGGAAGAAAAGAAAGAAAGAGGCAGGAATGATGGAAGAAAAAGAAATAAGGAAGACAAGGAAAGAGAAGGGAGGACATGGACATGATGTTAGGTGAAATAAGTCAGAAGGAGAGGTAACATATACTGTCACTTATGTAAGAGTAAAAACTCTTGATCTTAAAGAAAAAGAGAGTAAAGTGATGGTCTCCAGAGACCGGGGCGTGGTGTTTAGGGGAATTGTTGGTCAAAAAGAAAACAGTCTCATTTAGGTAGGAAAGATAAGTTGAAAGATCTCTTGTGTATCATAGGACTACAGTTAAGAACATTATACTTCATACTTGGAAATTACTACAGAGAAGATTTTAAATGTTCTCACCATAAAACAATAAGTCCCTGAGGTCATATGTACCTTAAGTAGCTTGAGTCAACCTTTCCAGGGTGCAGACTTACCTCAAAATACGCTGTACAACAAAATGCATACAATTTCTACTTAATATTTTAAAATGTCCAAACTATTTTTAAAAACAGCTCCTCAACTATTAGGGAAAACTTTCTAACATCAAACATGATTGAAGAAAATATAGAACAAATACCAGAAAATTTTAAATGCTTTATAACCTGAAAAATCATTCCCCAAATGACAAGCAAGATTAAAATTTGGAGAAAAATTATTCTCAAAAATGTACTAATATACTCTAGGGACTATCTTCCCAGAGAGAATAGAGTGAAGTAGAGTTAAGGCTAGAGTTCAGAGTTCAGACCAATTTCTTCTAGTCCTATGTGTAGCCTGGAAAGTACTTTTCGTAGTTCCCCCAAAGTCTAGACGAAGTGTGCTGTGCCCCTCAGAGCAAACAGATGCATGGAAACACCTAGCAGCACTCAGGAGGTTTTGTGTGGAGACTTGTTTCCATGCTGGTACTCTGTTTTTAGGATTTTGCTCCACTCAGGCAGAAGGAATGGGGAATAAACTATAAAGGTTTTCTTTTACAATTCATTCACTGTCTTTAACTGAATACAGTCCGTACATTGCCAAGTTATTTTTTTCTGTGGTTTCTCAATACTTATTGTTGGAAAATTGACACCTGAAAAAAACTGATCACATTTTAGATTTTTTTAGAAATTCGCATTCTGCTCAATATTACAAATTTAAGATATGTACTCATCAATGAGCCCATTAAATATTTCCATTCCTTTTCCCAAATTTGTCCTTTCACTTCCTACTATATTATCGCTTTAGCAGAGCAAGAACATCATTTTTCTCTATTACTGCTGTATACTCATTTTTTAAATGTATTTGGTACAGGGTCTCACTCTGCAGCTTGGGATCATAGTGATCCTTCTGTTTTCAGCCTCCCTAGTGCTGGGATTACAGGCATATGCCACCTAACCCAGACTTGGTGGCCAGCTCAGCATGCCTGGGGGTGGGGCCAGCATGGCATATGGTGCTGAAAACCAAACTGCAGGTCCCTGCACTTGCCTAAGCAGGCACTGAGTCTGCTGAGCTATCTTGCAGGCCCTCATTCTTTCCTGAAAAGCTGAAATATGCAATTAAGCAATACTCATATCCAAAAGCAATTATCTATTAATCTGAACCTTTAAATAATAGCACATCAGTTTGAAAGGCATGTTAAAGAGAGGGAGAAAATATTAATTAGCTTAAGAGAATTCAACACATATTTGAATTCGTACTATGTACCAGGCTCTGTGTCAGGAATTAGGGGTAAAAGTGTTCCTTCTTCTTAACCAAGTGAAGAAGGTTAGGCTGGAGCATCAACTTGATTGGTTTTGAGAAAGATGCTTGTCCTTTCCTCTGTGGCACTGTTCTTCCTCTGGCATCAGGCTGCCATGATGGCTGACCTTCTGCAATGGTGTCTTTGCCTTGGTGCCATATAACCATGGACTGAATCCCCTGAAACCATGAGCCAAATTCTGCATCATTTCCTTTAAATTTTAAGTATTTGCTGCTGTGTGCCAGTGACAAGACAATGATAAACACAGAACTTACAGATATTTAATATAATTTAGTAAAGCATACAGATACTAAATAATATCAAAGAGATGTCAGGCAAAGCAGTGAAAGAGCTGGAATAAGCATAACAAAACAAAACAAAGCAAACCCTAGAAGCCAGAAATCTCAACAAACAAGAGTAAAAAGATTTAATTCTTGGGCGGCATAACCATGAGAACAAAAAGAATATTTACATGTCACCAAACCTCAAGACTCAGTTTCCTCATGGGCCAAGTATGGTATTGTCTCAGATAATTTTAATGACTATAACCATCGGCACTTTTAAATACATTCCTGAATTCTTAGCTATTTCACCCTGGGAAAAGTGGAGTTTAATTCTTCTCCACTTGATAACAGGCTGGACTTAATGACTCAGGAACAATAGAATATGGTGAAGCTGACCAAGAATAAGTCATGAAAACATGGCTGACCCTTCTTTGTTCTCTCTAGGATGGCTAATTCTGGAAGAACCCAAATGGCCCATCAAGAAGTTTTGAAGAGGCCCAAGAGAAGGAAGGGAGGCCTCCTGCCAAAAGGTATAGGATCCACCCTTCAGGCCGCAGGTCATCCAGGCCTGGTAAACCTTCAGATGCCTGCTGCCTGGCTGCCATTTTGACTCTAGTCTCATGAGAAACCCTAAGCTAAAATCAGCCACCCAAGCAGTCACTGCTGGACTCCTGACTCTGAGGAACTTGGTGAGACCATCAACATTTATTATTTTAAGCAACTAGATTTTGAGATAATTTGCTTCACAGTAATAAATAACTAATACTATGATATTAAAACAAGCATTATATAATGAAAATATTGTAAGCAATGAAAATTAACTTCACATTTTGACAGAAATTTGGAAATTAACAGGGGCTTTGCATACAGAATCATTAAAGCTTAAGACTGAAAATGTGAGTCTGTTAGAAATACAAGGCAATAATAAAGGGTCATATAACTCCATATAACTTGATCATAGTCTTGGCCTTGACCCTGAAGACAGCTACATTGTAGTCCACTGGACAGTTCATAATAACATTCTTTGGAGGCCTGTCTGGTACTCAGTGCAGATTTGTTCAATGAGGAAGCAAAAAAAAAAAAGGAAATGTGTGAGTCTGGGGAGAGTGTAAAAATTAGAAAAAGCCCTTCTTTGTGCCCGATGGGTGTAAAACTTCATAAGCATAAACAAGTATCTTCAAATACCTTATTAAGAAATTAATTTGAAATTTTCTATAGTCTAAAACTCACTTAGATAGAGAGAAAAAAAAAATAGGAAAATGTGGAGGGCCACCTGGGCAACTGTCCTTGCAAGAAGAGCAGTGGTCTCCGTTTTGGCTGTGCCTGCCCCTATTTCTGTGTATTGATATATACAGAGCTGTCTAGGACTTTTCCTCACTCCTTCACTTGGCTTTAGGCAATGCATATTGGTCTAGCCAAGGGGCTGGTGGTAGTCTTTGAAGATAACACATGTGTTTCCCTGGTAACCTCCACCTGCTACTCTTTTAATTTGAGCCGAGACAAAGACCCATTGCTCCACGCTGTCAGCTGGGATTGAGCCTTGAGACAGAGGCTATGACTTTCTGGGGCTTGAAAGATTACACATCAGAGCTGAAGCACCAGACCCCAAAACATTAGATATTATCTCAATTATATAATGCAGATTAATCTCTGCATTTCCTTCTTTCTTCATATTGCACAGTTAAATACAGTTCTCCTACTTAGCGCAGCTTACCTATTTCCTCCATTCTCAGTCATTCATCCTCAAGCCACTCCTCCTTTATGACTGAATAAAACCTGGGTTCCACGCTGGGTCATGTTCTTCTGTTGTAGGCAGATGAATTTGATAGAAATATTATAGGCAGTCAGACAGGGCCAACCCCTCAAGGACAACATGGAAGACAAGGTGACTTTGCAACTATTGACAGACACTCCTCTGCTGTGGGCCAGACCTCAAGACAAAAGTAAACAAATGCAGCTACATACTTCCTTAGGGATGGGCATCAGTGATTGATATTCTAAATAAGTATCACCTTGAAAGAGCCCAAATGAGTCACTAACCTAACCTCCAACAGGGAGAGACCTTGTTCCATATTCATGACCTCTTGCTATGTGACTCACTTCTCTATTTGATTCCAATTTAATCAATTTTACCTGAGCAACGTTGCTTGTAACCTCATTGATTGACCATAGTTTTGTCCCACCTCATGCCCACCTAGGCAAGTTCCCATGTTCTCCACCACCTTAGACCTGCCTCACCGCATGGTTTTCCTCTATAAAAGTCCCTGGAAGAGACAGCTTCTCAGGGACAACCCACTTGAGCCCCCCTCCTGTCCCTCTCTCTGACAGGAGTTTTCTTTCCCTCAATAAATATATTCTGTTCATAACCTCCGTTTGTTCCTAAAATTCATTCTTTGGTTTTAGAGAACATGAACTCATCCCAGGTACCATTTAGTTTGGGATATCATTTTTCCCCTATATCATTAGAGGTCATTCACCCTGATATCATCATTTTTTGCTCCCTGTGTTACTTTTTCCACAGAGCCATCAGCATGGCTGGACTTAGGACCCTTTGGCTCTGCATAACTGTAAATATGCTTTAGTATCTTTATTCTCACCATGGTTTGGACTGGAAGTAGTAGACTGAAATTAACTTGACAGGATTCCAATAATGTATCCATGGGATAACAAACATAAACTTCCAGGAACAAGACGAGGACCAGGAAAAGCTCTCCAGAGGAAAGGAATTTGATGAAAGTAGAAAGCTGTCAGGCAAAGCAGAAAACATAATTATATGAACCTAAGACTATCACATCAACATCTCAAAGAGATGTTTTCCTACACAATGTGAATTTGCACCAAGAAAAGTTTGGGTAAGCAGTTTGAATAATTGGAAAGCAATTTTAACAAATGCACTAATTTTTACTGAAAACTGGTCAATCCCTAATACAATCACATGAGTAAGGGCTGCTGTCAGTATAATCCTACACCACTTTTTCTAAAGTTTATTTTTTATAGCAGCATACTGAGCTAAAGCTACAAACAAAGGTACATTAAAATGATGATAATTCAAAATTAAATTAAAATTTAAAGATGTTGAAATATTTATTTAGCACATACAAAAATATTTTACTTACCATGTGTACTTTAATAATTTATGAATTTCTATTCCATTAAATGTCATCTAGATTAGGATCTAAATAAAGCACTGGAATTCTGAAAGAATAAATTCTGGCTTAGAAACAGACCTGATTGTTGTCCTCGTATATTTTCTTTTTCACCTTCAATGGGAATAACAAGTAATGTTTTTGTGAACTAAATATTCACAGAGCAAAAGGTTTGAGGTAGTAGAACATTTTTAACACACTTTCACACCATTTTCTTACAGGACTCATTTTCTTTTCAATGCAAAAGCCTGCAATCCTTTGTTTGATTCTTTCATTTTTCTTTTTATCTAAACAATAGTGGCAATGAAAAATAAATTCACTGAACTACAGGCTATATAAAAATCCTGAGCACACATGTGATTTTGGCTTGGTGTAGCCCCAACCCAAGCAGAACCTAGAGGAATCCATAGCACACATGCCATCTCCAGAGTGACTTCACCCCTGCCCCTGGAACCTCCATCCAGAAGAGGCCCTTTCCTTGTTCTGTGGCTCCCTTGCTGCACAGCTGGACACACTAATTGGCTGCCATCCCACTTCCAGACTCTTGGCTTCATTCCCAGGATTCCAAATCACAGCTCTTCTTACTAACTTTATCTCAAACTATTAACTGATAATGAGCTCTCTTTTGGAAATGGCCTCAACTCTTCAACCATACACACTGTCCTTCTGATGGCTGACATTTGACAAGGCCTGACTCATGGAGCAGGGATCAGACACTGTGGGTTTGGCATGCTGACATACATGCAGATTATCCACCGATCATGTGCATGCTGTTGTTGAACCTGCCCAGTAGAGACTGGGCCTCTGGCCATCTGCAGCCCTCCTGGGTACCACTTGTTACAGAGATCCTGTTTCTGAAGGCTTCTGCTCCATTACTTCTCTCAGATGTCAGAACTTTACTCTCCGCCAAACCTCCAAGCTGAAGAATAAGAAAACTCCTACATTCAAGACTTTATTACAGATGTGAACTCCTGCACCCCCCACCAAAAAAAAAAAAAGTTAAAAAAAAGGAAAAAGGAAAAACAGGAGTTGAAAACTTGGCACCATCCTGTGTTAAATGTTTCAATCTTTGCTGTATACAAACACACCAATAACCCAAAATGCATCCACTCGAGCAATGATTGATCCAAGCTCATAATAAAATTTTCAGGCTTTTTTCAATTTTAAAAACCCTGACAAAAACTACTGGGGAGGGAAAACACAAGAAAAAAATGACTCTGAGGTCAATATTTTCCATGTGTGGAAGTAGATACAGGGAAAAAGAAAATGTTCCTCTTGGCACATGAGTGTTTGATCTTTCAGAGCCACCTTCCAGGAAAGGCCCAGAGCTTTAAAGAGCATATGGAGCAATGGGGAATGAATGGATTTTGGAAGTTAACACACTTTCCCATTCATTCACTCCACCATTATACTTTGAGTTCTCACTATGTGCTGAGAACCACAATATTTCTGCCTATCCAGAGCTTAACATGTTCATATAAGAGGAGATAGACAAAAGTCACATAAATTTAAAACATATGACAGGCATTGCCAAATGCAGAAAAAAACTAATACATCTAGCTAAAAGAGGAGTGTAGTGAGTGCTGTCATGGAAACCCTACCACTGGAAAAGGTCCTTCTTGGGAAAGAACAGCTGGGCAAAGGCCAGAATGAGGCAACAGAAAATGAGGGCCACGATAGCATGGGGAGAGATTTAGGCAGAATGAAAGAATGCCAAAGTCCGAAGTTCAGAGACAAGCACATGCATGGAGGACTCGAGGAATGGGAAAAGGGCCAGGGCATCTGCAACCCACAGGGAGAGCTCCCAAGTGATAGGAAATTACTTCACAAAGGAGCCAGAGGCCAGATCAGTTGGTCCTTGAAAGCTATAATAGGGACAATAGCTCTGGGCATCTTTCCCAGTGTTATCAGAAGACATTTTGGCTATATTCATTTATTGATCCCAATATTTTACTTGGCTGTAATAGGATTATACCCTTGAACTCTTGGCTATATTTTTGCAGTCCCCTCCCCTAAGTGTTAAGTGTATTTCTTCACATTGTCAATATTTATGACTTGTGTTGGCCATTGAAAGGCTAGTAAATAGGACACGGAGGATTAAATGTGTTCATGTGAGTTGTCCAGGCTTTGGGGGACATTACAGCGATTTCCATTTAAAAAGCAGATGTGGGCTAGGGATGGGGTGCGGTGGCAGAACATTCACCTACCACATGGGAGGACTGAGTTTCATCTTCAGCACTGCAAAAGCAAAGAATCAAACAAATCCTGCCCCTGCCATCAGGACTTCTGCGTAAGAGTCACATAGAACCCACCCTAAAGCCTCCAGCAAGGCCACAATCCTGCTGGCCCGTAGGTGGGGAAAATGGATGATTACTGAGATCAGCTCCTGAAAGAATGCTTTTCTACATGTTTGTTACTGCATATTGTTTATACGAACTAGTGCGTTTTGATTTAATAATTTGGTATGTGTGTATAGCATACTTTAATCATTCCCTTCATAGCCCCTCTTATCCTGCCTACCCCTTAATTTCACACTCAGCCATGGGGTTTCAATGTATATGAGTATTTTGATCAATTCACCCTTATTCTCCCATTACCTATCCTCTCACTTCTCCCCTTCACCTTTTTTTTCTTTCTCTTGTTTAGTAAAAGTCTCCCCAAAGAGTGATGCATAAAGCAGAATTATTCAAATAAGAGTTGACTAATATGCCATAGGAGCAATTCAATCCACGGAATAAAGTAATCCAAAGTACATTTTTAAAAGACCACTCTGATAGCTGTTTAGAGAGTAGGTAGAAGAAAGACAAGAGGGGAAATCGGATATAAACTGGAGGTTACTGCAAGAACTCAGGTGAAAGGTGGGGATGGCTCTGGCCAGGGGGCAGTGGAGGAGGTGATGCTGTTTGCTGATGAATGGAACATGAAGTCTGAGATAAAAGAATGTTAGAGCCCGTGTTACAGCAATTTTATCTCCCAGAACATTCTTTTATGCCTCTCACCGGCCTAGCCTACATTTCTAAGCATAAAAATCAGCATATAAAGAGTGTTTTTGTCAACTGCCATCTATCCAGGGACACAGTTGCTATAGCAGCCAAGCAATTCTCTTTGGGTAGCCAGGTGGAAACAAAATCATCTTGAAGACTCCTAGAACTGAATAGGGAGATTTTCCTTCAATACCACACAACAAACTTTATAATTGCCTTAAAAAAAGAATATCTAAATCAGGATGCTTGGGTCTGGCCCATCATTATCTCTTTTGAAACAATTCTGTTTTTCCATGTTACAATTTGTGCCAGGGAATTTTGTGAATATTGCTGTTCTTTTTTTTTTTGTATTTTAGGGAAGGGTCTACAGGGTGTTCAGGGTCTCACTACCAGATCAATCTTGTAGTGATCTGCCTGTTTACAGCCTCCCAAGGGCAGGGTGGGGTGGGCACAGCAGGCCCGGGGATCGAGCCCCCATCCCCTGAGCCTACTTTCAGGTGCTTTAATCCATGGAGCTATTTGGCTGGCCCCTAATATTGCTATTCTACCCCAGACTTACTCTGCATTTCTGGCCTCCTCAGAATGGGTAGCTGTCCAGGAGCTCCTGTGATGGACCAGGCCAGGGGACACCTCCTTCATAGCCAAGGTTTAGCCCTAAATTTACATCATCTCTTCTGGGCCAAGTCAGACAACACTAGAGCCACCACTATCTGGCCTCCCTCTGGGGTCTTTTCCTCTAAGCTTAGAGACAAACTGACCCATAGAGTATGATCTCCTCTCCTCTTCACTATCACCAGGTTTTCCTACCTGCATGATATAGGACTACCTCAAAGCCTTTACCACTCAGGTGATAAACTAATAAAGACAGTCTCCAGAACTCATATCGCCTTACTTCTCCCATGAAATCTACAGCCTCTAGAGCTCCCATACCCCAGGTGTCATGTTATGTTACAACGCACCCCACCCACATTCATGTGTATGTGTAGGCACTGGGGGGTTCTTCTGCCCTTTGTCCACAGTGGCCCCTCATAGGCCCTTGTACTCCTCCCCTTTGAGGAGATGGAAAGGAGAGAGGGGCAGTGGATGGTGACATTGATGAAATTATTTCTAACACCCATTTTACGTTATAGTAAATTAAGCAATTTTTACGACTGTACTGTAATGGCTGATACACTATGTCAACTTGACAAGTTTGGGAGTTTAACTCAGCAGGGAGCCAGGGTACTTACATTGTAAAGATCTTCATTCTGTGCAAGAGGAGGATGCAGAAATGGTGTGAGTGTGACACCCATATGAGGGCGGGTATCTGCACACCATATAAGGGAGGGAAAGAGGCTTGCTTTTCCCCCTTTTGTTCTTGTTGCCTTTGCTGTCTTCTGCCACCTTGAACTGCTGCCCCTGTGCCATGTATCACCCTGCCTTGGAGCCAGCTGATTACAGCTGGAACTTCCCCAAACTGTGCACTAAGTAAATCTTTCCTCCCTTAATTCTGAATGGCAAGTATTTTGTATCAATGAGAGAAAAGTAAGGGACACATGTACCTTGTAACATTAAAGGTCCAAGAAGTCTTCTATATACCTAATGTTCACCTGCCAGCCAGAGAAGGCACTAGTTTAAAAGAAAACAATGAAGAACTAGACCCTGAAGCTCACAGCTATTGAAAACAACAGCGCTGAGGTGAGAAATGACAGCCAAACATCCATTAAACTCATTAAAGAAACTCAGGAGTACTCCAAATAAATTGCATCTTGGCACATAGTTTAAGGAGAAATCGCTTAGGAAAAAGCTTAGAATTGTTTGCAATCTGTAGGAAGAGACACACTGCCTGCATTTTAAGAAGAAATCTCATAAATTTTCAAGAGAGATTTATTGTCAGTGGTTTCTATGTAGCCAGCAAGTGTTAAGGAAATAAGATGCCTTCCTGGGGAGAACACTGTTACTTGTGTTGATATCCTTGTAAGTATAAGCGTGCTATCATGGGACAATTAAATCCACATTTGGAGACTTAAGCAGGGCCACACCCAATGATGCAATCACATTCTACAAGGAAATGACTTCTCTGCATGTTACCTGGTTCAGAATCCTCTTTTCCTTCATGTTCAGGGACACATGTACCACTTTGCTCTTCTGTTGCATTAGAAATCAGAAAGGGCAGGTGGCTCAAAAGGGCTCACCTAGAATCACAAGTATCTAGGTAAAATACTAATGACAACTCATTATTGTTAGTATATCCTAAATGAGAAAGAAGAGATGGATTCTTCAACATCTTTGGGGAAAGTTAAGCTATATTTGGCTAAAGCTTTCTTGAGATAAAAGTGTGGGCAGTGCGGTTATGTACTAAATTCTACTGTGAATCCCACAGGACCTATAGCACGTTTTCGTTCTTTCCCTCTGTGTACCTGTTGTTTCCATGGTGATGAGTGGTGGTGGTGGTGGTGGTGGTGTGATGGTGGTGGTGGTAGTGTGTGTGTGTGTGTGTGTGTGTGCGTGTGTGTGTGTGTGTTCCTTCTAAATGATAGTATCAGAAAAAAGGAAGTGCAAGGAGGTGCTAATACATTATGAACTGGATTATTCTACTCCTGATTTTTACCATGTAGCACTGAAGACATTATGTCTGCATCTCTGCTATGTTTGAAAGGCTCTATGCACTGGAAATCTGGTTTGCAGTGCAGTAGAAAGAAATATTATGGAACCTCTAAGGCACAGGACGTAGTGGGACATCTTAGGTCACTGGGGATGTGCCCTTGTGTGGCAGTAAGGTACTTCTTGGACTTCTGGCTAGTTCTCAAGACAGGGTTGTTATAAAAACCTAAACCTGCCCCATGCAGCCTCTTGAGCTTCCTGGATTGGGAACATCCTCTTCCATTGTCATCCTTCATGATGTGACAGAGCTGAGGTAATGCCAGCTGCATGCCCTTGAACCTCCCGAACTCTCAAGCTAAATAAACTCCTTCCTAAGTAGCCTGCCCCACATAGATCATTGAAGTAACAAATTGCACCTTGTACAGTTGTATAGGAGAGAAACATTTCAGGACAGAAAATAAAAATAATAATAACAGTAAATGTCTTATGGATTTGTTGATGGTCTTGTTATATCAATATTCATATTTGAAGAAAGTCTAAAACATAGCAAATGTATATGTGATCTGTCTCTGATACTTTACAAAACGTATTTGTCAGTGTGTACCTCAGAAACTCCATATACAAAGTGTTTTTTTTCTAAGTTTCTCATCTCAACTTTTATTTCACTTACTCAGGCAAACCAAAAGCACTGTATTTTCCCTTCCTTCCCTGACTCCCTCTCTCCCCAACTTCCATTGTTCAACTGCTCAAAAATTGTAGAAAACCCGCCTCTCAGAATCTCTCAGATGTATTCATTCCTTTTTGTCCTCACAACCATTGCTTGACCTTTACCATCTCCCCTTGGATTGTAGTCCCTTATCCTAATAGATTCTCGGCCATCTGTCTTTTGACTCTCTCCAAGCTGTCTCTCACAGCTGCCAGCATTATCTTAGGGAAACACCTGATAGTGTCATTTACTAACTTAAAAATTGAATTTGATGACTCCTTGTTGCCTGTAGGATAAGTTCAAAGACATCTCAACAACCATTTTATTGCTTATCTACTACATGGCCAGTACTAAGCACAGTGAATGCCAAGATGAAAGGCATGGCCTCTTGTCAAGGTACCTGAAATGTGTTCATGGGAGTTTCAGATGTGTTACCAGTTGTCTATAATACAATACAGTACAATACAATACAATACAATACAATACAATACAATACAATACAATACAATGCAATACTGTATAATGCAATACAATATGTACAACTACAAAACTATGTACAAAATACACAAAAGTGTAGAACAGGTAATGATCACTTATTAAAAGAAATCTGCAGTGGAAATACATGTTATTTCTTCTTAACTTTGTACTAACTTTGGCTTTGCACTAGGGATTCAACCCAAAGCCTTCAAACTGAGCAACATCCCCAACCTTTTTTTAATCATTTTTTATTTTGAGAAACGGTCTCACTGTGTTACTAAATTTCACAGGCTGGGCACAAAATTGTGATCCTGCTGTCTCAAGCTCCCAGAGTGCTGGAATCATAGGCTTGCATCACTATATCTGGCTCAGGTGTTACTTAATAAATTATGTTTTACACTGCCTTTTCTGTGGACTATACTACCATTTCCTTCCTTTGGGGTCCCATTAAAATTTCATCCATATTATCTTAACAAATATGATATGCAGATGAACACCCAAAGATATCTATGCTCTAAACTTTGGGACCTGTGAATATGTTACATTAACTAGAAAAAAGGAACTTGCAAATGTAGTTAAGGCCATGGGACTTTAAAATAAAGATATAATGTACTTCAAATTAATCACACAAGTTTTTGAAAATAGAAAGCTTTTTCTGGCTATAGTCAGAGGTGTAGGGAAAAGTAGTCACAGACTGGAAGCATGTTACCATTGGAGAATCACAGGGAAAAATACAAAAAAAAAAAACAAAACAACCAAACAAACAAAAAAACCAGTTCATGCATACCCAGAAGGCAAATCTGGCCCTTCAGAAGACAGCCAGTCAAAAGCAAATCTCAATATATGCAGAAGAGGATGAGTTCATCCAGCAATCTGAAGGACCTTGGAGAGAGTCTTCCCCATAGTTTTTGATTAGTAATTCAGACTTGCCAAACCCTTACCTTTAGCCTGTGAGACCCTAAACAAAGGATGCAGTTGAACTCACCTACACCTCAGCAATTGTGACATAAGTTTTCTTTCCATTAAATCTGTATGGTTAGGGTTTAGGGATAGTGTTAAGGATGGGGTTAGATGTTAGGGTTAAGGTTATAGCAACTTACGGCAGCAATAGAAAATCAGTACAATATATCATACAGCATATTCCATTCATTCTCATTGTTCAAACATAGTTTATATTCACCTGGAGTATGATTTATTGAATGGAGGAATTTCATGTTAACTATGAAGCATTTTTTCCTAAGATTACAATTACTCCAAAGAAAAATATAAAGATAAGCCAATTGGAAGATTTTAGGTTGTCCATCACTGTCTCATAGAAGACCTTCATTTTGTGGCTTTCTTGTTCTCATTTCCATCTGAATATAAGCACTGTCCTTGAAAGATCATCTTAGTACCAGAACCATAAATGAGTATGACACTGTTCTTACTTCATGAATCTCAGGCATTACGACTTAAATACTAGTCCAACAAATGAAGGCATTTTGTTTTCAAACATTTCTGTAATCTAGCCCAAAGCACATGCTCTACAACTTCCCCACTCCTTTATCTACGTAGTAAGTGGTTGCCCTGATGTCTTCTGAAATCTAAGGTGGTTTAATGAACATGGGGCCTGTTGTTTTGGGCAGGGTCTATGATTTCTCCACTGCCAAAAGGTACTGTACTCACAGAGGTCCTGCACTCAAGTTTGGTCTCCAAATATCTGGGCACTAGGATTCAGCCAAAGTGTTACACAAAATGAACCATCGCCAAGGTAAATACCCTTCACCTTTGCATTGCAGCAGTAGCCTGCTTAGGCTACTTACATAGTATTATACTGTAGAAAAATATAAGGGCATGCAGTAAGTCAAACATTTGTTGGTAGGATCTGCCTCTTAGAGGAAGCTTCTTTGAGACTTCTGTCTCTTCTGATTTTATAAAGGATTGTTTTTCCCTCCCCCTGCATATTCAACCACTAGAACAAGATGTTAAACAGGATATCCAGATTTCTAGAGAAAGATTCAAAAGCATCCTCCTTGAAACACATCCTGATAGTCAGGGCTGTTTCCCTTAAAGTAATTCTTAACAAACCCACAAGGGAATGAAAACAAATGAGGCTAATGGAAATTTATTTAAATTAGATTTCAACTTCATAAAATCCTGTATTGAATATTACTATTTGCTTGTTTATGCAAAGTTGAAAGAACTTTACATTGCAGAACAATCATCTGCAATTTTTAAAATTTTGTGAGATCCTTCTTGACCCAATCAGGCTTTTTGTTGAGTACTGCTATTCTCCTTCTGCAAAAGAGTCTCAAAAATCTACTTTGTAATATCTGCTGGAATGGATTCCCATCTATCTTTTCACATTCTGAGCCTTTATTGAGAGGTCATTCTTCATGCAGTGGTCTTTGGGCTGTATCTTGGTTGGAGGCAATGCTACATTAGGGAGTACAGTTTTATTTTTTCTACGAAAGTAGATTCAGGCAAGAAATTACTTTCTTTTTCAAGGTTAATAAAAGGGCATATGGCACAATTTATACCCCAGCTCAAGCTCAACAGTATAGCTATTTTCTTCTTTATTGCCTGATTGGATGTTATTTTTCCTGGGATGTTGACTTGTTAATGTTAAACATCATATTTTTATGTATTTTATTTTTCTTAATTTTTATTTTTTAAACAGAGCAGAAAATAGTATTAAAATATAAAAGTTACAAGTGATGCAGAGTTTCACTTAACAAAATAAGATGAATTTCCCAGTATTTGTTGTAAAGCCTGGTGTTGTCTTCCAAGTAATTATTCATATTGCCAGACATATGCATGCAAAATTGGAAGAATTAAGAAAGAAATATATAAGAAATTAAGAACAGAAAAAGAACAAAAAATTGATAAAATGAGACAAAACAAATTAAGCATTTTCTCTTTTCCATACACAAGGAAAAATCTACAGTACAGTTGTCCAAACTATCTTAACTACATAAATAGATACAACTTTCCCACAACCCCTCTCCTATGCTTCCCCTCAGTTCAGTAACTCTTTCCTTTTGCATAAGTTCATTCCCTTTTCCCAGTATCTATTGTAACCTTCAGAATCCATTTTCTCTTTCAGATTCTCACATTAAGGACACAATATGATGTTTGCACATGCAGGTCTGATTTATTTTACTTTAGAGTATAGTCTCTAGTTTCATCCATTTACCAACAAAAGCCTCAAATTTATCCTGTTTTATAGCCCAAGAATACTCCACTGTGTAAAAATGTCACATCTTCTTTATCTGTTCCTCAGTTGAGGGACATCTGGATCGTTTCCATGATTTAACTATGACAAATCGTGCTGCTATAAACATGAATGTACATGTTACTGTGGCATGATGTTTTCAGTTCTTCTGGAAAAACACCCAAAAGAGGAATAGATGGCTTGAAAGGAATCTCCAATCTGAGCTTTCAATCTCTTTTCTCAGAGTACCATAATTTTCACTGTATACATCTTTTACTTCCTTTGTGAGATTGATTCCTAATTATTTCATTTTTTTCATGTTATTGTGAAACATGTGGTTTCCCTAATTTTTCTCACATTGTGTGTTCATTGTTTGTGTACAAAAATGCTACTGATTTTTGGGTGCTGACTTTGTATCCTGCTATGTTATTGAATTTTTTGATTAAATCTATAAGACTCTTGGTGGAGGTTTTGGAGTCCTCTATGTAGAGTATCATGTCATCTGCAAATAATGATAATTTCACTTCTTTTCCAATCCTTATTCTTTTTGTTGCTCTCTCTTGTCTAATTGCTCTTACTAATATTTCCAGAACTATATTGAATAGGACTGGAGACAGTGAACATCCTTGTCTTGTTCCTGATTTTAAAGTTAAGGCTTTCAGTTTTTGTCCATTTAGAATGATGTTGGCTGTTGTTTTCTCATAGATGGTTTTTGTCAGATTGAGATATAGACCTGTTCTGATTTTCTATAGTTGTTTTTTTTTTAATCATGAATGAGTGCTGTATTTGTCAAAAGCTTTTTCTGTGTATATTGAGATAATCATGTGATTTTTGTTCTTGGTTCTATTGAGGTGATTTACTACATTTATGGACTTGCATATATTGAATCATCCCTGCATTCCTGGGATGAATCCCACTCGGTCATGATGTATAATCCTCTTGATGGCTTGCTGTATTCTGTTTACTAGTATTTTATTAAGTATTTTTTTCATCTATATTCATCAGAGAGATTGGCCTATGATTTTCTTTTTTTGGTTGAACCTCTCTCTGGTTTTGGTATTAGAGTAATGCTTTCCTCCAGGAATGTTTGGGAGAATTACTTTCCTTTCAATTTCACTGAAGAGTTTGAGAAAAGTTGCCATTAAATTTTTTCTAAATTTCTTATAGAATTCTGTTGTGAATCCATTGGAACCTGAGCTTTTCTTTGTCTGAGGGTTTTTTATGACATTTTTCAATTTCATTTCTCATTATTGGGTTGTTCAGAGTTTGTATATCTTCTTGGCTCAGCTTTTGCATTTCATATGTATCTAGGAAACTGTCCATTTCCTCTGTTTTCTATTCTGTGAAACTAAAGGTTTTGGATGTAGGTATTGATGATTTTCTGAATTTCTCTAGGTTCTGTAGTGATTTCACCCTTTTATTCTTTATTGTATGAATTTGGTTTTTTTTTTCTTTCCTTTTTTTATTAGGTTGGCCAGAGCTTTATGAATTTTTTTTTTTTTCTGGTTCGTACTTCTTATTTTTTTTTTCTACAGTTTTATTGATAAACATATAGCAATGAGACAGTTTCAAATCAAATCGGAAGTACAGTTTCAACAAATAATACACTGC
>NW_004524718.1:3716890-3736660 GCF_000260255.1 Octodon degus
CTCTCCGCACACTCACCGGACCTGGGCTAGGACTGGGTCTGGGGGCTCCCGGAACGAGGCAGAAAATCCTACTACCGAGCTTTATGAATTTTATTTATTCTTTTGAAGAACCAACTCGGGCTGGTGAGATAGTTTAGTGAACTAAAGTGCCTGCCTAAGCAATCTTAGGTAGGTGTAAGGACTGCAGTTTGGTCCCTGGTACCATATGCCATGCCAGTAGCACACCCAGGGTGGGCTGAGCCAGCCACAGAGTCCAGGAATAATGGGTTATGACTGTAATCCCAGCACTAGGGAGGCTAAAAACAAGAGGATCACCAAAAGTCTAAGCTGTGTTGTGAGACCCTGTAACAACCAAAAATATTTTAAAAAAGAAGAACCAACTCTTTGGCTTATTTATTCTTTGTATTGTTTTCTTTGTCTCCATTGCATTAATTTCTGCTCTAATCTTTCTAATTTCTTTCCTTCTTTGGGCTTGACTTGCTCTTCTTTTTCTAGGAGCTTGAGGTGAAGCATAAGATCATTTATTTAGGCTTGTTTTATTCCTTAATGTGTGAATTTACCACTATAATTTTTCCTCTTAAGATGGCTTTCACTGTACCTTACACATTTTGGTAAGTTGTATCTGCATTTTCATTTGATTTTAAGTATTTTTAACTTTTCTTTAATTAATGACCCACTGGTTGGTTAAGAGATTGTTATTTAATTTCCCATGTGTTTAAGATGATTTTATAAATAATTTTGTTGCTTTTGTCAATAATTTTGAGTTTCATTACAGTGTGGTCAGATAGTATGCATGTGATAATTTCAATTATTTTGCATTTACTTAAGAACACTCTGTGTTTTAGTATATAATCTACTTTGGAGAATATCCCATTTGCAGCTGAAAACAATGTGTATTCTGTTGCTGCTGGGTGAAACACTTTGCAACAGTCTATTAAGTCTATTTCTTCACAATTTGCATTTAGTTCTGTTATTTCTTTGCTAATTTTTTGCCTCGTTGAACTGTTTGTGACAGTGGCATGTTAAAGTCCCCCATTACAATTGCATTGTAGCTCATTTGATTTTTCATATGTGTTAAAATTTGTCTTATGTAGGTGGGTGCTCTTACATCGGGTGCATATATATTTAGTGTTGTTATCTCTTCCTCTTGTAGTTTTCCCTTAACAAGTATAGTGACCTTCTTTACCACTTTGAATGACTTTTGGTTTAAAGTTAATATTGGGGTCGTCCCGAATCCGGGTTCATCCGACACCAGCCACCTCCAGCATGCCGCCCAAGTTTGACCCCAACGAGATTAAAGTCGTGTACCTGAGGTGCACCGGTGGTGAAGTTGGCGCCACGTCTGCCTTGGCCCCCAAGATCGGTCCCTTGGGTCTGTCTCCAAAAAAAGTGGGGGATGACATTGCCAAGGCAACTGGTGACTGGAAGGGCCTGCGGATCACGGTGAAACTGACCATTCAGAACAGACAGGCTCAGATTGAGGTGGTGCCTTCTGCCTCTGCCCTGATCATCAAAGCCCTCAAGGAGCCACAAAGAGACAGAAAGAAGCAGAAGAACATTAAACACAGTGGAAATATCACTTTTGATGAGATTGTCAACATTGCCCGACAGATGCGGCACCGGTCATTAGCCAGAGAACTTTCCGGAACCATTAAGGAGATCCTGGGGACCGCCCAGTCTGTGGGCTGCAACGTGGACAGCCGGCACCCTCATGACATCATAGATGACATCAACAACGGCGTTGTCGAGTGTCCAGCTAGCTAAGAAGCAAAAGAAAATATATCAAAAGAGATGATCTGACAAAAATAAATAAATAAATAAATAAATAAATAAAGTTAATATTGTCAGCAACCGGAATAGCTACTCCTGATTTTTTTCTGGTTTCCTGTGGCATGGTGAATTGTTTTCCATCCTTTCACTTTTAGTCTGTGAATTTCCTTTTGAGTTAAATGTGTTTCTTTTGTGCAGCATATTGTTGGATTTTGCTTATTAATTCATTCTAGTAGCCTGTTCCTTTTTATTGGTGAATTGAGGTCATTTACATTGATGGTTATAACTGGTATGTATTGGCTTATTTTTGTCATGTTATTTTCCTTCTGTAGGTTCCATACTTTCTCCCTCCTTTTAATTGCTTGCTCTGTTTGGTGGTTTCTTTCTGTTGTTCTTGAAGCAGTGGTTGTTACTGTCTCTTTCTAAAATATTGTCAGTAGTCTTTTAGGGTTGGTTTGGTGGTCATGAATTTCTTCAGTTGTCCTATGTCATAGAAAGATCTCATCTTGCCATTGAATTTGATAGATAGTGTTGCAGAGTACATCAATCTGGGTTGGAAGGTTTTTTTTTTTTTTTTTTTTTTTTCAGGACCTGAAATACTTCACTCCAAGCTCTTTCTTGATTTGATGGTTTGTGTTGAGAAATCTGCCATGATTCTAATGGGCTTTCCATTGTAGGCTATGTTTTTTCTGTATAGCAGCTTTTAATATTCTATTCTTTTACTGAATTTTTGAGATCTTTTTCATTATGTGTCTAGGTGTAGATTTATTTTGATTATGGCTGTTTAGAGTTCTATGCACCTCACTTATCATATGTTAGATTGTTTTCTCATGTTTGGAAATTTTTTCTGCTAATTTTTCTGCAAATAGTCTTTTTATGTCATTTGTACTGTCTCCCACTGCTTCGTTGACATGTATTATTCTTATATCATTTTTCTTTGCATCGTCTTGTAGCTGCTGAATTATTATTTTCTGGTTCCTTGTTGGTTTTAAGGGATCTTTCCTTTCAGTTTCATTAGCTCCACCACTGTCTTCAAGGTCTGAAAGTCTATCCTCAGTTTCATTAAAGCAGTTTTGCCAGCTTTTGATGTAATTCTTTATTTCCTGGATATCTGTTTGAATCTGTTTCATGCATTCTAATTCTTTCTTGTATTGTTCATTCAGTGTTTGCATCATTTTACTATTCTCTATTTTTTAAAATCTGTTTTCTTTAGCTGTGCTGAACAATTCATTCATGATTGTTGTCCTTTCTTTTTGAACTAAGAGATTATTTCTGATCTTATTTCTTCTATAGTCTGATGGACTTGTTTCTTTACTTCAGTTTCTATCATTTCAAATGTGTGATTTCCAAGTTCTTGTATGTCTCTGTCTTCTGGATTTGTTCTGGCTGGGCTAGAGGATTGAGACTGCCTTTTGCTTTTGCATTTTTGCAATTTTTACACTCTCAAAATTACACAGACATAGCACTGGGTGAGAGAGCAATGGTGCTTGGGTCAGTAAGTTTTCTGCTACAGCGGGGTGCAGAGTAAGCCTCACCGAGGCTCTCACTACTAGTGGGGGTGACTGGCTCATACTCAACAAAGCTTTAGTGTAGTTGGTATGTTTGGGCCGGATTCACCAGGATTCCATGTGCCTCCCAGAATCTTCCTAAGTTTTGTTTTTTAAAAAAAGAAAATAAGGCTTTGAGTACAGACTACAAATACAGACATAAAATATATACTCAGAAAAGTAAGCCCTCTATGTCTATCAAGATAAAGAGGCTTTCTTTAGGCCTAAGAGCTACTGTCTCATGTGTTCATAGCAGAGCAGTGGCTCTCGTATGCTCGGGTTCTATTTTCGTGGAATATATCCTAAGTTTTTAAAAAGCTGGACCATTGCCAGGGCAAGTTCCACTCCTGTGCACTGGAGGCCAAGGGATGTAGCTCACCAGTGTTCCACAGGCCACCCAGAGTCCTTCTAAATTCCTAAATGGATGGACCAAGTGCCAGGACAGCCCTGAGCCTGTGCACACTGGACGCATGTATTGTAGTATGCCAGAGTCCTGAAGGCTGCTCAGAGACCTAAGTTCTTAAAAGTTTGAACTGACACCAGCAAAGCTCTATGCCTGCATGCTGGAGGATAAGGGTCAGAGCTTACTAGAGTCCTGTGGGCTGCCCAGAGTCCTCCAAAGTTCTTACATGGTGTCAGGAAAACTGCCCGTCTGCGCCACCATGACACCTTTTTTTCTTTCCATGGATTTTAAACTATGAAATTAGCATGTACCCATTGTTGTTAGTGACCAATTAAAATGTATTAAAGAAAGGCTAAAAATTTCTTCTACTTCTCCAAGGAGACCAATACCAACAATTTGGTGTACATTTCTAAAAATTTCTCCAAGGTTAGACACATACACACACAGACTTGAGTGTTGATTTTATACATGTCATTAGCCTGCAACTTGGTTTTCCTCATTGTAACAATCCACTATGGACAACCCTGTAAGTCAACGGATGGATCCAGTTTTCATTTTAAGTTAGCTAATTTTTTTTCCTATGTTTCCCATGAAACTAAAACAGGGGTTTGTCCACGGGTTGTTTTTTCTGAAAAGTGAGCTCAAGGGTCAGGAAAAGGGGAGGTAGGAAAATGAACAGTGGGTGATCATCAAACTGGCCAAAAGTGAAGACTTGGAGTACAATGGAATATGCCCCAGGACTGTCTGCCACAGGGCTAGAGATGAAGTCGCTGATAGACTGGCTCCCTCTCTCTAGTGGTCAGGATGCATCTGTGGTCTTTGAGATTTCAGGTCTACATTTTTACTGGAATAGCTGAATTCTCACCTACAAATATCCCAAGTGTTGACTGAGGGAGCCTGGATACAAAGAAAGGAATGTGATACAGCTGGAGAAAAGTGCTGTCAATTGTACCTAAAGCAGCTGGTTGCTATAGCAACAGCTGGAGTATAGTACAGACAGAAAGGCTGTGAAATGTTGCCCAAGAGATGTCTAAAACAATTGCATAATGGTCCATAATGTATATGTACCGCATTTGTGTAACTATATACAGTTGAATAGATACATTGTCTCCTGTTTTATTTTTTGCCACCAAGCATCTTTAAACATCTATTCTCATCTACTGGTACTTTTATGTCTATAAAATGTTTCCCAAAGTGGACTTTCTGGTTCAAAGCACATTTTGCCTATAGTACAGTTATTACTAGTGTCTTCAGTTTTCACATGAAGAATTAGAGGCACACAGGAGTCGAGGATCTGAAGGTAATTACAATTTTTAAGTGTCTGCTGAGACTGGATTCCAAAAATATACTTGGGCTGAAAAAAATTATAAATTTTTAAGATAATTTGCTTTTATTTTTCATGTCCTAAGAGTGTACGCAGGACCTTATGCATGCTAGGCAAGTACTCAACATTCCCAACCCTGCTTTTTTTTTTCTTCAACCTATAAATGACTTTTCCTTGCAAGCCATACAAGCCTCATAGCTCCAGGGAAGGGAGAAGCCTGTAATCCAGAAGAGGAAGCTCTGTTCCAACAGAACCTTTTCACACCAGTAGATGAAGAGGAAATCCTATATCTTGCAGGAAAACGTACCTGAAAGGTTATTTCTTTCATTTTCCATTGCAATGATAAAAAGACATCAATAAAGGAAGAAAGCTATAGTTTGGCCCATAGTTTGAGAGGTTTTATTTGAGGGCTTCACTCCTTTTGTGCTTGTGGTCAGTCAGAAATACTGTATCAGGGCAGAAGGGCATAACCAAAGAGAACTACACACCACAGGGTGTCTGGGGAAAGAGCCAGAAAGGAAGGGATGTGGAAAGAGTATAGTCCCAAGGTCATGCTATGACAATGTTTGGTTCAAGTTGACCCTGTTTTCTAAGTTTCAGTTATGACCCTACAATACCATCAAATTATGATTTCATTAAAGAATTAATCCACTGATTAATTTAGAACCTTTGTGTTATGGTTTATAGCTAGACATACCTACAAAGTCTCATGCACTCAGATGTGGGGTTTTGGAGGCATGATTGGCTCTTGGGATGTCACACTAATCAGCAGATCATGTCACTGCTGAGCTGGTAGCTAAACGTGGTGTTGGGAGGGGAAGCTTGTTTGGAGGAGGAGGGTCACTGGGAACATGTTCTGCAAGGGTTTATCTCCTTCATTCCTTCTTTTTTTTTCCTTCCTTCCTTCTTTCCTTCTTCCATTCATCTTTCTGTTTTCTGTCTGTCATGCCCCTCTGCCATGTGCCCTGCCTTGGAGCCAGCAGACTATGGACTGAAACCTCTACAAACTCTCCGGCAAAATAAACTTCACTTCCTTTATGTTGTGGGTGTTGGGTATTGGGTCCAACTAAGGAGAAACTAAAACACAATGGTATCCAAATGCCTACCAAAGACACCATATCTGAGCACATGAGACTTTTGAGAGTTTTTAGAATGAAATCATGTCACTTTTAGGGTGGGTTTGGGAAATTAGTTGAGGGCTACAAGGTTGACACTTTGAGCATGAGAAATCAGTGTGAGTGTTGTAGATTTTTGCATGGCAGTACTTTCAGGAAAGTACAACCCAGCAGCTTGTACTGTACTCAATTTTTGGTTAAAAATTCATTGACAAAGCATATTAGGAGGTAAAAATGCTTCTATCGTGTATCCTGCTATTTCCTACCTTACACAAAACAAAAGCATGTGTTCCACTACAAGAGCTAACACTTTTCATAACTTTGGAAATTACTTTGTTAAAAGGGGAGGTAAAAGATATACACACAAAATAATGGCTGATTACACTCAACAGGAAATGCATCTTAAGTTCCTACTTATGAAAATTTTAATGAGCACTATCAATAAAAGTCTCTCACCTCTTGGCTTATTTTTAATGCTAAGGATTTACTTAGAAAAATACCTCATTAAGGACCAACAGAACTCAAAAATTTTTTCAAGATCATAAAAATCAAACACACTCCAGGGAACTTTTCTTAGCCATTACAAAACAGATATAATTACCAGCTTTCTGAAAGCGTGGATGAATTTAAACTTTAGTGAAAAATAGAGATTCATAGGTTTACCCATCTGAGAAAAAGTGAACTGATTTCTCAAAAGCAAAATACTTGCTGTAACATAGAACTCCAAAGCCCTTCAAAATAGTTGCAATGCTTACATAAAGTATGCCTGGAATTCAGAGATTTTTCTTGTTACTGAAGGTAACATTTCCAACTTTAAAACCTTTTCCCATCCCCATCGCCTCTTCCCTCATGCTCATCTGAAAACTTACACAATTAAGAGCATTAAATTGATAGTCAATGTCTAAACTTCACTGTTTGTGTGGGACAGACAGAACCTGCCTCCCAGGCTTCCTGTGAAGATTAAGCAAGATAACACAGGGAGTACACTGGCCTCAGAGCTTGTCACACACCACCACCAGGAGATGTCAACTGTTAATGTGACACAATACATTACTGGAGAGAGAAGCAAAATGCGTTTTCAAAAAGTAACAATGTTCACTGAGAATATAATATCCCAAAACCCAAAAGTACTCCAGGATTCTCCTGACACAGAACTCATAACTGCTGTGAGGCTTAAGTACCATGAAGTGAGAGATTTCCAATATAAATCATGATGTACATTTCCAGGCAACTTCCTTTCAAGGCAATTCTATCCTCTGCTAGAAATGGTAAAGCAGAACATATTGAAAAATAGATCTCCTTTGGGTTTTAATGAATTACTTTATTCAATGCACACATGTTATAAGCTAAAGTCTCTACTAAATAAAGACACTAGGTACTATAGCCCAGAGTTTAGTTTAACTGCATTGGATCTAATCCAAAGGCATTTAGTTACACTAAGTTCCATCAGGACTTTGTTAATGAAGGGGCCACAGTGATCATACATACTGGCCTCTGAAGGTGGCATTCTAGAGGCCAAATATAATACATGATCATAGAATCACATCATTTACAAATCAAAAGATTGTTATAGAACTTACTATTCAATCCCTCTATTTTATTCTAAGGAAATGAAGACATTGAAAAGCTAAGTATCTAGCAACCTTCTTTATTAATTGCATTTAAATGGGGTGGTCTTCATGAGGAACAACTTGTTCTCATATAGCTTCCACAGCATCTTTGCACAGCAGACCAAGCAGGGATTATATAGTGATTCTGAGAAACACATAACAAAGTCCTTAGCAGACACGTATCTGGTTTCCCTCTGAAAACATATGATGCCGACCACATGGTCTTGTGCTTGCTCATTTCCGCATGCTGCCCGGCCTTGGCTCCAGGCCCTTCCCTGAGCAGGGACTTCCCAGTGTGGAGTCATGCTGGTGACAGCAAGCCTCACATGGAAGCACAGGCTCCACCATATCACGGAGGGCAAGCCTACAGCCCCTCCTTCACAGCTTTCTCTTAGTCACCACTGCATTTAGCCTGTGTGGTGAGCCTTATAAACAAGAATGAGAGCAAGTTAAAAAAACTTTCAAATATTTGTATAACGTTATAGACAATTCTAATTCTCTTTATGCAATATTACATAGCAGACACTGCTCTAATAAAAAATTAGCTGGAAAAGATTGTGGCATTTAGCAACCCTTTCATGGCGATGACAAAAAGAAAAGCAAGAAAGTTAAGTACAATTGGCAAGAGTCACAAATTAACATCCAAACCTCCAGGAGTGACACCATTGCCTATACTTGTAATGATGACATGCTCAGTTCTGGTGTTCTTCATCACTAGCTTTGACAGTATATCATCTAATCTCCAAAAATCTCTCCTGAGATAAATGCACTAGCTCCATTACTTTATCAGTGATTAAACTGGGGCATAGTGCGATCCCAAGCTCACAAAGCATGATAAATACAGCAAACAGAGATGCCATGATTAGAATCCAAGTATAATTGACTCCAAAAACTGTGAACTATTTTAACAAGGGTACGTTTCCAACTTTCAGTAGCACCATCCCCAGGTGAGGATAGAGTCTGAGGGTCCTGGCTCAGCTTTCAGGGGCTACATCTTGTTCTTCTAATCCTGGCTTAGGGAGAGGCCATCTGGAGCTGTGATGGGCCATGTTTGCACATGCACACTGCCTGTGGCTATTTCTTGCAAACCCTTCCTGCCTTCACCTCCCAGACTCCTGGAGTTCACTGCCCTTTGGACATGATGTGTTGGATGCTGGCCATTCCTTCTGTTGAAATCTCAGGGAAAAAAAAAAACTTAATTTCCTCTGCTCCGGCCCAGATCCTGTTCCTCCCCTCATCTGTAGAACTGAGGACAGGAATCCTTTCTGGTCCAAATTACCAAAGTCTCTTCAACTAACTTATATGGCCCACGAAAAATAGTTCAGTGCAATACTGTTTGTCAGTACTGTTTCCTGATGTTATATAGTGTGTGTGTGTGTGTGTATGTAAGTTGATTTACATATTTGAATTTTTTATTTTATATATTTTAACAAGAAAACTAAAAGTTTTAACCAAAAATTTTTTTTATTCTTCTTTAGGGTTTTTATTGTTTTAAAATTTGAATAAACAATTTAGAAAACATGCAAAAGCTAAGATAACCATACTTTCACTAAACAGTGTTTTACATAGATCTTGAGGAAATTATTTGGGTGAAAAGAAGTGGAGGCATAGTCGAGACAAAAGAAGCATTAGTTGCAGTTCTGAAGATGTTACAGAAAGAAGAAGCTAGCAACATGTTGAACATCAGGGGTTATTTAGGTCCCATTAACCAAATATATTTAGTGATGTAAATAGGTTTATAGCATAGTCAGTTTTAAGTATTATTTGTTAACTTTCTTTTTTATTTGTTAAAGAATACAAAATATGATCCCTGGACCCACCCCTGGGGTGCACTGAGATGGCAATTGAGACTGGGTGTGGTTGTGCGCGCCTGTAAGCCCAGCTCTTGGGAGGCTGTAAACAGGTGGATCACTACAAGTCCGATCTAGTAGTGAGACCCTGAACACCCTGTAGACCCTTTCCTAAAAATACAAAAAAAAAAAAACCACTAGAAATGGTATAAAATTTAATTAAATAAGGTAGTAAGACTTCAACATGGTTGCTATATTCCATTTTATCTTCAAATTAGTTGTTTAGGTTAGAAGATATAAACCTGCAAAATTAGTTTAAAAACTAACAACAAAAAAGTTATGAGAAATTAAAAAGGATGAAAAGAAAAAAAATAATCATCAGTTTCTCCTTTCAAAAGAGCAGCAGAAATTGTCAGTACAATTATCCAAACTATCCTGCATATATACCTAAATAAACCTTTTTTCCTTCTTTCTTTTGTCCTTTTTCTTCATCTCAATTTTTGTTAACTTTTATCATACTGTCATACTGCCTTCTTTATGGTACACACACGTGCACACATACACACTTTGCTGTGTTGAATGATACTACTCCTAAGCCTGGTGACTGAATTATTTAACACGGTGAAATGTGTTATCCTCAAGTCACTGAATTGTACTCTGCATCAGCAATGTGAAAATCAGCAGTGCAATCCCTGAGGTCCATCTTACTTGGGTCGGACTTGTTGATGCTTTAAGGAGCCATGTCAGCATCCTCCCTAATGAGCAAGTTGCCTTGAAAACAGCCCATTCCTTTCCGTTGATTTTGGAGTATTACAAGAAGAAGCTTTCAAATACAAATACTTAGTCTAAAAGATAGAAAATTCCTTTAAAGCTATTTAGCATACTATGTTCACTCACATTTATGAAAAAAGAATGACCAATAGATAAAATACAAAAGCATCTGCATCAAATTAAGTGTTTCTAAGACTGAAAGACTATAATCTGTAAAGCAATTTGTTTCTTTTATGCGCTTCAGTTTATTCTATATCATATCCATAATGTAAGACTATATTGAAGAAAAGATCATTGCTTCAAGCATTTTGACATATAATTATCTTGTAGTCAAATGCTCTACCACAGAGCCATATCCCCCTCATAAATACCTTGCACATGAACAGATTAAAAGCATTTAAGCTAATGTTAACTCTAGAAGTGTTGTATGTTGACAATATCTTTGCAGCTAGACATCATGAATGTCTGGCGTTCTAAGGAACATTATTCTCTTAAGTCCCAGAGTCACTGAAAGGTGTGCATTTTGCCAAAGTCATAACTGAGGATGGAGCAATAGTTGCCTATTCATTCTTGCAGATATATTTGCCATAATTGTGTAGCCAGAAGTCAAGCATTTCTCCTTACAGCCAAAATGACCTTTCAGAGCTAGATTGCACTAACATTTATCACTTCCTCACTACGCTTACTGAATATCAATTTCAATCATACCTTCAGACTTTTAACTTAGCCAGTCAGGAGAGCTTTAAAAATTCACATGGACATCAATTGCATGCCATACCTTAGATAGTAAAGTGAAGAACTGTTATTTCCAGAAACTTCAGTTGTAAGCTCCTGTGGTTCTCATCATTGAGAGTATAAATAAAGAACAAGTAGTGTGGGATTTGCATTGAAACTAAATATCAGACAGTTTAAATGCCCAGAACAAAATCACTCAGTGAGTAATACATGAATTCTGCTTTTATCCACCAGGAAAATTATGAGAGTGGTGCCATACTCTGCATAGGCTCAAGGGTAAGGCAGAAGGTATTTCCTAGGCTCGAGCAGTTGTTAATAGTAGAAACAACTTCAGTTTTAGAGCCAGACCTTCTCATATACCTAGAGACCTGAATGTTGGTTTTTCTTATTCCCTGCATGGTCGTTACTCATGTTCTGACTCTCAAATTTTCCCCGACTTAACAGAAATCCATGTAAAGCATGTAGCATTTTTCATAAAGGCCTATTTCTGTTGTTTGCTACCTTCACTCTTTTTTGCCAATCAAAGCACCAGAATCTTAAGTGTAAGATATGGATCAACTCGGACAGTAGCCTCTGTTTAACAGAACCTATGAAAGTTCCTGAAAAAGGAGAATAGGAAAATGTTTATGTAAATTACCTGAACCCGCACTCTATACTGGAAAATGTATCAAGTTTACTGTACAATTTTTATCACTTCTTGGTCTTTTGGCTAAGATCAAGTATAGTAATTTTACAAATGCTGTATAGAGGGAATGTATTACTATATTCTCCCAAAGGACTTGAAATTTCTGTTGTGGCTAAGATTGTTTATGTCTATGCATTCCCTGTGGTTGACTGTCCAACTGAATTGAATCTGATGTTATCTATTTTTTCCTTCTGAGGCTTTTATTAATCAATTTTAGTCATATGGTCATAGTATAGAATGGCTTTTCTTTATTGTAGTATATATTCATGTAGCTCCTATTATGCATCAGGAATTTTATCAGTTCATGGTGAGCAGAAGGTAGAAAAGTAAAAAGAGATGGTCACAGACCTTCCTGTCCCTCATATCTTATCCAGGCTACTCAGGACAAGTAGCATTCATAGCCTGAATCCTAGCCCACTTGAGCCTAGCACTGTAACACGGATCAGTGTCAGAGCCACACATCCTAGATCCAGCCAGTTCTGAAAAAGCCTGTCTATGACCACATGATGCTTTGGGAGACATCTAGATACAGCCACACAGGGCCAACACTCCTCCCCATGCATTGGCCACTTCACGTGGGTTTAAACACCTTTAGGAAAGAAAGCCATTTCCTGTTCAGAGCACAACATAAAATCCAGCCCACATACTCAACACTGTTACACTTTCAGCATAATGTATTTTATACTTCTAGCCACAGGAACTCAAAGTCATTTCTAGCTAAACGTTTCATACTTACTGTCTCCTAATGGTCAGGACAGTTGAGCACAATCCTGGTAGGACAATATTTTATTGTAAGCGAAGGCTTTTAATCCCTGTTACTGTGACCAGAGGGCATTTATTGGTGGTAACAGAAAACAAAAAGGTAATCGATTGTGAGTGATTTGAGGGAGAAGAAATAAGTAGAATGGGCGGGGGCAAGAGGAATGATTTCAGGGAGGAATATGAAAACATAAAATGACAAGAACTCTTTGAAAACAAGACTAAAAGGAATTTTCTTCATTTTTTCCCAATATTGTTTTAGAGTTAATTACGAAAGTTATTCAATAAATGTAGCTATCAATTCTCTTCTAACTCAACTAATAATTCCCTCTTAGAAGTTTGCATTTATTTATTTATTTATTCATTTATTTATTTATTGGAAATTTATTTAGTTAGTTACTTAGTTTTGCAGAATCAGGGATTGAACTCAGGCCCTTGTGCTTGCCAGGCAAGTGCTTATTCTACTGAGCTATCTCCTCTGCCTCTGGAAATTTATTTTTTTATCTTTTATTATTTTATTTTATTTTATTCATTTATTTATTTATTTACTTGTATTTTAAGGAAGGGTCTACAGGGTGTTCAGGGTCTCACTACTAGATTGGATTCATAGTGATCCACCTGTTTACAGCCTCCCAAGAGCTGGAATTATAGGTGCACACCACAACGTCCAGTCTCAATTGCTCTCAGTGCGCCTTTGTTGCGGAGCCAAGACACAGCAGGCCCAGGGATGTAGCCCCTGGCCCCTGTGCCTGCTTGTGGGTGCTTTAATCTGCTGAGTTATTTGGCCAGCCCTCTAAAACTTTTGATTTTTTTGTTTGTTTGTTTTTTGTGGTGCAAGAGATTGAACTCAGGATTGTACTACGCTATCTCCCCAGCCCCTATTGGAAATTTCAATACCTACATTGTTACTGATTTCTAATGTAGTTCATTTGTGGAGGTACATATCAAATAAAGACTGTGAAGGGTAAAACAAGTGCCATGTGCCCTAACAGAGCAGCATTGAATGACCCAAAGACATTAACTGAGACTGTTATGAAGAAATGTCAGAGGCCATGGAGGGTTAGTAACCAGGAGTGGGATCCAAAGATGGGAAATGATGTGCACACAAAAATATTTAACATATCCTTCTGCATCCTTCTCAAAATGAACATAATCTGTGTGAATTGCCCAAGGCACAACTCCCCTCCCCTTCTTTCTTCTGGAATTAACTGAACATACAGGTCACAGTCTGTGCCTTCTGTCATGCACAAAAGCTTGGGTTCCCTTTTCTAGCTGTCCAAGTCATTCTCATTCTTTAAGTCTCAGTTTCAGTTCTGCAACTTGAGTGCTGAATTCACTGTCCCTTCCTCTGCACATCCGTGCCACTGGACCCTCGTGCTCCTCTGCAGTTTGTTTTGTTTTCCACTTCTACGTTTGTGTACTCTGGCACCTTACACAGACACTTAACTTGCCTTTGTATATCTATGGCACCTGAGGGTCGCTTGGAACCAGAGGGTTTGCTAGTACTTATTCAACACAGACTAAGCAGGGTACAGATCAAAATATTAAAAGGTAAATTTTAAGGTCTCTATCTATGCATTCACTGGTATAGTGTTTAGTTAGTTTAGGATCCTGGCACAATTTCTCTTCTTCTTTTGTATTCTTGGGATAAAAGTAATTGCTTTGCACTGCATCATGAGACTGTTGGAAGTATCACACAAAGGGTATGAAATTGTATCATGAGGGGTGGACAACCTGATGTCTAATCTTGTTTTTACTTTTTGTAATTTTTGTTTTTATTAGAACATATGTGCAGTACATAATAATTCTGTTCATTGTATGGAGTTGCTGCAGGCACCTAACACATCTTAATTCATTGTCCTTCATTCCTCTCCCTCCCTACAGCCCTCCCTTGATCTCCTTGCCATTTGCAAAAGATCTGTCTCCCTGGTTTTCTATAATAAACTGTGATTTGATCACATCACTCAAAAGTTTCTGCTTATAACTACATAAGCTTTTCTTTATTTCCATGTTATCTTCTTGAAAACAGCTCTACATTTCTTTGAAAATTGCTCCATGGAAAAGTGAAGTCTAGTTCTGACCCCCTCTTCCCTCACATCGCTCTCCTCCTTTGGAATTTTGACCAGCCTTGTGACATTCACATAGCTGATACCATGACTAATAAGGCCACAAACTTCCAATGGGATTCTGGAATGTTGTGCTCATAATGCTTTGCCCCAAATTCTGACTATCATGCTGCAGAAAGCCCTGGCATGTGAAGAAAATGCTTGGTGATCTTATGGTGGGCAGGCATGGCTAGGCCTGTCTTTCAGCCAGCCCAGCCCAAGAATGAGATGTGTGAGGTTGTGGTCCTAACCTCAGCATCCCAGTCATCTCAGCCACGGGCCACACTGGTGTGAAAGAAAAGACCCCGCCCCACTCTGGCCTTTCTGAATTAATTCCTGGCCCTACAGAATTCATGCATATAATGGGATTTTGTTGTTTTGTGCCACTAAGTCATGGGGTGGTATATTGCATGAAATAAACAACTGGAGCCACTTCTCACACATACTACATGCCTCATTTATTCAGAAGAGGCTAGATAACACTGAAAATAGTAGTCCCAGTATTTTTAAAGAACACTTTTAAATTCCTCACTCAACCCACCTGTCCATTCTTGGGACAGCAGGAAGGCTCGTGTTATCCTTGCTACTCAGAGAACTAAGCTAGTGTACATTGCCCATCACTGGGGTAGCAGGCAAATCTGTTTCTGGAGGACCTCGTACCAGGCATAGCTTGGCCTGGAAATGACACCTGTTCCTGAGGCTCATTGCTCTTTGATCAGAACTAGGCACAAGGTTCCTCCCATCTGAAAGATGTCAGAGCACTAGTCCTGTTGTTTCCTCAGGAGGAAGAGAGCTAGACATGCTTTATGTGTAGCACCAATGGCTGTTAAGAGGGTTCTTTCAAAGACAATCTCTGCCTGGACTTCCTTTACCTCAACCTCTGCCTCCGATTTCCTTCCTGTGTCACCTTGTTAGCTCATCCTCCTCCTGAAGGCTGTGACTTTTTTATTGCCATCACTTCACCAACATGTGAACTACTTCTACATCTTCTTCCTGCAACCCCTTCCTGTACATTATCTGCATATAAAGCAGTGGCTGTGGTGGTTTCCATGACAACCAAGACTATCTAGTGCTTTTGCTAACCCCCTAATCACAGTGGTCCCCCCTCCTCTCCTAGGTCTGCTTTTTTGTTATCAGAGCCAAAATCAGACTCATATAGAGGGTTCATCATTCCTGTTTCACCTCAAATAAAAAGGGTGGCCCAGACTCACATCTCTGGCCCAAAGTAATTACTTATATGAGGTATCAATTGAAGATATCTATAAAGAATAAAAGGAGTAATGGAAAGTAAAAGAAATGTAAGAAGAAAAAGAATTTTCAAAAATGAGGAGCCAGAAAATGATATCAGAAGAAAAGCAAAAATGGTAACTAGTGTGTTTTGGGTTTTGTTTTCTGAGGCAAGGTCTTGCCAAGTAGTTGAGGTTAGCCTTAATCTTGTAATCCTGCCTCAGCCTCCTAAGTATAGGGAATACAGGCAAGTGCCACCATGCCTGGCACAAAGCTTTGACTAGATGTTAAATCTGATTCCCAACAATTGGAGTATTTTGGAAGTTTAGAACAATTACATATAAAATGAAGAACTATAATGCTTCTACATAATCAGGTAGTTGAAAGGATAATACATTACTTTAAATTTTCAGGCTTGTAGTGATCCTCCTGTCTCAGCCTCCCCAGCCCTGGGATCATAAGATACACCACCATGCCTGGTTTCGAGGCCAGCACAGCACATGGGAATCTGGGGAAAGCCTGGTATGCGGCACCAAGGATCAAACTTGGGTCCTTGCACTTGCCAGGCAGGCACTTAGACTGCTGAGCTATCTCCCCAGTCCTGTAAGGATAATATTAACTACCCTAGTTAATTAACAAGTAACTATGCCTTAAATCCAAAGTGCCATTCAATTTCCCTATCAGAATTACATTCATTTTAAGGAAAAACGACAATTATGGCTGCTGAGAAAGTCTCTAATGACTTTTGAAGGTCAATGAAAGATTTCAGGAATTCCAGCCCACAAAATGGCTCGGCTCAGCTGTTTCACTTGCAGATCCAAGGTGGGGAACAGGGGCATAATCAGCACCTGAGGGTGTGATCCTGCCACTTCAACAGCTTGGGGGAAGCATAGGCCAAGGCAAGGAACGTGGGTTGGAGACTGCACTTCAGCAGCGCCAGCGAGCTCTGTCCCTCCACAGCCCCCTTCTGAGATGTTAGCAAAATCTGACTGACTCTTATTTACCAGTTTTTTTAAACACACTGTCTAGAATTCTAGGGTTTCATTTGTTTACATTAAAAGTATTTTAATGACAGATGTACAGTAAAAATTAACAAGTTTGCTAGATAATGTCTACATTTTTTTTTTTTTTTTGCCTTAGGTATAAAGTGAGGTTTTAATTTTAGAATACAGTGCAGAATGATTAGCTAAAGCTAAGTAACTCATCCTTCATTTCAAATATTTAACATTTTTTTTCGGAGAACATTTGAAATACACCTTCAGCAACACTGCAGTACACAGTGCCCCACAGTTGGCTACAGCAGTGTTTTATCTGGGGTCTGCTGCTGCTCCTTCATTAACACTTTCAATGAGTCTTTTTTTTTTCCCCCAATTCCTAAATATAGACACTTCTCCCAGTTTTGCTTTTTGGACTTTTTCTTTTTTTCTTTTTTCTTTTTTTTTTGAGACAGGGTCTCACCAAGGCTGGCTTCTGAGGCACAGTGATCCGCTTGCCTCAGACTCCTGAATGTAGGATCTCAGGCGTGTGCCGCTGTGCCTGGTTCCCCCAGATTTTTTTTTTTCCAGAACCGGGGATTGAACTCAGGCCCTTGTGCTTGCCAGGGAAGCACTTACTTACTGAGCCGTCTCCCCGGCGCTGCTCCCCCAGTTTTGACAGTGTATTTGCATCCATTAAATGCCTCCAACCAGCCTTGCCTCCAGGGTGACCCATACACTGTCTTTTTGAGTCCTGGCCTCCCACACAAGCTCATGCCTATTTTTGACTGCTTACTAACAACAATACTAGTAACAAAGTCACAAGAATTTTACATAAGCTATTTCAACTGGTCCATTCAGAAAGTTATATTTTGGTACTAAATTTATGTATGTTTTAGAGATGAAGAAACTGAGAGTTATGGTTTATAGCTAGATGTCCCCCAGTAGCCTCATGTTGTCATGGGCAGGGCTGGTGGAAGGTGACTGAATTAGGGGGGCTTTGAGCAGACTTGCTGGGGGGAGGTAAGGCCTGGTCAGCAGAGGGGGGCCACTGGGGTGTGGCCTGAGGGACACGTTTCCCCCAGCTTCTCTTGTCTTCCTGGCCGTGATGTGAACGGCATTCTTCCACCCAGGCCCTTCTGCCAGGCGGCCTCCACCTGAGCTTCCCAAACATAGACCGCAACCTCGTGAACAAAAATAAAGCTCTCCTTTAATTACAGGTGTTGGATATCTTGCCTCTGCAATGCATCAGTTATGGAGATGAGGGAAGATTACATAATTTACCCAAATTCTTGGGAAGGAAGCAGTGAAGCCCAATATGTATTTTGTTTCAGATCCAGATGTCTTCGCTCCATGCTTTACTTTTATTTCTCTTACAACTTCTGATACACCATCAGCATCTCAAAATCAAGACACCTAAATTCAAAAATCTAACACCAGCATCTTTTTCTCTCTTCACTCTTTCTGTCAGTGTTATTTATATTTTGTTATTCACCCAAACGCTAAGCCTTAGAACTCCTGAGCACTTCTGCTCTTCATTCTTTTCTCAGTCCACCCCAACACACTATTACCTGGAGATTAAGTCTTCCCAATATCTTCGGTATCACTGTGCCTGCTGCGATGGCCTCATGCTTTATTCCAACAGTAGCCTCCAAGCAGCTCGCTCTGCCCCACACCTCTCCTCCCGAATGCTGCTCTCAGGCTGATCCTCCACAAAACGCAGCTCCACCGTTCTAGGCCATGAACCGGAAGTAGGATGTAAGGGGTGAGTCCACGCCCCTCAGCGTGACTTCACAAGCATTTGCTTGACTCCCCACCAACTCATTTGACTACCCCTTTGTAAGAAATCCAACTGATTGCAGCATAGCTGTAACCCTAGCACTCTGGGAGGCGGGATAAAATGGTTACAAGTTCACGCCCAGCCTCGATAACTTAGTAGCTTAGTGAGAACTTGTGTCAACTTCAAAACTGAAAAAGGGGTCAGGGTGCTGGAGACATAGCACAAGTAAAGAGAGAATGAAAGAAAGAAATCCACCAGAGTATATCTAATCACTGTTTCTTCCTTTTTTTTTTCTTTTCTGTGTTTTTAGGGAAGGGTCTACAGGGTAGGGTGTTCAAGTCTCACTGCTAGATAGGACTTGTAGTGATTCTCCTGTTTACAGCCTCCCAACTACTGGGATTACAGACATTTTAGTCGCTATCTCAACGTGCCCCGGGGGTGGGACCAGCACCGCTGATCATTGTTTCTTGAACAGTCTTCCTTCTACTCTGTCTTTTCTCATGTCTTGCCATGAAAATCTAATAATACCTCTCGCCTTCTTAATGAGATCCTACCCATCAGTTAAAGCCCCAGTCAGATGCTGCTTCCTGCCTTTGACACAAAGCCTGTCTTGGTCTTCCTAGTAAGAAAAGGCCAAACTTTCCTCTGATTCCTAACTCTGTTTATGCCACTATGAATGTTCTTATCTGGTGCCAGCTTAAGTCCTGTTTTCATATAGTTGTCTCATTTTCTACATCAGTCCTGTAATCACCAAGTAAGAAAATGACTCATTTTATGTATCTTTGTGTTTCTCAGATTATCTAACAGTATTTTGCACATGTAGTAGAACATACACAAATGTTACTTATATGAATGAGAATGAGGAACTCATACATAGAGGTATCTTCAGAAAGATACCACAGAAATCATAGAAATGAGCAATTTATAAAGCTTGAACTCACATTTTTACATGGTATAAACTGTGCCATATATCTCAGCATATATTAGTCATCAGCAGCTATGTTCAATATTTACCTCCCAAAAGCTATAATGCCTGCAGAAAAAAACTTTGCTTTGGAGAGCCTGCCTTAATTAAAGAGTATTTGCTGGCTGTCTTACAGTCAACATTGGAGAGAAAGAGAGGCATGCATTTCCAAGTTTTTTTTTTTTTGCATTACTTAATATAACTATGCTTC
>NW_004524718.1:3736760-3745972 GCF_000260255.1 Octodon degus
CGGTAAATTGAATTACTTGGCTTATAATGGAGTTGAGAACTGAACTTCAACAAATTTCAACATAACAAAACAGCATTTGAGGCATGTGATGTTAAAATAAAGGCTTCTGTATGTTTTTACTCAGTCCTGTATTCTGGGGAAACCAGCACGTTCAATGTAAAGCTGGAAAACTCTACACAACATCTTGAAAAGCAAAACAGAAGTATCTTATATCTTTTTTCTGTTGTATTATGCACATTAAACATTAGAAGGTTTTACTTATTTTTTTCAAATTTTTATTTCATATAAAAATATTGTAAAGCCACTGTCCTCTCGAGGAAACCTTTGTTGAGAATCTTTACATTCTCCCACTTGGTGGGACAGGAGAGAAGGTGGGAATTCATATCAAGCTATAGGTGATGAATAAATTTCATGAAGCTTCTGGAACTTTCTGCCCAATGTCCTTCAACGGATGGTCAATTTTATATGTACACTGTGACCTCTGGCGGAAAACATTTTATTTGACAAAATTCTAACTAGGATTCTAAGCAATTGATGTAAATGTTTCTTAATACCACAAATCTTTAATGATTTGAAAGCAATGATGACATCTCTCTTCCACAAAAAGTGTTCTGAGATAGGGGTTTACTTTTAGTCCAGCATTAAAAGATGCAACTATTTCAAAAGACTTAAACATAATCTGGAACCTCAAAATTCAATCCTTTCACCAAGTGTTTCATCTGAATGTTTGCATCCTCCTTGTCTGCTGTGCACCACTAATCCCTGCTTTTACCAGCTCTATGTGGTCAAATCCACAGTGGTATCCACAGAGGATACATCCCAAGACCTCAGGAAATGCCTAAAGCTTCAAGCAATACTGTACTCTGCATGTGCTGTTTGATTCCTGTATGTACAGCTCTATGATGAAATTTACTTGCTGTGGTGATTGACAATAACTAATAATAAAGTAGAATGATTATAACGTGGATATGTTCTCTTTCACAAAATATCTTTTTGTGCTGTCCTTACCATTATGACAATGTAAATAACATGATGCCACAGCTGATCATAGATCATGTAAACTTCAGAAAGCAAACCACAGATAAGGGGGGCTACTATGTACTATGCTCTGCTCCTGACCCAGGAAACCACTAGAGCACCCAATATTTGAACTCCAGACATCTGTCAAACCCCACTAATGTGAGTTCTAGCTTCCTGTTCTCTTGACCTTTCATTCCTGTGAACTGGCTCATCTTTGATTACTTGCTTTGAACCACATTCTGGTCTTGTGACCTATGCATCCTCCTTTTGTACCAGACATTACCAGGACCAGACAGCAAAGAGTTAATTAGTATATTTTATGAGCATTTTTGCCCCCCTGCTTTCTCAGTAGTACTCTGTAAGTACTTCCCCATCTTATAATGATCACCGACCAAAGATTAAAAAATAGTGATTATAATGCAAGGTCCTGAGTTCAATCCCTGATACAAAAAAAAAAAAAAAAAAAAAAGATGGCAGCCATTGTATGGTACACAGATTCAAAAGCCAATTTGAAAGCTGAAGAATAGGAGAGACTTGATGAAGAAGGTGGGAATCAAATGCACGCTAGGACAAAGAGGTGGGAAATACAGGTCAAAGTGTAGATGGGATCTAAAAGATGGTGGGATAGGATGGGTCAAGACTGGTCATAAGAAAAGTTTTCCAAGAGGATGAAAATTGTGTGCTTATCTCCAGCGTGGCCTAAACACAAGGGTCACTACCAGTCCCCTATCTCCAGGGTGCAGGACAACCTATCTACATATCTTTCCCGTGTACTACTTAAAAAATTGTGTTTGTTTTTGTCTTGTTTTGTTTTCTTTTTTTTTTTTTTTTTTGGTTTTTTATTTGGCAGAACCAGGAATTGAACTCAGGTCCCTGTGCTTGCCAGGCAAGCACTTATTCCACTGAGCCATCTCCCCAGCCCCAAATTGTGTTTTTTTAAAAAACCTCTATTTATAATTATGCAATTAGTATGTTCCTCTTTGTACCTCAGACTGCAGTTCTATGAGAATCATGCCCACTTGTGCTTACTGTGTTCAGGCACCTTGAAAAAGCATCTGGCATGCAGTAAGTACAAGATAAATGTCCAGTAAATAAATGAAAGGAAAAAAATAAATTATGTTCATGCAGAATTTGAATTAGAAACAAAAGATAGGTAACAAGTTGTATTTGTACACTTAAGTTAACTATTAGGATCATTGCTGTATAGTTTATCATAGCAGTGTTGGGTTTTCTGCACCTAGATATTCTGTTGTATTTCATAATCCGTCATTAAATAAGCTGCCTAGATGTTGTAAAAAAATAAATTTGAAGTTGATAGAAGCATTCTGACCACCTGGAGGCCACCAGCATGGGGGTCAATAAGAGACAGCTATGCCATTGGGTTTCTGGCAAGAATAGCTGTACACATGGTGTCCAAACAGGAACAGCTCCAAGATCGTGTAGCCAAATGTTACATAATAAGCTGAGGTCATTTACCCTGGGCTGTTTCTGACTGTCACCCCTGAATTCTGCTCCAAAGCTCATTTTAGGACTGATGGATTTTTTTTTCGTGTGTGTGTGTGTGTGTGTGTGTGTGTGTGTGTGTGTTTTGTATTCTGTTTAAGTACTCAAAGGAATAGAACACAGAAAAAGTTGATCTCACTCCAAATTTTGTTATTTGAAGCACTTAATCAAGTGATTATGTGCAAATTGTTTCTTTGGATGTGATTAATTTTAGAAGGAGTTGATTGGTATATGAACCTGTTATGGGGAAACTAAGTGTGCCTCTTTGACCTTGAAATCTACCAAAGGACAGCCTTACACTTCTGGTTGATAAAAGGCTAAAAGCTAGCCTTGATCTCTGGGAATATAAGAATTAATGTGGAGAGGAAAAAACTTAAAAACAATTACTTTGTTCTCCTGGTATTAAAGCCATTGTTACATTAGCCATTCTCTATAACCACCTTTCCTTAATTTCCTTTTTAATGATTGTTGATTTGTTTCTCTTTGCTGAGGTTTGAGATGGAGAGAAAAATAAATGAGAGTATTTCACCTTCCTGCATCCATCCCAGTGCCCTCCACCTTTGCCTCAACCTTCTCCATATTCACAATGCAACACTGTAATTTGGACAGATAAAGCATAGGGAAGGTGCATACAGAAGCCTTCCCGGGAGAGGTAGTGGCTGGGGTCTCCTGAGAGTTTGCAGTTTTTTCAGGGAGGACGCAGGAGACAGGCATCAAGTTTCCTCCCACCGCTCCACTGTACCCACTAAACATCACCATCTTTTGAACATGGTTATTCTTCATAAGCCAGTCACCAATCCTCTGCCTCCTTGGATACCCCCTTACACGCTGTGATTTGAGACCATGGATTTAATTTCTCTCTGCTCCTTTTGTATTTGACTTGATTTTAAAATGGTGAAGGAAAACACTTACCCTCAACTTAATATTATCAAATAAAATTGATCCTTTATTTTTTATTTTTCCATATTCAAAAGCCTCAAACAGGTTCAGGTAAGCAAACAACTCCCAGCCACATTTGGTGTGCTTATCTCCAGCGTGGCTGAGCCTCTGTCAGATTAAGTATTTGAATTCAGGCATAATTTACTGAAGTACATGAGTATCGCTGACTCCATATGAGACTTTTAGCTTTCTTGTTATTTGTTTAGGCCTAAAGACTAAGTTTTTACCTCAAGACATACTTGTTTCTACTCTTGTTAAATTAATAAACTCTTAGCCAGGATTATATAGTGCTGATGAATGCCACATTTTTCATTCATGTTTACTTTTTCTCACTTAAAAATGATGTACAGAAATTAGGGTAGACGATCGGTATGTGTGGATAATTGCATATAACATAGAAATTACATGGTATTTAAGGATATAAAGGCTGGTGAGGTAACTCAGTGGTCTAAAGCACCTGCTTAGGCAAGCTTAGGTAGCCACAGAGAACCACAGTTTGATCCCCAGCACCATATGCTGTGCCAGCCCTGCCCTCAGGCCAAATAAATAAATAAATAAATAGAAATAATTAAATATATATAGTATATGGCACATTCATATCTAAATATAGCATATCATAACAGTATGGACATTATTTTTATAGAACAATATATATTATTTAGTATAATGCATACATCATATAGTGTTAATGTGTTACATTATATATACACAAATGTACATAACAATGTTTCATGATCAGAAGAGTATGGCCACGGGTTGTTTTCAGTGCAATGGTCCAGACTGTCCTTTGGGATCACTCCTAGCCCTTAGCTTTCACCCACATCGTGCAGGAACGTTTCAACATCAGGCCTGTGAATGCAACAAACAGCTCAAGCCTAAATCCATCTAAGCAGCACAGTCCTCTTGTAACAAAGCTTACAGCAGAGATGACTGCATGGTTTAAACCAGTCCCATCAGAGAGACTTTGAGCATTTTTACTGGGACTGAAGGACAAAGATTTTCACTCTTTTCTAAATTACAGATTCTATAACCATTGTATGACAATAGGAAATATAGCAGGAAGACAAAAGAGTGGAAGGACAGGGAGACTGTGACGTGGAGGAGCTGCACAAGACTTTGAGTCAGTTTGTCCTGAATCTATGTTCACGTAGGGGTATATCAGTTATCAAAGCCAACATATTCACTATGCTTTATTGAGTTTTCTGTGATTTAAAACAGAAAATATTAACTACAGCATTAAGCATCAAGAAGTCATTTTAGACATTTTGGTATATTTGTTTCATTTTTTCTAATCATTATATAATAGAAAATGAGTGCTTTTTCATAATGCAGGTATATTATTAAGTATAATTCTATAAATGTAATTATCAGTATGTTCTAACCATCTTTGGTTAGCTGTGTTCTCTCCACCAGAAGTGATAATTTATGTATCCCTATGATATTTCCCTCTCTTCTAAAAATGAATCTAAGCACCTGTGTAGGCAGAGCACAGCAGACTGGGTGCAGTCCCTGTTGCGCCTAGGCCAGCCCCATCTCCAGGGCACTCTGAGATGGTGACTGAGACTGAGCATGGTGGTGCATGCCTGGAATCCCAGCACTTGGGAGGCTGAAAACAGGAGGATCACTATGAATCCGATCTACATAGTGAGACCCTGTAGACCCTGTCCTAAAGACAGAAAAAAATATTAAAAAATAAAAATGAGTCTAAAGAAATAAGGCAGTTTTATTGTGAATAGGGACATGATAGTATTATATCTACCAGAGAAGTTGGGTATTTTCACTCCTGTACAATAATTTTATTTAGAAATTCATCATCTACAGGTGGCAAGTAATAAATCTTACCGAGATGTACGTGTGCATCTTATTGAGACACATGTACCTTTGGTGGCAGCACTGGAGATTTAACCAGGCCTTCGCACATGCAAGCCATGTGCTCTGCCACTGAGCTACATTTGCAGCCCAAGATGTATATTTATGGCATCATTAACGTCCATCAAAATCCAACAGGCTGCATTCTGCTGCAGTGAAGAATGGTTAACAAAACTTATTGCCTCTACTAACAGATAATTCATTGGTTAATCAATCCCACTGCTCAGAACATTTTTAACTTCCCAGTTTAACTTCCAGTTGGTTATAATAATCAGTGTTAGTCTTCTCACTGATTTGAGCAGTTCAACTCTAAAGGCACAAACATTTTGACCTACAATTTGCACCTTCTTTCTCCAGTGTGTCTGAGAACATTTTAGTGACATGTCATCAGCCAGTTTGTCTTTTTTCTCCTACTTTCAGGATGACAACTTTAATTAGGCAGTTTCTCCTCCTACCTTCATCTGCTGTCTGTACAGTAATATTTTCTTGTGATTATCTCTGCACTCCTACTGATTCCATTAAAAAGTAAGCAGACTTTCTCTGACTCAAGTTTCTGGTTCCTCCTTTGTTTTTCCTGGCAGATATAGTTCCCTTATTGTATATAACACCTACAGTAATTGCTGTTGCTTCAAAAAATCTGTAAGTGCTTTTCTGAATGTTATTAAGACATGCAGAAGGAGAAAGATTTCACAAAATAGAGATATTACTTTTATTTATATTTCAGCATTCTCAGAGGGAAAAAATGTGGAAAGCCTTTCACCCTGGTGTCTCATTAATTCTGACAACATCCCTAGAGGCAGGAAAGCGACTAGAGCCATTATTCTTGTTATAGTGGAAAAAACAATGAAAAACTCAGAGAGGTTAGATATCTTGTTGAAGGTGACACACAGTTATTAGGAGCCTAGAGGAGAAAAAATATAGACACACAGCCTCAAGTTTCTGAGTCCTAGGGAGTTCAGCCTTTCTAACTCTGCTTAGAAGTGCTGGTTTACAAAGTCTGCTTTATTTTTAATTGCTGCAGGCAGCTAATGCAGTGACCCAAAAAGACGTAAGATAACTCAAACCTTAGAAAATCCCAGACAACCCCAGATCAACTCTGTATGTCCAGACTTACCAATAAGAACCATAGTCTTAAGCAAATATTCAACCATGAAACCTGAAAGGTGAAGAGACTGGCAATCACTAAGGACTTCTGGTCCTGGTGTACGTTGTTCAGAGGAGGTGGGAAACCTAAGCATGACTTTTTCTCAAGTGCCTTTATAATTAGGGTTCTGGATGCAAAACAGGAGTCACCAGAAGATGTATGAACACAAAAGTTTGGAAGGCAGAAGTCACGAGGATGCCACCTTCAAATTCCACAGTTACTGGCTACTATGAAGTATACTTAACAAAATTTAACCCACCAAATGTGGAGAGGCAATTAGTCTGACTGTAGAAGTCCAGCCCTGCACTGAGGTGCCCGGGTGCTTACCCTGGCAATGGTAATTGCCCCTTGTTGGCAGCTAAATGTTTTTCTTGCTTATGGAGAATCAAGGATGCAACTGAGGTGAACAGGAATTTAAGACATGTATCAAATTAGAATAAAACTGTAGGGCCGGCCAAATAGCTCAGTGGATTAAAGCATGTGCTGGTAGATGCAGCGGGGTTTCAATTCTCAGGCCTACCATGCAGGCCCCACCCCAGGACACACTGAGACCACAGTTGAGACTGGGCATGGTGGCACTCACCTGTAATCCCAGCACTTGGGAGGCTTTAAACAGGAGAATCACTACAAGTCAGATCTAGTAGTGAGATCTTGAACAACCCGTTGACGCTTCCCTAAAATACAAGAAGAAAGAAGAAGAAGAAGAAGAAGAAGAAGAAGAAGAAGAAGAAGAAGAAGAAGAAGAAGAAGAAGAAGAAGAAGAAGAAGAAGACAACAACTATATTCTGCCCTTGCTCTTTATTCACTGTGCAATAATTTGCAATGTGAACACACGGGATGGGTTAGTTATTATTTAAAATAAGAAAAACATTGTTTACTTTGAAAGATTATCATGAGCATTAGAGTAAATCTACACTGAGACCTCAAGCACAGTATCTTAGGTCAGAAGTCCTCTCATCTCCGTATGTGTTGGGTGCTCAGTAACAGCTCTATGAACTTCAGCTCTCTGGAACCAGCCCACCTTATAACTGAGTTTGCATATAAGAATAATAGGACAGCTCAGCATCTGGCCAAGAAGAACCTACATTTATTTGTTTTTCTAGTAAATGGAAGGTTCTCAATAGACTGTACCTATCACATTCAACATCACTACCATAGTCATCAGTAGAATACATTTCCCCTTACTTTGAATATTGCTCTTTTCCGCTCAATGCTCTAAGTTTCTGTTGACTATCTGAGGAGTTTTCTTTACCCTTTAAAATTACAAGCTATTCATCTAACGGTCCATCTTCTGCCATGCTCTCAGTCTTAGAGCTTATTTTTGTCAAGCATGTCCCACACTAGTTAGTTAAGAATATAAATAAAATGTAATTTTGCAAACAACAAAATAACTTGGAACATACAGAGAAAGTGAAAAATATAGAATTAGAAAGTACTTCAAAGAACAAGAGGAAAAAAATACACCCCAATGTATATTTGTGGGGACTGTAAATGTAAAGTGAACAGAAACCATAGGAGTGACATTACTTTCTGTGTTTCACTCTTATCTCTGTGTAGACCAGACTCCTAAAGTCCACAAGTATGGCAAAATTTGGTTTCCAACAGTTCCAAATTTACATGTCACACAGAAATGGAATCTCTATCTAATTCCTAGTTCCAATCTCCTAGATAAGAAGTTCTTGAGGGTCGGCCAAATAGATCAGTGGATTAAAGTGCCTGCAAGCTGGTGCAGGGACCAGATCCCCAGCCTGATCCCCAGGCTGCTGTGCCAGCCCCACCCTTGGAGCACACTGAGAAGGCAATTGAGACTCAGCGTGGTAGCACGGGCCCGTAATCCCAGCTCTTGAGAGACTGTAAACAGATGGATCACTACGAGTCTGATCTAGTAGTGAGACCCTAAACACCCTGTAGACCCTTCCCTAAAATATAGAAAAAAAAAGAGTTTTTTCTGGTCCTTCAGAGGTCAGGGTACACGAACATGGAACTATGAAATTCAACAAACCAACATTGCTGTATGTTTTGATCATTACATCATGCATATAGCAGATGTTCAATACATTTTTATTGCATAGTAACTGTGGCCAGAGAAGTGAAGTTATCTACAAACATGACTGTCAGGAGCCTACCTGAATGGTTTGAGTGTGGAATGCAGTTAAAATGCTTTTGTAAGCTTGTCTGACCCTCCAAAATGCATGCAATAAATCTACTCCATAACTTGGCTCCTATTATCTTTCTAAGCACTCTCTTTCTCACTCTCCACAATCCAACCATTGTCTGTCTCCTTGAAGCAACAACTCTTCTCATGAAGCCTTTCTCATTTCAGTTTGCCCTGGAGTTCTCTATGCATGGACTACTCTTATATCTTAATTGTAAGGTAAAATGCCATGTGACAAGATAAAGGAAATGGAGAATCCCTGTGGCCTTCCCATCTGTGTTCTCTTCACAGGTAGAATTTGGCACAATCTATAAATATCCTATGCATTCATTTTCTTTTTGATTTTACTTTCATGCCTAGTTCATACACAACCTCACGAGTGGTAGCAATCTCATCGGTCCCTTTCATTGCTCTCACTTTAAAGGCTAGAATGGTATCTAAAAGACAGTAGGATCCTGCACACATTTGTCCATGCAGTCTGGCAGGACAACTGGATCCTCTCATGGTTGACTACTCTTAGTTCTCACAGAGAGGATGGTGGTAAACACGAGAATAAAATCTGAATACCTGGACTTAGGTCTG
>NW_004524718.1:3746072-3751219 GCF_000260255.1 Octodon degus
ATAGATACACAGCTACTTTCTCTTAATTCAGTGAGAAGAAAGATTTGTACTAATAGTGTTTGGACAGGATATCATGTCTGCATCTTATACTATGAATAATTCTAAGAAGACAACAATATGCCATATATTAATTATTATAACCATCCTACTAACCTGTTTTATCTTTCTAAGCACTCTCTTTCTCACTCTCCACAATCCGACCATTGTCTGTCCCCTTGAGCAGCAACTCTTCTCATGAAGCCTTTCTCGTTTCAGTCTGCTTTGGAGTTCAAAACCTGTTTTGAAACTGTCTCATTGCTATTTGTCTCTCAATAAAATTAATAAAGATAAAAAAATACATCAGTAACTTTCTATTTCCCCATCACAACATGTCACCTAACTTTTCCACAGATTAAAGGTTAAATTTTACAGAAAATCTTGTTGTGATTGGAAAGTAGAGTACTAATGCTAATTATAATGAAACTAATAATAGTACAGAAACAGTATTATTCAATTAAAATTATTAGTAATAGTTATTTATATCTTCTTGTATAGTGTTAGTCTTAAAGCTATCTTAAATTAATAGAATTATAAATTATACAATTTCCATAATAATGACATTTTTCATTTTTCTAAAAATATTTAAAAGAAAAATAACACACAAAAGCTATAGGATTTCCTGATGATCACCAGCCAAGCTTCTTTCCAATGGACCTCTTGAGGGGCAGTAAGTACGCTAACACATGTTTATGTTTTTATTTCCATTCTCCATAATGTTCTCGCCTTGTATTTCTGCTCTTATTCATCTTCCTCATTACAATCCCAACTTGGTCAGATTTTCCTTCTCTGGCTTACTTTAGCACTGTATTTGGCTCCCCCTGAGCTTTATTCCCTATTGTTAATGCTCCCTGGGCATTATGGGGAATCTGAGGCTGCAGGAGAAGAGTGCCATTAGGAGAGGTACAGGCTAAATTGTGCTGATAGTTTTTGGGAAAGAAAGCCAGCAGGGAGAGGCTGCTCTTGTTGCTGATGCTGTGTTGCTTCGGCCCCAGAAAAGAGACGATAATAGATCAGTGGCAAAAAGGAAGAAAGGAAAGTGATATTAACTAGGAAAAAATGGGCCATGCAAACAAAAGAGCAGTCATGAATATTTATTCTGGATATATAAAAGAAGAGTATTAATAACAATAAAAAAAAGAAGAGCATCTACTATGGCTTCTGACAAGTTGGAAAAGCACTAAAAATAAACCAAGACTCTGTGTTTCCTGTAATACACATACAATGATGACAATAGAGCAACTATGCCTTTACTTTATGTCAACACTGCATTGAGTGCTTTACACATATTATTTCCTCACTAGGCTGGGGAGATAGCTCGGCAGTCTAAGTGCCAGCCCAAGGACCTGGTTTGATCCCCAGTATCACATGCCATGCTGGCCCCACATGAAGCTGGCCAACGAAACTGGGCATGGTGACTCTAATGCTACTACTGGGGAGCCTGAGACAGGAGGATCACTATGAGTCTGAGCTGCGTAGAGAACCTATATCAAATAAATAAATAAGTGATTTTAAAAAATATTATCACCTTATTTAACCTTATAAGAACTCTAATATTAGTTCATTTAGCCCTCCAAGACTAAGCACTATTATTATGTCTACTTTGCAGCTTAGAACCCCGATGAGCTCAGAGACCGGATAATTTGCCTAAGGTTTCATTGTTACCGCGTACCAGACTCACTTCTAAGACCAATCTCATACTCATTATGTTATAATTTTTCTCTGCATCAAGATTTGCCTAAAAGACATCAATTTCTACAGTTAATTCACAGAATGTACTAAACATATGATATTTTTATTTCACTATTTTAAGTAATCATATCTCATGCCTATTTGAGAGGAAAGAGAAAAGAACATTGCTGTGAAATATGCTATTTCTAGTCCTGAATTACCAGGACGGATGGGACTATTTGCAGCAATGGGGACATTGATAAGCAAAATCTCCTGAATTTTTTGTGGCACCTTTTTATACGCATAGTTTATCTCACCTGCTAAACAGCCTTATCTTTGTACATAGTGTTTACACAAAGACTAGTTCCCAAATTAGTTTGTAGGTTGCGTGAACTTGGTTGGATAAGTGAATTAATCTCAGGCTGCCTATGTGTGTATGGGGATGAGCCCTGAAGTATAAAAATTAAATTTCTATCTCTTTAACCCTTCATTGTGTCTTTCACAGAAAACATTTTATAAATATTACTTTTGTGTTTGTTGTTATTGTTGTTGCTCTGAATAAATTATTGACAGTTAGTTGAATCTCGCAGAGAAGAACATAGGCCAGAATTTTCTTACAGAATTTTCTTACAGAAATTCACACAGCCAGCAAATATGCATTTTTTATCTTCATAAAATGTCTGATTTGGTTTCACTTTTTTTTTTGTTTTCTTTAGTTGGTTGGTTGGCTGTTTAAGGAGTGGGTGAACAAATAATTGATGGATTAGCTGTTTGTTTTTGCATTGAGTATTTCATCGATATTTCAAACACTCCCTGATATGCTTTTTCATAGCCAATAATTATATTGGATTAGCAGGTGTTACAAATAGGAAAAGAAATGGCAAAAGAAAACAAACCTTGATTTTAGCCATATTAAGATCAGAAATACAAATATTTTTTTTGTTATCTACCATCACTGTTGCTAGTAAGGCATGTTGTTTCTTTACAAAAAGAGCAAAAGCATTTAATCACTTAATTTTTTTAAAACCTGGAATTGAACTGAGGACCTTGTGCTTGCCAGGCAGGCACTGTGTCACTGAGCTATGCCCTCTGCCTGCGTAGTTTAATTTTGATTGCTACTGCCATCCCTGTACTTTAGGTGAGATATAGCTTTTTCCATGATTTGCACAGTGAAAAATGAATGAAATATTTATAATACTGATTCTTCTATTATTTAAATTTCATCAGCTTCATAGGTAGATTGAAATAGTGCAAATAATAAACATTCTATAAGCCAAAGGCTGCAGATCTAATCTCATTGAGAGCTGTGCTTCTGGCACCAAACTCTCATGAAAGAAGGCTTACCTTTTTACAGCCAAATAGGTTAAAATTCTGTGCACATTCACATAGAAAAGATGATGTGCCAATTCTTTTCCCATAAAAGTTGATATAAAATGAATTAGTTAAAGATCTCTATGAAAGTATGGCAAGAGTTTAAAGAAGCAGAAATGAAGAAAGGCTGCATGTAGGTGGGGAAGGAAGCCTTTTCAAAGAAGGATATTGAGCTTAGCATAGTCAGATACTTATGTGTAGTTTTAGCATCCATTACTGTTAAGGTGCCAGTTTCAGACCAGCCCTCTTCTGTTGGCTTATAGGTGGCAGCTATGTCCCTGTGTGCCCACAGGACACCTTTGTATGCCCAAAGAGAAAGGGAGGCCAAGATATCTGGTGTCTCTTAGATCACTAAACCCAGCCGGTGAAGGTGCCACCCTCCTGACCTCTCCTGACCCTAATCACCTCTCACACTCCCAGTCTCCAGTACCACTGCATCAGGGATTAGGATTTCAACATATAATTCCTGGGCAACACCCATTTCAGTCCATAGCTCATATGCACATTAGGCTTTGTGTTCCCCAGGCCTGACCTTACTTAATCTTCATGATGATCTAATGAGATAGATTCTATTATAAGTTTAATTTCTTTTTCCAGACACAAAGAAACTGTGACCTTAGAGCTGAAATTTCTTACAGAAATTCACACAGCCAGCAAAAATTCATTTTTTTTACCTTCATAAAATGTCTGATTTGGTTTCACTTTTTTTTTGTTTTCTTTAGTTGGTTGGTTGGCTGTTTGAGGAGTGGGTGAACAAATAATTGATGGATTAGCTGTTTGTTTTTGCATTGAGTATTTCATCGATATTTCAAATGATAATTTCAATTTTCCCTTTCTTGAAAAAAGGAATATCTAGAAAGAATTCACTTTTCCTCATATAAAAATGAAATCAGACCCAGTCCTAGCCCAGGTCCGGTGAATGTGTGGGAGAGCTTCCTGCTACCCTGCACGAGCCAGACAAAATACCAGTCCCAGCCCAGGTACTGTGTGAGCAGGACTTTCTCCCACTGACTTGGGATGACCCAACACTCTGCAGCACCTCCCTCACCCCGCCCACCAAGTAAGAATTTCTGCAGCATTCCGGGAACCCACAGACCCAGTCCTAGCCCAGACCCAGTGAGTGTGAGGGAGAGCTTCCTCTCCCCTGTACTCCACCTTGCCACACCAGGAACAGCTCAGGTCTGGCATACATGCCTGGGGTTTAACCCTGCAGCTGCAATCCCTGTAGAGAGTGTAGAGGATAGATCCACCCAGCTAGTCCAGGAGCAGAATGTCTTGCCACAGGGGCACAACAGGTTCACCCTCAAGGGTAGCAGCGGGAAGGAGCTGAGCACAGCAGCCAGACCTAAGCCAGACGCAGCTGGATAACTCCAAACTTTGTAGAGCTGCACCTGAACTTCAGTACGTGAGAAGGTTATAACTACAACAAAGATCTACAACAAAGGGCAGAAGACAGTGCTCCACAAAATGACGAGAAGTAACAAAATGCAACCTCAGAACCCAAGCTAACCCGTAACAAGTGCAGAAGACACTAACACAGAACAAATGGGAAATCAAACAGCTGAAAGCAATGAATCAATAGCTTCTGAAATAAAGAAACAGCTGCAGAAAGGTATAGAGGACCTCAGATTGGAAATAAAAAAAGAAATCCCCGAATTAATAACATCTGCACTAAACAATCAAATTCAGAAACATGTGGAGGAAACCCAGTGACCACCCAGAACAAGTGCGGAGGACACCAGTTCGGCTCAAATGCATGAATTAATAGCGTTGATAGTAAATAAGCAACAACAGAAAGATATAGAGGAAATCAGAGCACAATTCTTTTCTGAAATAAAAAAAGAACTCTCAGAACTCATAGCATCTGAAGTAAAGAAGCAACTACAGAAACATAGGGAGGAAACCCAATCTGAAAAAAATACTGGAGTAAAAGAATTTATAACTGTTTCTAAAGAAAATATTGATAAAAAAGAGAGGAGATTAGAAAAATGACAGATTCCTTGAATGAGCAATACAAGAAAGAAATAGATGGCATGAAGCAGAGTCAAAGAGATATAGAGGAAATTAAA
>NW_004524718.1:3757206-3764944 GCF_000260255.1 Octodon degus
TAGTTACATTCTCTTAATGAATAGAATGATTTGTTCTAATGGTGTTTGTAAATAGGATCTCAAGTCCACATCTTGTATAGCAATTAACCACTAAGAAGAATGTATGCAGTGTGTTAATTATTAAAACTGTCCTAGCAATTTGACTTGAAACTGTCTCATTGCTATTTGTTTATCAATAAAATTATTTAAAAAATGTGAAACTATTAGAGGGTGATACCTACATTTTTCTCTTTTCAAGTGTTTTGGTTTTTAGAAATTGAATGGCTATCAACTGTAGCAACATATTGAGCATCATAAAAAAGTAAATGTAGGTGTCTATGGATCAAAAGCACTATCATTCTGAATCACATCAATAATCAAAGTAAATACAACTATGTGTCTTAATCTCCAATTTAAATTTGCTTTACAATTTAGTACTACATTCATTTGGTACAAAAATACTGATTCAAGGAACGTTATCAGGCTTATCAGTTTGAGGACAGAGAGAACTTATCTGTTATACTTCCTAGTCTTTATTTAACATAGTTTCTGGGAAGAATACAAAAAAAAAGATACAGAGCTAGAAAACATTAAGGAAAAGCAGTAATAAAAACAGTAATTCATAATATTCTTATCTGGCCAAGGAGAAGGCTCAGCAGACTAAGTGCCTGCATAGGCAGGTGCAGGGGCTGGGTTGGATCCCCCAGCACCACATGCCCCACTGGCCCCCAACTGCACTGAGCCAGCCCTGGATCCAGTGCAGTGACACACGCCTGTAATCCCACCCCAGGGGAGGCTGAAAACAGGAGGATCACTATGAGTCTGAGCTGCATAGCCAGACCCTGTACCAAATACATTTTAAAAAAAGAATATGTCTTATCACAACTCTCCCAACTAATCAATGCTGTGGAAGCTCCTTGGAGTTCACCTCATGCTTCTTTTCAAGAATATTAATGTACTGCCTTATGCTCAATTTTGCCAAGAGTCCTTGCATACTTGAGCACATATTCATTCTTTATTGAGAGGAATAGTTAAGCACTGTGAATAAATAAGACCTGGGAAAAAATGTACTTGGCTATTGGAGAAGCTGGGTGTATTTGGGGAGAACTGATGTTTCAATTGCAGCATTTCTCAGGCTTCAGCCAGTCTCTGTAGCAAGAGGCAGAAAATCAATTATCAGATGTTGTAACTTTCCACTTCAGGATGTAACGTGAGTTTTTATTGCAATTGTGCCAAAGTCTTAATTCTTAAATGCTGACAAATTGTCTGCATCAAAAGACTGTGATTCAACTTAATTTACAAATGTACCGAGCAGACAGGTTCCAATGTTCTAAAGCAGCTTTCTAAGCAATTTGTTAAATGCCAGTGCATATAGATAGGAAGGTTTGTCCTTATGGAATCAACTCTGTCATTACATTCCATCCCTTTCACTGTAATGTCTTCTTGGCTTAAATAGAACAGGTGAACAGCATTGTTTTATTGGAATGGAAGACAGCAGGGAGTGTAGGTTTCTTTCTAAAAGGTTCTCATAAAGCTCATCACTTACATCCATTTTCTATGTTGAGTTTTATTCGTGGTAAGTTTTCTCTAAAAATGTCACAGGAAATTAGGGAACAGAAGGGTGTGAAAGTGGAGCACATAGAAAGTGTTGTCATAAATAAAGACTATTCTGCCACAGGAAGACTCCCTCAATAATACTGGCTTCTCAGGATGGCTCAGCACTCCCATAAACATCTGAAAACACTATGTTTGAGATGTTCCCTAGCAGGTGCCATGGTGATTTTTCTTTCTTTTTAGTATTGGAGATTGAACTTGGGATCTACAACCCTAAGCTACATCCATAATAGGTTTTGTTTTGTTTTGTTTAAGTTTTGAAAAGTTGCCTGGGCTAGGCTCAACTCTTCAATCCTTCTGCCTCAGCTTCCCAGAGTGTTGAGACTGCAGGTGGACCACAACACCCCGCTATATTTTTAGAAGATTTTGACAGCCTTATTATGTTATATCCAAAGGATGTATCAGGAAAAATATAATGAGTTGATTCTACAAGGAGACATTTTTAAACTTTGATATGATAGAATTGGTAGTATAAAAATACATTTAAGGAGAACTCCTGATTATATAATGCTAAGCACTCTGCCAGCTAACTCCCCGAAGAGCATTTTTCTAACACATTTGTTCCAAAACACTTTCCACACAATAAGTATTCATTTCTACCAATGTGGGGATGACTCCAGGGGTTCAGTGTGATGTAATCATCCCAGAGTTCCTTCCAAAGTACTAATTTGACTCACAAAATCATTTTTATTCTAAGCAGCTTTCAAAGAATGAAAGTTTTATTCTTAGTTGTTATTTCTAGCAACTAACATGTTAAAAGTGTATTGGCAGTGTGACAATCTGATGCATTAGCCTCTTAGATTTTCTCTTCTTATAAATTTCTTACCTAATTCAGATGGTAAATAAGAACATGATAAATGAGTGTGTTAAAAGATTGGCAAGCAAGCCCATGCTGTGTGAGTAGAAGATAAAATTAAATGATACTCTTTGTTTAAGCCATTAAATAACGCCATTTAATTTTTACCTTTCACTTTTAAATAGCACCAAGTTAAATAGATTGGTTATTTACATTAATAAAAATGACTGTTCATAAAAAGAAGAAAATGTCTTTCGTTGACAAAATGCTAGTTGTTTCTGAAATTATTCCTGAGACTGCAATGAACAAATGGAAATTTGGATTACTAAAGTGAGGGTTTTTAAAAAACAGTAGGAAGTAGAAGGAAAAGAAATGCTAATGCTCAGTTTTTGGTAATTTAAAATTTCAGATATGAGAAAATTCTTCAATAATGCCTTCAAAGCTACCACCCAGCATGTAGAGCACACATCATTCTTCCCCAGAATGCAGTGTTTCTCCCAAAAGTAGGACTTGTCTTCAGAATGTGGTCTGATTCAGTGTGTAATGACACACAAGAAAATAAATGAAAAAGACTCTCTTTTTCTCTCTTATCCTCCTCCCCACCCCTCCTCCCCCTTTCAACACAGAGAAGTGCTTCCAAGTAAAAAGCAGAAGGGTACACAAGCTCTTGAAAACAACATTCCTGATAATCAATAGACTCAATAAATCTTCATGTAACTCATTCTTTCAAATCTAAAGTGAAGTAAAACATACTTAACTACATTTTATAGCACAGTGTGGCAAAACATTTGCACAAAGAATCTTTGGGTCAGGAACTTCTATTAATAACCGGATAATCACTACTAATGAGGTGATTATTCAGTGCCATTATAATGGGAACTGGGGTAATTTGGATTTTATGCTTAACCATTTCTGAACATCATGAAAAGGTTTATTGTTATTCATTACCCCAGAGACAGAAAAGGTCTTTTCTCCTCTTCTTTTTCTTTTCTAAAAATGTGGAGAATAAGTAATTCTGTCAAGAATTTTAAAGGGATAACTTAGAATTTATTTTAAGGCTTAGTATCTGTAACAACCATATCTAATAGTAGTAATCCAGACAATATGGAGTTTGGGTTTATATAAAAATTTATTACAAGGGAGTTTTAATGGTTTTATTCATTTTTGTCTCATCTTAAGGTTTTTGTGCTTTTTTTGTTTTGTTTTGTTTCTGGATGAATGAAAAATAAATATATCCTGGAACTTTCCTCTGCTGTCAGAATTGCTCCTCCCTTTGAAAGGGCAGCTCTGAAGCGTGCAGGGAATTGCAGTGGCAAGTTTGGCGTGGCGGGTGGGACACTTCCATGTCCAGGAAATGCCTCTCCAAGATTATGTCTACTCCGGCACTGGCCAGTCTCTGCAGGGGTGATAGTATAGCGCAGGTCCCTGGAGGGCACAGGGTAGGGCTGGTGTCCTGTTGCTGAGAGGATTCAGAGAAGGCCAAGCCTGCTGCTTGGCCAGAGAGCAGGGCGGCCCAGGCTTTCCTCCTGCCTTCCTGTTGGGAGGCAGAAGCCTTTCTCCCTGCCTGCTCAGGAGCCTTTGTATTTCCCCTTTCAAGTGCATCACAGGAGGGAAGTATTGCCATCGCTGGCAACTTTAACTATGAGAAAGGAATTCCTTTTAGCTTTTTGAGCTGGCATTATTTAAGTCACCTCTAAATCATTTGAGAAGCTGAGCTTGGTGGCCCACGCCTGTAATCCCAGTCCTAGGGAAGCTGAGTCAGGAGGATTGCTGTGCATTCAAGACTCTCTTGAAATGCTCAGTAAGGCCCTATCTCAAAAAGGCAAATGATCAATAAATTGATCAATTATTCTGGCCTTTCTTAAAGCCAGCATTTTGGTGATGCCATGGAGAGATTTTTCAAAAATACTGCTATCCTAACAAAAGCATAACAGAGGAGGCAAATTTTATCTTTGCCATCTAGAAGTTTTTGGCTGCACCTAAGAATTAAGTTGACACAAGACAGATTAAAAGAGAAAGGATACAAGTTCATTTATTTCAGATTTTAGATAGTACAGGTTTCCTCCTAAGGAGCTAAAGATCAAACAAACAATTAGAGTTGAATGAATTTGTATTGTGTTAATTTCTCATTACTAGGAAAAAAAAAATACCCAACATCTACAAGTTAAGGGAGGAAAAGTTTATTTAGTTTATAGCTTACAGAAGCTTAAGTCCGTAGTCCACAGACTCTAATGCAGGATGGCATGCAGAGGGGCATCACAGAGTAGAAACAGTTCATGGTATGGCTGTCAGAAGACAGAGAAGCAGAAAGCAGCAACAGACAGCCTGCCTTTCCTTTTATTGCAATAGGCTACAAAGCTATTATTTGTTGCCACCTACTCACAGGGTGTAGCTTCTATTATCCATCCTTTAATCCTAACATTATATCCTTAATCCACAGTCACACACCCTAAGTCTAGCCACCTGTGAAAGGTTCCATCTATGGCCACATGAAGCTTTGGGGGACATTTGGATACAAGCACGTGTACATATTGAATTGCACAAAGAGTGAATTACAAAAGCATGACCAGACAAAGGGTCTTTGTTAAGATAGTCAATGGTGGAGAAGAACTACAGAGACCAGGTCAGTTTAACAATGTCTGTTGGCACTGATTCTTCTCAGCCTCAACTCCCCATTTTCCATGGTAAGAATGTTGCTTTTTTCTTGGTACAGGAAGGACATCTTTCATATGGGAGCTTACCTCTTACTTTCAGGAAGAAGAGGGGGAAGTCAGAGTCCCTCCTTGCTTGCACTTGCTGCTTTTAGCCCAGTCCAAAGTGCCAAAGTGTTGTCTTTCTGGAATGGATTTTCTGCCACCCTTCAAGACTCTTTTTCACTTCATTTGCCTAAATTTCAAAATTAAACAGGTTGTACAGGCCCACTGGCCTTCAGTTTAAGAAATGACTTAGACATGTGCAGTTTATTTGCTTTTTTTGCTTTTCTATCTTTTCTTCAAGGCTGAATATGTTTCTTCAAAATGAATAAATCGTACTGAAAAAGGCAAATGTTAAAGATAGTTTTTAATTTTTATTATTATTATTTTTAATGTATTGGTTCATGGTCTCACTGCGCAGATCAGTCAGATCACTTGGAATCATAGTGATCCTCCAGTTTTCAGCCTCCCCAGCACTGGGATTACAGACATATGCCACCACATCCCATCTCGGTGGCTGGCTCAGCACTCCCTGGGGCAGACCTGCATGGCATGTGGTGCCAGGAATCAAACCCATCCCTGCGCTTGCCTAGCAGGCACTTAGTCCATTGAGCTATCTCACTGGCCCAACAGTTTATTTTGTCTTAGAAATACATGCATATAAGTCCAATGGCATATCTATAGCTGAGCATATAATGATTACAGTAAGAAATAATTTTTGTCTAAATTCTAAAACATGAAGTTATAGGTTCATATTGCAATCTGGAAGTTACAGCTTTTGTGCAACTAGCAATTTTTAGCATCCTTGTTTCTGTAGCTTTGGGTAAACCTTGGACACCTTCCCTTTTTGAGCCCTGCTGCACGACAGTAGGCACATGAAAATGAGCTGTTGGGACAGGGAGATGGCTCAGTAGAATAAGCACTTACCTGGCAAGCTCAAGGGCCTGAGTTCAATCCCTGGTTCCAAAAAAAAAAAGAGAGAGAGAGAGAGAGAGAGAGAGAGAGAGAGAGAGAGAGAGAGAGAGAGAGAGAGAGAAAAGAAAATGAGCTGCTATTGCTGACCTCTTTCCTCAGGGAAAATGCTCCTGTTTGGGGCCCTCTTCCCTCAGTTCAATCCTGAACATGTCCTTGGGCTGTATTTCTGTCTTACTCTTATCCCAGCCAAAGCACAGGATTTTTTCCATTGGGGACTCTAAATAGAGGACGTGAAGTCTACTGCCTGAGTGACACCAATCGGATTGTTTCATAAGAATTTAAATGAGGGACAGAAATGGTTTGTTCAAAGAACAACTGATGCACTAAGACCAAAGAAACAATTCCAAAAACTCTTTTACTGTGATCTTAGACTCCAGATAGTTGCAGTATGTAATAAAAATATTCAACTCAATGAATTATTACAAAGTATTCACCACCATGTAACCACCACCAGAAACAAGAAATGGACCATTTATGAAACTCTAGAAGTGATTTGGTGGCTCCTCCACAGTTTATCACTAACTTCCAACACTAAAGGTTCACTTTTACTTCTTTTGAATTTCATTTTAATAGAATTATGTAGGTCACATTATTTTCTATTTGAACGCTGCCTCTCATTATCCATGTTGTTTTGAGTAGCAGTAGTTCATTCTTTTTTCATTGCTCTATCATATTTGTCTGTTCTACTGTTGATGAATACTTGGTTTATTTACAAATTGGATTGTTAAAATTACATTGCTATGGACATTCTTAACTATCAAAGTAAATGTACCTATGACTCAAGTCTGCTTGGTTCAGACCTAGGAGTTCTAAATCATCCAGTGGTGTGACAATGAAGGTGGAGTATCAACTTGACTGGCTTTGGGATCTGTCTAGGGATGAGTGGAGCAGACTACTACATGTGTCTCTGTGGGTCATGGAGGTATGATCTCAAGTACCTTGTAAGGTTCCTAAGCCTTCCCTCGCTGGCACTGCTCCCTTAGTTCTACATAAACTAAGCATCTTTTTCCCATGCCAAACCCTTTCACCATGTCATTCTGTCCTGGACTGTTGTGGACTGAATTGAGCTAAAATAAACTTCTCCTCCTTTTAAGTTTCAAATGTCAGACATGGTGTTTCAGTGACAGGAAAGTGACTAATACAAGTAGCATGCATTTGAAATAGATAAAGCCTAATAATATTTTTATTAGCTCATGTGTACAGTACATGATGTCTACATTCCTAGTATGGAGTCAGTACAGTGCATAATACAGTTTAATTCCTTTTCCTTCATTACCTTTCCCTCCCTTGATCCTCCTCCCATTTTAGAAAGGTCTGTCTCCCTACTTCTATTATTTATTTTTTTATGTCCTCCTTATTGGTAATTTGGATAGATATTTGTAGTAAAGTATTATCCAATCAGCTCATGTTTTTTTTCAATGTTTAAGATTATCAATACAATTTAATTTGATCTTAAGTATTATAAAGTGTGTGGTTGTAGATAAATGAAGTTCTAATATGCTTTGTTTATTGATTACCAGTGAAGCTATTCTTCTTTTTTATCTATTTGTCCACCAAGACAGTATTGCCTGCTGAATTGCCTATACAAATCTCTTGCCTGTTATGTTCAAAGTTAGGACTTTTTTTCTCTCACATTTATCTGTAAAAAGTTCATTATAGATTCTGAATACAAATCTTTTAG
>NW_004524718.1:3765044-3795168 GCF_000260255.1 Octodon degus
AAAATGTCTTCAATTTTACTAGGGGTCAAATTAACAATCCTTCCTTTATGATTAATGCTTTATGATTCCCCTTTAAGAAATTATGGCCTAAGGCTGGGAAAACAGCTCAGCAGCAGTCTAGGTTCCTGCCTGGCAAACATAAGGACCTGAGTTTGCTCCTTGGTGCCACGTGCCATGCCGGCTCCAAAACCAGGAGTGGTGGCTCATGCCTCTAATCCCAGCGCTGAGGAGGCTGAGTCAGAAGGATCACCATGAGTCTGAACTGTGCAGCAAAAATAAATAATAAATAAATAATAAAAAAGAAATTGTTGCTTGATATAATGCAGAAATATCCTGAAGATATTTTCCTAACTTTCTTCTCAAAGATTGTTGCTTTACCCTCTGTATTAAGATCCATAGGTTGATATTTGTGCATGATACGTTTCACTTCATTTTCTATGGATCTCCAGTTGAACCAGTCCCCAAATTCTGAAAAGACATTCTCTTCTCCATTGTTCTAAAGGGCATAATTATTAAAAAATGAAATTACTGTACATGGGTTTGTCTGTTACTTATGTAACCTTACACCAATGCCACATCACATTTTTGCAACCTTGGTATTAGATATAAATCCTCAACCATCTAATCCCTCACCAAAGTTATTTTGTCTACCTTGGGTTCTTTTTATTTCCATTTAAATGTTATTATAGTTGGTCAATCTTTGTAGACACAAACACATGCACAGAACATTGATTAAATTTATGATTTATGAAGAAGATATGTTGTGATAAAATTAGAGAAGACAGTTCTATGAAGGCTTGAGTGCTGCTGATTTAAATAAATTCAAAATTGGATCCTTCTCCTTTGAGGCCTTTAGCTGAGGTCACAGACCTGGTTGGTTGCCATTCTGATCGAAGTCTTCATGGTAGATATACTCAAGAGAGGCACTCAGAGAAACTGTATTGTAGTCTTTGCTGTTTTAAGTTAATAAAGTTTAGGATTGTTTGTCATCTAGCCATAGATAACTAATATAAAGTAGACATACACCCAAATACACTATTCTCTGAAGGTATTCAGTGTTTGTTTGATGAAGAATTTTTATTGCTCTTGCATAAAAATTCAGTAAGCACATAGAACTTAATTTTAAAAAGTTTCATAAGAAATTAAGTAAATAATACCCCTGACTTCCAAAGAACGCAAAAATGACCTTCCTACCAGCCATATTTTTTAAATTCTAGCGGGACTAGAAGTAGCATAAATGGAACAAATTTTACTAGTGTTAAAGAGTGAACTGCTGTATGAGATATCATTAACCACTCCAATCTCACCAATGAACCCTTTTAACTCCGGTATTTAAAATAAGAAAATTCTCCGAAGACTAACCTGTAAATGTATTTGAATCTCACTGCAACTTCTCCATACCACAAATCAATTACGGAACCCAAATCTATCATGAGTCCAGCTTAAAGCTTGATTAATAGTCATCACATAAAGACAGAAACTCATAGCTCCTTCTGGCTATTTTTATACATCTTAAGATCTTAGCTATTTGTCCATGAAACTGTTGGTTAAGAAGATTTAAACTGCAACTCGTTCATGTGACACGCATATTGAGGTTTCTTGCCACTACGTGTGCCTAAAAGCTTTTTGGTTTTATTACATTTTTACATACATTTTTTCTTCCCTAAACAGAATTTCAAAGATAAACAGGATTTTATTATTATAAATACACATTTTTTTCTAGATGATTTAAAGATATTTTACATTCTTAATTAAATTTCTAGAATAACACTGATAAATGATAGTACATTAAATATACAATGCGTGGAAGACACCTTTGCATATTGATGGGCATATATTCCCTAAGAATATAAAGGTGATAAAGGACTCTGTAAAGAAAACTCAATATTAAAATAAGGTAAATTTCATATTGTTACAAATATTTATTGTAATGATTGACATACTTATTTTCTGAATCGTTAAGCTTAATGAAAATCAGCTTACCTAAAGTTATATATAATTCCCTATGTTTTGCATAACTATTGGAGAAAGTATCTTAAAAAGAAAAAGCACAAGAAAGTTTATAAATTCACATATGAGTTTCTTTTACTTTGCCATGATTGTAGCCAATGGGCTTTCCCTTTGAATAAAGATAGCAATATACTTGCAAGGCCTTGTTCACCCAACAAAATAAATGCTATAAATATATGCTTTGTCTTTGTGCCCTTTCAAAAAAATATTTTTAAATGTATTTAGTATAGGGTCTCACTATGCAGCTCGGACTCACAGTGATCCTCCTGTTTTGCGCCTCCCTAGTGCTGGGATTACAGGCGTGTGCCACCACACCTTGTCTCAGTCATCTGCTCAGCACGCCCCGGGACTGGGATGGCACTATGTGTCGCGCCAGGATTGAACCCTGGTGCCTGCGCCTGCCTAAGCAGGTGCTTAATCTGTTTATGCCTTTTATACTGTCTTGAATTAGATGACCCAAATAAAATGTTGGCATAAATATATATTGATATGTATCCATATATCTATACATCTATACATCTATATATCTGTATATCTGTATAATATCTATATATCTGTATCTATATCTATCTATCTATCTATCTATCTATCTATCTATCTATCTATCTATCTATCATGAGTCAGATTCTTTGAAAATCAGGCCTTATGGGCCAGCCACCAGCAACATTTCTCCTTTCCTAGAACATGAAAGCTCTAGGTTTTGCCAAAGAAGCCTGTCTGCCAGCCAGCCAAAACCTGCCAATGCACTCATGAAATTCACGAAGCAGGCATATTATTGGAATGTTCGGCTTGTCATTTCACTGCTCATAAAATGAGGAATCTCTTCAAGGCAAGAATTACAGTTGGCTGTTGGGTTTACTAACCAGCTGCTCAAGAAAATATCTGGATTCATCATCTTTGACCACGGAAGCAAGCAGTACCAGCTCACATGAATCGCCAGAGTTAACAGCAGCGTAAAGCACAACTTCCCAGTTCTGTCAAGGAGTCCTTCAGTAGATGATGACACTCCAAGAACTTTAGATCTTTCTGAGATGGTGTTTAGAAGTTTACCAAATATTTATGAACATTTCCAAGTACAAAGAATTGCTTCCGTGCTCTTTAAAACAGTATGACTCCTACCGATGGGGTGGAGCCCTCACTGCCTAATCACTTCTAAATTGTCCTAGGTCTTAATAGTGTTATACTGGTAATTACATTTTAACATGAGTTTTGTAGGATTCAAGCACTCAAACCATAATACCTACTCTAGAGTTGAATTTTATTCTTTATATTTACTAAGTGAAAAGATTTTGGGTTAAGAAACTGTAGGTAGGCATGTCATGTTTCCATTTACCTTTACGTTGCTGTTATCTGTATGTCTTAATATTTCTACTGTAATTCACATTTCCACTGAAGAGAGCATTTTAAAGTTCAGTTTAAAGGGCTGGGCATATAGCTCAATGGCATAAGCACCTGCCTGGCAAGTGCAAGGTCCCAAGTTTGACCCCCAGCACTGCAAAATAATGATAATGATAATAATAACAACCTAGATGAAGTTCAGTTGGAATGAGAGTAGTTAAATTACCTAGGCAGTGCATTTTGAGCTGTTCCAGTCAATAAAGGAGGAGTAAAGTCTTGTTGGACCTGAAAGAGCAAAATTGCCTGAGAATCTCTGTTTTGCCACAAAAGATAGTTGACCTGGGCAAAACTTTAAAAGTAAGAATATACATGCTGTGTGATGGATTTTGGACTCGGTTCTTTAGGATCTGGAGTCCAGGAGATATTTTTAAACAAGGAAACAGTATGGCCCTAACAAGTCATTGCAAAACTAGAAAGGAGACAAAAATTAAGTGCAACAGAAAAGATTATTTAAATGGATATTCAAACAACAATGGCGATAGAATTTTAAGTAAAAATATATGTGTATTTATTTCCTATAATTCTGAAAATCCATTTTTAACGAACATTACAAAATTCTTAAAAAGTTCTCAAAATTTTTTCTTAATTTTTGTCATTTTGACTTTTCATTTGGTTCCTTATGATTAAACTTGAAATCACTATGAACGCTAACAGGTTCACAATCAATATCACTTTTATGCATCTGTCTATACTCCTATATTTATGTAATTTAGAAATATTAATAGAAATAATCATGCATTAATTTATTATCTACTGAAAGTGGAATAATATCTCCTCTTGTTGAATAATCATCTTCTACTTATACTTAGTAGCTGAACCTATAGATTCTCACTCACATTATATGAAATGTAGGTTTATCATTTGAAATTTTCCAAGTAAAGATTTCATTTCTTGGCCTGGTATAATTCACCTGATTTGAAAAAGAAATTCTTGGGAAATATGAGTCTCTGTCCAAGGCCTGTTAAAGTAAATCCTAGCCAGCCAGACATCTGTTTCTTTGTCTTTCCTACAACTTCTGCAGACTTCGTTCTTTCATCATTAAAGTTCAAAAGGACAACAGCAACCATAGCAATATGAAGCAATGGGCCAGAGGACCAAGCTGACTGCTGAGAGACTTCTCAAGCTGCCATCTGGTTTTCATTGTAACCCAAGTTAAGTTGGACCACAGCAAGTGCTAGCTATGAAGGTTAACTAGAGTTTAAGCAAAGACCAGAGCAACTTCTGGGGTCAGAATACAAAACCTTAAACCTGCAATGTCTATAGTTCAGTTCCCAAGAGAGCTTCACGGATGTATAAGGTCAAGAAGAGTATTAATGCCTTACAGTCAGAACCATTTAAACAGAGACAAGAAGGACATGCAGGAAAAAAAAATCATGCCTTGGCCTCCATGTACTGGGAGAGAGAATGACAAGGTGTAAAATTAGGGGAATGCTGGGTGAGAAGCAGGCAGTATGGCAGCCAGGAAGGGTAGAGCTCAGTGCACGTAGTGAAGAAAAGGATAGCAGAGGGGAGCTGATCAGGATTTGAGAGTCAAAGAACAGCTTTCTTAATTTATTGGGCATAGAAAAAGATGGCACGATCTGATATACTTGAAAAACTCATATTGATTGCTGGGTGGAAATTTGACTTTCTGGTGTAGAGAAAACACAGGCAGATTCATTACAGACTCCAGTTAAGTCCACGAAAGCTGAGGAGGTCTTGACCCAGAGAGATAGCAATGGGTGCTGAGGAGTAGTCAGATCGGAAAGCAGCTGAACTATGAGTGACATGTGTTGGATGTGAAATAAAGAGGCACAGATGACTGGGAAGCTTTGCTTGAGTTTTCATTAATTATGCAATGACATGAAGACTACAGAAAGTGCTAATTCGAATGCTTAGAGTAAGGTAATACTGGTTTCTCATTTTCCATTTCTATCATATTATATGTACTGTTTCCACTTTATTTGTCTGTTTCTGGTCCCTGTTAATATTGCCAGAAATAACTTTTAACTCATTTTAAGTAAATCTTTAACTTCTCCTGTTAGATGACCATCATAGTGAGAAAAAAAGAGAAAAAGTATGGTCAGAGTGCCTTAGGTAACAGCATGTTTAAAGTCCAGTCTTTTGTTGGAGATGTAGCTCTGGGATAGAGTATGTCGTAGTTAACTGTTGCGTCAACTTGAGTAAGAAACATCCCACTGATTAGATTAAAACTTCCAAAATGTGTAACAGATGAAGTAGAAATAAAATGTTCAAATGGGGAGGAAATTTAAGGAAAGAGGAAGGGAAATGAAGGGGGAAAATGAGAAAATGAAGGAAAGAACAGAAACGAAGCTTTGCAATTAAGGAGAAGAGGGGTTAAAGAGAGGGTGGGGGTTGGGAAAAAAGAAGAATCAAGATGTAACATGTACAGGTACAAATTCTGTATGATAAACATTATCACTATGCATATCTAGAATGTACTAATAAACTTAATTAATTAAAAGAAACTGAGATGATAAAGGCATGGGGAGTCGGTTTCTGGATGTGGCTGAATGGATTCACTAAAGACAGAAGACCCACCTCAGTGTGGGTGGCATCAACCCCAGTAGGCTAGTTGCCCAGACAGAATAAAAAAGGGAATGAAGAAGAAAGTCTTACTGTCATTTTTTAGAGGAATTTCAGTCTTCTTTTTCACCTTGAACATCACGTCCTAGCTTCCAGCACACACTCTTAAGCCTTCTAACTCCAACCTTTCGACCTTCTGATGTGGACCCAAATGGTACCCTATAGGGAGCAGTAAGCCTTAGATCTTCCACTGGATCCCTTGGATCTTCAATGAGGGCACAGCCCTTAAGCTTACCTTGTAAATCCTTGTATATTTATGTCTTATATTACATCTGTTTTTCTAGTGAACACTGACTGATACAGCTTACTAAAAACATGCAAGGCTCTAGATTCAGTCTTCAATGCAGCTCCCTCTAAAATCTATTATATTTGTTATATTGTAATTTTTTTCTTTCTTTTTAAAATTTATATATTTGATACACAGTTCCACTATACAGCTCAGACTCATAGTGATCCTCCTGTTTTCAACCTCATCAATGCTGGGATTACAGGCATGCATCACCACACCTGGACTCGGTCACCAGCTCAGCCTGTTTGGGGGCGGGGGTGGCAAGGCAAGTGTGGCAGGTGGCACCAGGAATTGAACCCTAGTCACTGCGCTTGCCTAAGCAGGCTCTTAGTCCACTGAGCTATCTCAACATCCTGCTATATTGTGATTTGAACTGAATATTTTTGAAGAATATTGATTGCTCATTATTATTAGGAAGGCTGCCAAAAAAGAGTGATGGAGAAGACCCAAAATCACTACACAACTGATTTCTGGAGGACACTGTTCTACTGATTTCTGGAGGACACTGTTCTACAACACTAGTCTACAGCATGTAACACTAGTGTTGGACCAGGCCGCAGGAACACTGCTCATGCCTGCACTGCTGTCCTCATGTCCCTGCTGCCCCAGAGGCATTCTTAATAGTACACCTAGGGCTGGCCAGATAGCTCAGTGGACTAAAGCAGCCGCTTAGACAAAGTGCAGCAGCCAGGGTTTGATTGCCTATGTGCCTTGCCAGCCCCGTTTGAGGGAAGTGCTGAGACAGTGAATGCGACTGGGCATTGTGACGTGCACCTGTAATCTCAGCACTTGGGAGGCTGAAAACAGGAGAATCACTACAAGTTGGATCTACATAGTGAGACTCTGTAGACCCTGTACTAAATACATTAAAAAATAGTACAGTTAGGGTATGTATATCATTTTAATAACATATATGTCAGCAGTAAATGAGACAAGGCAATAAGTATCTACTATGTTTCTTACTTTAATGAAAAGACTTAGTTTGGGTGAATTCTTATAGAAGATTTTGGTTTCTACCACTGCAGAGTTCTAGCAGTCAAGTTTGATTTATCCTAGAAAATATAAAGGAGACAGATGTGTTCTTGTTTGACTCTTTGGTAAATTTGTGAATACATTAAGTTCTTGGTATTGACTATTTTATCTTCCTGGTGTCTTGCAGGAGGAGAATAATTTTCAAAACTTTCATGGTGGTAGATTGTCTGCTGGACCACTTATATCCATCAGGCAGATACTAGTGCTGCAAAGCCAGTGCACTTTTCCTATCATCAAGAAATAGGATCCCATGGGATATGAGGCTGGGAAGCAGAGAGTGTTAATTGGGTTGATGAAGAAGAATAGAGCGTAGTATTTGTTGTGTGGATGCTTGGAATGTAACATGGATTCAGACCCTTATTTATCATATCAACTCTGTATACTAAATACTATGAGAACAATTAAATCACTTTGTCATGCAGATAGTACCTGATGGAGCTAGAATGCAAAGCTACACATCTTTTAATAATTTTGTAACTAAAAGCACTTCCTGTTTCCTAACCAACTATTTTTTTTTTAATTTTTACTTTTTGTGGTACTAGGGATTGAACTCAGGAACTTGCCCTTGCCAGGCAAGCACTTATTCCACTGAGCTATCTCCCTGGCCCAACACAACTATTCTTTTACTCCATACAGGTCTAACCTGTCTCTAACTGTCCATTCACTCAATCCCAGTATTTTAATACAATTTCTGGCCTGATGGATAAACTCTGTAAGAACTTCTGATTTGGTAGTCTTAGTAGAAAGTTAATAAAAATAATTATAAAGAACTACCACTAGAAATGATTCACTACTATTTACTCCATGCTTTGCATGCTAGCATTCTGTTGCATACATGTTCCTCTTCTTTGTTATTTCTCTTAACTCTAACCATTTGATCCCCAGTCTCTCTGGTTGGCATCCAGGTCGCTATATCCTGACAATGCTAAATTATTAGTATTTTTCATTGCCTAACTGATCTCACTGAACAATCTCTTGCCTTCCTGTTTATCATATTAGCTATTTTCTTTCTTACATGCCCAACTCCAAATTATAACATCTTCTAACTCATCTTGCATCCTCAATATACAAGTTTTAGCAGCACAATTGACTTTAGGATGAGACTTGAAGCTCTGATAAATAGAAGCAATAAATAAAAGTTAAAGGTAAACATAGACATTCTAAGATTATAGTTCATAATTTTTGAAACACCTGAGAATAACTAGAAACTCTTGTTCCAGTTTCCTGTGCAAATTGTCCAATATTCAACAGAATGAAAACAATTGAGTAATGTCTAGCTACTGTGTTAGCAAATTTGCATCATCAGATTTAGTCTAAAAAGCAGTGGCTGGGTGTTATGGCTTGTATATCTAGATGTGCCCCATGTCTCCTTCATGTGCTTATAGTAGGACTTTGGGGAGTGACTGTGGCACAGGTGTGTGACATTGGATCATGGCTGTGTGATACTGGATTCATCCAGGCTGTTTTCGCATAGTTCTTAGTATGGGTGATAGAGTCACTGAAGAGAGAAGACCTTCCCTAGGAGTGAGTGGCTTCAACCAATAGGACTACAGCCAGGATGGAATAAAAGGGAAAGGGAAGCTCTTTGCTGCCATTTCGCTGCATTCAGCCTGCCCTGCCATGGATGGTTTCCTCTCTATTCTGCCCCTCTGTCATGCTTCCCTGCCTTAGAGCCACCTGACTATGGACTTCTACAACTTGTGAGCTAAAATAACCCTTTCCTCTTTTAATATTTTGTTTCAGCATTGAAGAAAGTAAAACAATAGGTATTAAAATAGCTAAACCTAAATAAGTACAAAAATATTCTTTCATAGTGTAGTAGTTTGTAGATTAGCCAATGCAATTTAAGTATTATTTTTCCAGAGGGTGTGATACACTTAAATTCTATCACTTTGACCTCTTCCATAACCCTTTCATTATGTAAAGAACCTCACAATCCTTTGTTGTTCTATAAATTTCAAGATATACTTGCCAATATTAAGGACCCATACTTGGGTAACAAAACTTAAATCTATATATTGTTCCAAAAAAGAAAAACCACTTATTGTTGATGTTACTTCTACTTGTACCCTAATGAAATTCATGGTGCAATCAATTGTACAATACCAATAATTGAATGTTTTCATCACTAGGGACTTGTCATATAGTCATTTGTACAGATTGAATGTAATATTTCTGAGAATATTTGCTCAAAATAAAGAAATAGTGTTCTTTGTTTTTTTCTGAGATCTAATGGAGTGCTCAAAGTTTCCTGTCTCCAAAATGTTAGAGAGCCAGCCAGGCACGGTGGTGCACAGCTGTAATCCTCGAATTCTGGGGGGCTGGGGCTGGAGGATTGCAAGTTTGAGTCCAGCCTAGGTAACTGAGTAACTTAATATGACTCTCTAAAAAAAAAAAAAAAAAGAAAGAAAGAAAGAAAGAAAGAAAGAAAGAAAGAAAGAAAGAAAGAAAAGGCCTGAAGACAGAGGTCCATTTGCAAAACAAAACACAAGACAAACAGAAAGCCTGACAATCCAAGTCAGAGAGCCCCTTCGTTGGATCTACACACTTAAGCCACTACCAAAGAAGGAAGCAAGTGTAATTCAGAACATCAGTCTGCGTCAGTGACCCTCCAGGATTCTGTCTCGGGGAAGCTCAGTGTGAGCCCTACTTATTCCACAGCATTCTCCTTAGAGAAAAGGAGTTTTACAAAATTAAAAGTACATGAAGCTATTGGCCTCTCAGATTCTATAAAACTGTGCTATAATTTCAAATAATTTAAATTCAAAATAGAGCTCCCAGTTTTATTACCTATGTCAAAATTTTTGTGAAACTTTATGACACTGTAGGACATTTGCATATTTCTTTCTGACTGGATGGAATTAGCCTTTGAGGGCTTTTACATATTCCTAACTGAGATTTTTCTTGAATACCATAGAATTTGCTTATTTTTGTCCTATAAATCACAGTAAATTCCCATACCTGAATAATGTAAACTACTTTCACTTTGTACCCTTTTACTTCCCAGAAAGGTATCTTTGTTTTAGAATTACATTCATAGAAAAATAGAATTACATTCATAAATAACAGATACAGTAGAATCAATGACTTAAAATTTTCTCTATGTGTAACTGTAATATTTAATATGTGGTTTGATTGCTTAATACCTACCTCTTTAAATGAGTACATAAGCTGAAATTAAGACAATATCTTGGAAATCAGATAGATAGATAGATAGATAGATAGATAGATAGATAGATAGATATCACTTAATGTAATGCTTGCCACAGGAAACTCTCAATAATAAGTCACAATAGTGATGCTGGAGATGCAGTTTTTCAACTGAGTTATTCTTCACAAACTACTAAGCACCTAATAGGTCCTGTGTGAGTTTGTGATCTGAACCATTTTGCAGCACACATATAATAACATATGCCACATTTCTTGGTTGAGGGGTCCAGCATGTCATGGGAGAGACAGATTAAAATGAAAAAAGCATTCAGGTTGAGAGTTGTTGGTGCACAGTGCTTTGTGTTGCATAGGAAATGACTAAGAATGGGATCTGCAAATTTGGGAAGGGTTCAGAGAGAAAGGGACTCTTGAGTTTAGAGATTCTGTGGGAGTTTTCTCAGTAAATTATTACTTAGAAACCCCTTAGTGGGAAGTAAATGTCATCACTGAATGACGTCTTCCTTCAGCAGTACTGGGTCCATGATTTCCATCTATCCTCTAATCTAATGCTTCAAGGAGATGACTGCCTCCTTGCCCTTACCCTAGCTGCAGCTGCAGGCAAGATCAGCCACGTCATGTAGCACTGACCACACTATTCTGTATCTTCTAAAACAAATCTTGTCATGCTTACAACACCCATTTACTGGAAGCCCACCAGATACCAAAGTTTCCCGAGTTTGCCAGAGATTCACCACTCTCTTCCCAGCATCCAACCACATCTCCCACACTCTTGGCCATTCAAGCCTTTTCACCAGTATGTGGTTCCTGACACCAGAAAATGCCTCTCTTTCCTAATTCCTTCACAGAACATTTTCTTCACATGTTTTCCTGACTTATAATCTGTTTCCTGAAAGCGCTTCAAAAGCAAGATATTTTTATTTTTTCCTCTTTCCCTCTAGGATCTTGTACATCTGGAGCTTGAGGCAATGTCCTTTCTGTTCCCAGTTGCTTTTTCCAATATGTCACTCATCTTTCTCTTTTATTTTCATGTCTTTTTAAACACATCATCCTTTTTTTTAAACTGTCTTCCCTTCTTGGTTTTTACCTATCTTCCCTCTGATAGATCTTTCATCATTTTCTGCATTCATGTAAACCTTCTGTGCCATCATGGAAATCAACTTCATAATCCAATAAGATGTCCCAGTTAATACACTGACCTCTAAATGTCTTCGTTTCCTTATCTCCAACAGTTGTATCTACCCCTCTCTAGGACTTACTTACAGATCATGCTGAGGCTCTATTACCACCCTGTACCAACCTGATTTTCGATTTTAAACATCTGAATCTGTCAATTCCTATTCTTCCAGTCTGCTTATACAAATCATCACTTCACTAATGCCATCAGTTCTTTGCCCCTGTAAATCTTCTCTGTTCACCATAACCTCATGTCCACATGTTTTGCTTTATGAAGATTTTTTTAGGTATGATCCTACTCTATAACTATTTCCTAACAAATGTTCTTACTCTATGTCCATTCTTTCTCAATCATTCTTTCCTGGAGAAATCTAAACTCTGGTCAAATCCAATTGGCTTTTCTTTTAGTTCTATATTCAAATAGCTAAATACTGCTACAGAATATTGCATAATTATATTTATTGGAATCAACCAAAGACAAGATTAATTCTATACCTTCATCAGTCACTTCCTTTCTCTGAAAGAGATTTTTTTCTTTAGTTTATTAGTTATAATTGTGCATTGGAGCCCTGAGTATACTTAAAACCATTAAAAGTATATTATTACATAGAATTCCCTCCAGATCTCTTTTCAGCTCTCCAAAGAGTAATAAAAATGCAGAATTTTCTTACCTCCAGCTAAAGCAAGAACCCACAAATTGTTACAGAACATGTATTTAGTATATCGGTACTTATTTTCTGTTGTGCTCACCTCTCTTAACCTTAATAATCTATTGCTTACATGACCCTTTAGCTAACTAGTTATTTCATATTGTAATCCACTAATTATCTTATTTTCCCTAGCCCCAAAGACAAGCTTTTAGACCTGTATCTGATTTTTGAATGCCCCCAAATCAGATGGTACTAAATGACATTTGATTTCCTATTGTTGAATATTAGATACATCGACTTCAGTTTTCCCAAAGCCTAAGAATGATGTACCTTAATCTGGGATGTATGCTTTTTCCTATATCTTGAACTTGATAAGCTACAAATCTTGAGTCTTTTAAAGAATACGTATGCTTGAGCAAAACCACTTTGTGTCTGCCACAGTCTTCACTGAATGTTGGGGTAAAATGTGAGGGTTAGAAAGGAGTGCTCTGATTTTTTATCTTTAAAATAATAATACAATATCATAAAATCTTTACAATGGTTCAGTGAGTCACATTTTTTTTGTAGATTTGTAGTAAATGTCACGTTCAGAGTAGTAATTATTACTACTTACTCACCCTCAACTCCTGGCTACTGTTACTAAATAGTTTCCAGTCCATCCAAAAGAACAAATGTGATTTTGTTGTTGTTGTTTTCTTTTTGATTTGCTGGTTCTCTTAGCTCCTTTGTCATCGTTCTTCTTCTTCTCCTCAGCATCTTGTCTGGTCTTCTATTGGCCTTTCTTCCCTATACGTGTTGCAAGGCTTTTCTTTATTGTTCATTCTAATATTTCAGTTGCATTATCTTTCATTTTGAGGAAAAGTGTCTGAGAAATTTATCAAATAATAATTTAAAAATAACCACCATCATGATACAATTGTTTAGAATTATTTTGTGTTTCCAACAAACATTAAGACTAATAGGTGCTGGAGACCCTTAAGGGGAGATCATCAGTCCCACTGGATTTCCTAGCAAGGATGGCACGTTTCAAGCCCTCTAGTGGCCAGCTCTAGTGTTCATCAAAGAAAATGAGAAAAATTAGTATTACTTACAAAAATATTTCCATGAAAAGATGATCGGACATTAGCCATATCTCCTTATACAATGTACCACAATTGCTGTTGAACAATAATTACATCAAAAATCACTGTTGGATGCTAATGTCAATTAATTCTTAGAATATATTTTCCTTTATTGGCAATACATTAAAAGAAATTGAAGAAAGAAATACACTGAAAGAAATCAAGAAAAATTATTAGTTCTTCCTGATTTGAGGGTGGGTCAAATGTTTTATTAATACATTTCTTTTTTTGGCAGTGTGTGTGTGTGTGTTTCTACAGGGATTTCACTCAAGGTCTTTGCATCCAGCTACATCTCCAGGTTTATTTATTGATTTACTCATTCATTAATTCATTTTGAGACAAAGTTTTGCTAACTTGCCGATTTTCCCAGCAGGGCTTTAACTTATGGTCATCCTGCCTCAGCTTCCCACTGATATTACAAACATATGCTATAATGCCCACCTTAAATTTCCTTTTAATTATGATGTATCATATATGATTAAAGACCAGATGTGGCCACAATATATATAAAACTCTAAGCCACAGGTTCTAATACCTTTATTAAAAATTTAGATGATGAAATCTACCTGATTTGAACTACAAAAAGAAAAAAATTTGAAATACTCACCTTGACTAATTTTCTACAAGGAATAAAATTAATGCTTATCATCTCCATTAAATGATCATGCTTGCATATTTTTAAGCAATAAGAGAAATTAAAATATTTCTCTAATTTCTTACAAAAATTGTACTCTTACTGACATTATCTGGTTAATTCTAAGTCCGAGTATACTATTGAAATCTCTGAATAATATTCACTCCAATTTTAAGTTGTATATTACTGATTTAATAAAATAATTGTCTTTTGAAAAACTATGATTTAAGCTTCTAAATTTAACACAAAGTCATTTTTTTAAAGCAGAGGCAGCTCCTTAGTTTGAAAGACGCAATGAAAAGTTAATGAAATGAAAGGTTAACTGTAAACATTCACAAGGATTTTATGTAGTTTCTATGGTTTAGATCTAACTGTGTCCGGGGGAGATGAGTGGACTGTGGGAATGCTCTGCTTGGCAGTGAACTCATGCATTGAACTCCACAGCCAGATGTGCTGTCATGAGGTGGGGCCAGGTGGCAGCTGGGCTGGGTGTGTGCCCTTCTCTCTCTCTGCTTCCTGGCAGCCCCCAGTGAGCACCATTTCCTCTGCCAGGCCCCTCTGCCATCCTGACTCCGCTGTGAAGCTTGATCAGTCTGGCCTGAATCCATGGGCCTAAATCTCTCCTTTAAATTGTGGCTGATACTGACAAAGGACCTACAATCTGAGGTACAGGGTCTCAGGATAAATCCTGAAGGGATTTGACTGACCTTATCAGATGCAAAAGCTACAATTGTTGTTGCATAGGTCTTACTTTATCTTGGTCTTAACCATCCAGCAGAAAAGTATAAAAACGAAGCATAAGAAGTAAAGCCATGTTGTTATGTTGAGCTGTAGGGGACTCAGGTCAACAACTTCTGACATTGCCAGTCAAGCAGAAGACCCAATACTAGTATGGACTATGGACTATTTTGGAATATTTTGCTGAGTTCACACACCTATAATAATTAAATGACAGAACTAAATAAAAAAGGGGATACAGATGAATGACCATTTTGTATTTGTGTATTCAAAATAATTAGGATAGATATATAGCTACATTCTCTTAATTCAATGAATAGAAGGATTTGTTATAATAGTGTTTGTAAATACGATATAATGTCTACATCTTGTACAACAAATAACCACTAGGAAGATAGCATGCAATGTGTTAATTATTGGAAGTGTCCTACCAATTTGATTTGAAACTGTCTCATTGCTATTTATTTCTCAATAAAATTATGGAAAAAAATAAATAAATTGTGGGTGTCAGATCTGTGTCTCAGTATGTGAAAGCATCTAAAATGAGAGCTAATTTAAGACCACTAAAAGTAATACAAATAAGAAAGAAATGTTTAACAAGACATGAAAAATTAGTGTATGGAGATGTCATTAGACTTCTTTTACTCCTAAAAAAGTAAGTTAGCTTTTGAGGAAATAATGTCTTATTTAGTTAATTATATTTTACTTTTAAGATACTCTTGCTTTTCTATGTTTGATTACACTTACAATACCATCCAAATTTTAAAAAATCATTCTTCTTTCCATTTTCTTCCATTAAAGAAAATCTATAGACCTTCTTGCTCACTTAAAGTAGGTAACTGAATCATATTTTAGTGTACAGTAAACAAGTAATGGCTTCTCAATACAAGGATATTCATGTTTTTTATTTGTTGACCTTATTCTTCTGCCAGAGTTTCATCTATAAATGTGTGAAAATATTGAAGTGTTTTCTTCATTCCCCATAGATTCTTAATTGGACCATAAGTCTATAGCAAAAGTAAGCCAGTTCAATAACAGAAAAACAGAAGTTACTAACATGTATGCCAGACACACAAGAAATGAGTATGCATCACAAAGCTGGCTTTGAAGTCCAATGTACATAGCATCTTCAACAGGGAGCAGTAGATTTTTAGAGAAATGAGAAGACAGAGGAAAAGCACTGTGAGTGGCTACAGCATAGCAGCTGGGGAGAAGGCAAATTCAAGGATGATAAAAGCTAGTGAGGGAGCTGACTGACATAGATTCCTTTGACATGGTGTCCAGATGGAAGGATCCAATCCTTTGTCTTTACAAATCTATGTCTGGCTTTACACAAAGCAAGGGAAGGCAGAGAGCTTGCCTAAATCTGCTGCTTCTAAATTGCTTGCAGTTCAATCATCCTTTGCATCTTGTGGCTGCATATTCTCATCTCCTGTAGGAATTATACACAGTTCAAAAAGAGGAAGCAAGAGTTTTTGATAAGGAATGCTAAGTTAAACTTGAATTTCAGACGACCAATAATTTTTTAAAATAAGGATGGCCTAATGTTTTACAGAAATGTACTTAAACTAAGTAACTGTTATTTGTCTGAAATTTCAAATGACACTGGGTACCTTGAATCCTTATTTGCTAACCTCTGAAAGAATTTAAAAATTATTTAACTGGAATGCATATAACAAACATTTTGACAACCACACTTATATTTTATTAATTTAAGTCAATGGATCTGGAGTCTCCTAGAAATTAAGAACCAACCTATAAAGATCTTTATGCAGATGGAAAACAAGTTAGCACCTTTTGTAAATCTCAACCATTTCTACCTTGCTTGACATTTTTTTGCATTGTAATATAAACCTTATAAGTAACTGAGCCTTAAGAATTGTCTATAACTAGCAACCAATCTGAAATCTAAAAATGTAGAGCTATGGTGAATAGCTGCCCTACACACCAAACTTTACTCAATTCACAACATATTAAAATACGTTCTTACCTTCTGAATGACAGCCAATAGAGCCAGGGATGGATGGCACATTCAATAAAATCTTCTCTCTGGCGATATGTAGTTTGAACCACATTCAATTTCTTTGGGTGGTTGGACATGGCACAGATTAAACCCATGACCATTTGATGGGGACTCTTTTTGGCCATGTGATACCAGTAAGAAGCTGGAAAACATGCCCTTTCTAGGACAATGTATCCCTGAGAGTTTACAGCTTGAGTAGCAGAACTGGGACTGTATTTTAACTCCCTCAGTTGACACTCTCTTGTAGAGGACAACCTGTGCAAAACTTATAGGACAAACTCACAGGACAGCTTTGCCATTTTGTATTGTGCAAAATAAAAATTACAATGCAGAAACATGAAAATGACAGGTAGAATTAACATAATCTTTTTGTCTTTGATTTTTCTATTTTATCCATTTCTAAATTCTTCTTTATGGGGGCTGAGGAGATAGCTCAGTGGCATAAGCATCTGCCTGGCAGAGTGCAAAGTCCTGAGTTCGATCCCCAGCATAAATAAATAAATAAAATTCTTTTTATTAGTAAATAATAATTTATGATACATAGTAAATTCATTTGTCATAGGGAATGGAGATGTAGCATCTTGATCCTTTTTACTTCTCTCGGCTCTTCCATCCTGTCCATATCCCTTGCCCATCTTCACAAAGTTTATCCCCTAGTTTTTTATCATCTATTTTTTATTTTGCTCTTCAAATTATTTATACTTTGGGTTTCTCATATAAGAGAAACCATGTTAAATACATAAAATATGTATTTAACCTTCTGTATCGGATTTATTTCACTTAGGTTTATGATTTCAAAATGCATCCATTTTTTCTTTGTAGAAAAATGACTTAAAATTATCCTTTTTCTAAATTCTGAACCTCTTTGATATAAGGGTTATTTCTACCTAATATTCTTGCATTCTTACAATACATTCTTTCATTTTGCTTAACAAAGCTCAAAATCTTTCCAGTAACTGAAAATAGAAAACTTGTAGTTATTTATGTAAATAGCAGCCTTCAGGGAGTGTCTGAGGATTCATTGACAGATTCTGGTAAGATTCTTCAATAACCTATATTGAATTGACATTTGAATACACTAAAGTGCCTTTCTTTTACATGCCCCTTGAGCTCTTGAAATGTTTTTCAGATTCTGGGGTTTCATGAGGTTTTGGAGGCGGGCAAATCATCTGTGAAGAGAGTGAACGAAAAGGATTGCCTTCATTGCACCTAAAATGAGTTTAATTTTTATTCAGTTCCTATGCATAATGAGTTCCTGGGGTGTACAATATGCTGCATTGTTTGATTATAAAATACTTTTCCTCATTTTTTAATGCTTTTTTTGTTTGGAACAATTTGCAAAAAGAATTTGAGAGGTGGTATAAAAAGAAGTTATCAAAAGCTTTTATAGCAACTGTACTTAATGACATGAAAGAAACGAAGATAAAGATGGGATAAGCAGGAAGAATGGAACCACTTAACAGGTAGGTAGGACTTCCCTGGTAAGTAGTTGATAGCTTACTGAAGGTGTTCTGTTCTGTTCTGTTTTGTTTTGTAACTTCCATGATTCAGGGGAAAAGTTTTACATTCTCATAACTTGTACCTCTTGGATGTTCAGAGGCATTTTCTCTTATATATTTGCTTCCCCTATAGTGGAAGGAATGTGAGTTGCCTCTTGTTTTCTTTATTATCATACACTGGAGACAAACTCACTGGAGTATAAGGTTCATTAGAGACAGTTTTTGCAATCACGTGTTTACAAGCATGCATTTCACATGGCAACTTATGGAAAAGGTCCTGCTGTGTTTGCAGGGTGGTGAGATGGTTATCCTTCTCACAATACAGTTACAATTGCAATTTGGGTCTAAATATGTAGTTGGATTACTTGGAAATTACTATTTCTTGAATCTGAGCAATAAAGTATAATAGATTAAAGTGTCGATTCTATTGTCTAGTATTTATATTAATTTCATTTTATAACAAAAAATGTTAGGAAAAAAGTTTTTAACCTCCTTGATTGAGGTTTTTAATTTGTCTAATATTCATTTTCATCTAAGTGATTGGTTAACATACACATTTTTTTCATAGTTTTATTGAGAAACAAATAGCAATGAGATAGTTTCAAATCAAATTGGTAGGACAGTTTCAATAATTAACACATTGCATACATTCTTCCTAGTGGTTAATTGCTGTACAAGATGCGGACATGATATCCTATTTACAAACACCATTAGAACAAATCCCTCTATTCATTAAGAGAATGTAACTGTATGTCTATCCTAACTACTACACATCTTGATAATACTTTATGTTTATCAAAATCTCACAGTGGTCTGTGCTTTATCTACCTTCCACTAAGGGTAGCCGGGGAAAGAAAGCATTCAACTAACTTAATCACATTTGCTCAATGTTTACTTTTCAGGTTTGCTGAAAAGGGTTTAAAACTATGTAACATGGCTAATGAAATGTTTAGCACATAATAGATGTTGAATAAATAATGATTATGGGAAGGATATAAATAATGCCAGATATTGATTGTAGAACTTCATTTTTTACTTTGGTCTCAGTTTTAGTATGGAAGGTGTAATGCAAATTGCAGAACACTGGAGAAATGGTCTGGAGTTTTGGAAAAGGGGGCTCAGGAAGAAAGCAACATATAGGTCATGTTAGCCACTAAGCAATGAGATAAAAGAAAAAGACTTCATCCATTACAATAGTGTACCAGTAAGAAGGAATAAATTCTAATGTACAGATAAAAGAGAAGTGTTAATCTCAAAATCTACATGGATTTGTACTTATTGGAAATGAGAGTATGCAGTCAAGCAGTAATTATTCAAAGACCATATGTACATAAATTGAGACCTGGTACCATTAACAGAAATGGAGACTTTAGAAGAAATATAGTTAGACAGTAAAACAAGGAAAAGGAAACAGAATGAAAAACTCACAGTAACCACTGGGGCTATAGATCATGATATGAGAGTGATTTAAATGGAGACATAGACATATCTATTCCAAGTAGTGAGAAAGTCCCAAATTTAAGGCAAAAGGAAAGCAAGAATAAGGACAAAAAAATGATGAAAGAATAATTTACAGGAGCTTGAAAACCAGGAGAATTGGAATTAGGAAGTCCATGGAAGACAGGGTTAAGGCAAGGTGGTGTGGTCAGTGCATGTTTGCCCCTCGTTCCCACTTCCAGTCACACAGCTCCTAATCCCATGGCACTTCTAGATGTTAACAAGGTGATTAATAGCAGAGGTCTGCTCAACCACTTCATAACCAGTGTCAATCACCAGGAAAACCAAGGCATGTTTGGAGGGATGAGGGGAGTGGGAATGAGTCTTTATTCAATCATAAATGATCATAATTTGATTAATTGCACCTACATAACGAAACCTGCACGAAAGTACTTTAAATGATAGGTTAAGGGAACTTCCGGGTTGGTAAACACATCTGTGTGCTGCAAAGTGGCATACTCCAGCTCCAGAGAACAGAAACTCCTCTGCTTAGAACTCTCCTGGGCCTTCTCATTTGACTATTCATTTGTATTCTTTATAATAAATTGTCAAATCAAGTAAAGCATATTCCTGGGTTTTGTGAGTAGTTCCACCAAGTTACTATACAGTAGAGGAAATTGTAGAAATCCTCACTCTGGAGCTAATTGGTCATAAGTACAGATGGTCACCAGGGATTCACTATTGGAGTGGGTTGTGAGACAGACTCATTAGTAGTGGGTTCTATTCTAACTTTATTGACCTGGATTGAATAAAGATAATGTGGCAATGGTAATGTACTATGCAGATTTTGACAGATTTCCAAGAGGATGAGGTTTTAGTAGATTCCCTATATTTGGTCACTGAGAATGTTTGATCATATAGGAAAAAACGATCCTCACAGTGGTACAATTATGCCAACTAAATTACCAGATTTAAGCAGAAGGCAGTGGTAGTTACTGACAAAATAGATGTGAATCCTTTCTTTATATGAAGAATCCTAGGATTCTGGCTTTGCTACGCTTTTGGAAGAGCTGGACTAAAGATCATAAACTGACCTTGGAAATGTAAGTAGGCTGGGAATATTAAGGAAATTGATTTGCCTGGAGTTAGTAAAATACCTTGTGGGGACCTCAGATTTTATTATTCTTCTCCATTAGCACTTAGTCCAAAGTAGCAGACCCTCACCTGTATTAGCCTGAGATAAAAGGAAAAATTGAGGAGCCAGTAAGTACTAGAAACTGAAGGTAGGGTTGAAAAGGGAGCTAAGCAAGATGGGCTCGGATGGACTTCTGGGAAGGAAGTGATTCCTGTGAAAGCAGTGTGTTTGGCAAGTAGCTCACCATTCTCTCCAGAAAAACAGTTGCTGACTAGCTTAATATTATTTGACACCGAGGGATGAAGGAACTGTGGTTGTCTTCATCTGAAGACAAATTACTTTTGTAGTTGTTTTCTACTTCATACTGTTCCCCCTCAAAAAACAGCCAAACCTACTTAGGTCAATATATTCTGTTTTATACATTTGACAAATATAATCTATTTATGAATTTTTAGGTTGGTGCAGAAAAATTTTAAAAATATGAAAGGTAATACAGTGACAAAAATATAGATTCTGGGTTCAACCTACCTGGCTCTGATCCTTAACACATCCACCATCTTTGGACATGTGTCTATGCCTATCTTTCACCCGCAAAATGAAGGAAATAGAGAACTATTTCAAAGGGTTGTGGTTCATACACATTTAGTCAATGTCATTCAGTGTTATTGTCCTAGAAATGTACAAATTTTGTTTTGATTCTTGTTTTCATTGGTAAACAAATGATATTCAAGCATTTTATGGCCTTGTTTTGTCATCCTTAAAATTGAAAACGTGGTATATCTTACAGGATTACCTGTAATAAATTATGTCATGTAAAGAATAGATATGACTCTTTAGCACCCTATTACTCTGTTGCCAAACAAGGAAATCTCAAGGAACAAAAGATTACAAGTTCTAACTTTTTATTTTCTTCTAGGATCTCCATTGAAGAATAATGAAAATTCAAAAGTTCTATCTCATTCTAGCACTTACTTTTATTGCACAAGTAATATGTATTCAGTGAAGGAAAATCAGAATGTACTGGTAAAAATTCACTCACATTTCTATCTCTAGATATAATCACAGTTAACATTGAGAAGCATTACTTTGAGAATCTAGCATCTATCTATCCATCCTTCTACCCATTCAAACAACCAAATAGACAAAACTGGGGCTAAAATATGTAAACTTTCAGTAATTTTATTACTAGTCAACATAGTGTAACTTTTCTGTGAAAATATTTTTCTATGGCTGCATGTATTCCATTATATGACTACACCAATGTTTGTGAAATAATTTCCTGTGTTCCTATTGCAGAGTCCTTCAAACTGTCTTCAGAGAGCCGGGTACATTGGCAAACTCCTGTAATCTTAGCTACTCTGGAAGCTGAGGCAGGAAAATCATAACTTCAAGAACAATCTAGGCAACTTGGTAAGACCTTTTCTCAAAATTTGCAGAGAGTAGGCCAGTGAGATAGCTCAGCAGACTAAGCACCTGCTTAGGCAAGCACAGGGACCAATGTTCTATTCCTGGCCCCACATGCTGAGCTGGCCATCAAGACCACAAATGGTTTTGCACACCTGTAATCCCAGTGCTGGGGAGGTTGAAACAGGAGGAACACTACAAATCCAAGCTTCATGTTAAGACCCCTACCAAATACAAAATAAATAAATAAATAAATAAATAAATAAATAAATAAATATTTGTAAAAAGTTTAGACAATCTGTCAATAAAGCAGCCTAGACTCATCACAGCAGAAGAATACCATCTTGACAGTCATATTGTTACAAAAGAAAGCTAGAGATGAGATTTGGGGGCTTCAAGTCATCCAAGAAAGTCTTTTAAGAAAGATAATTGATTGAAAATTGGACAAAAATTCCTGATACAATAGTTAAAAAGTGGGACATACAGTGAAGTACCTCTTAATAATTAAACTGATATGCTGCCTTGTCAAGTGGCAGATTACTGTGTCTAATAACTTAATCTGATTTTTTGAAGCAGACAATACAGTCTTTATTGATTGATAGTGGTAGGTCTCCTGAGCAAAATTAAGGGGAAAAAACCTAAGTAGTGATAATATAGGTGGTCTACAGTTTTGTCTTGTTGGTATTAACAGAGATGCAATTCATTGCCATCTAGTTGTTATTTCAATACTGACCACCCAAGTATGTTTAAAGCATTCATTTACCATTACTTTTATTTCATTTCAGGTTGGCGCATTTTACCTTATTTTTAAATTGATCTCCATAGATTACTACAATTCATTTTTTAAATAAGGCAGCCAGAATGAACTTAATAATTCAGAAATGTCACATCTGTCCCTTCTTAAGTCCTTTCAGTGTTTCTGCAGTTTATTGTCTGCACTGACCCTAAGTCCATCAAATTCCTTTCTGCTCTTTGAATTTTTATGTTCCACATAGCAAAATGCTTTCACATATACTTCTTTCACCTTGTTAACCATTCACCTTCTGAATCTAATTGTTTTTTTCTATGAAAAGATGCAATTTCATAATAAAATATTGGGAATAATAATAGTTAATATACTGTGTATCATGATTTTACAAGATTAGCCAAAATGTTAGTCAGCGTACAAGTCATAGATTAAAAAAATGACTCTCTTACATAGAGGAAACAGATAATAGCATAAATCTTTATTTTCTAATGTTATTCATCCTTCTTCAAAGTAATTTTCTGTACCTGTTACACCAAGACAAATATAACACCTTCTCATAGCTCCCTATATTTTCCCCTTATTTCACTTAAATTTTTATGAAAAATACCTTGCATATCTACTTGCCCTATTCAAAAGTAAACCCTATAAAATGAGGATGTTCTTTTTCTGTGCATTATGTTCTTAGAGTACTTGGCCTAGGAAACACAGGCATGTGCATGCACACTATTTAAAAAGAGTTGCAAAATGAATGACACTGTTCTTCACAGTTAGGCTGCAGGGCACTTGGTTATTTTGTTTTGTTTTCCATTACTGTGTTCTTTAACAACTCACCCAGCTTAATTGCCTCCACCTTCAAAAAGCCCCTTTCATTCTTGAGTTGAGAGCACACCTTCTCTGTTAAACTGAGCAATTGTGAAAAGAGGTGTTGCTTACAATAAACTACTAATTGAAGTGCCCTCCCTATGGGTATAATAAAAGAACTTGAAAGGAGTTATAAGTGGGAGCAATTTACAAAAAATGTGCATGGCTCGTTGAGTGGCATCCATTACAACTGCTGAAACCTCTAAATATCTGTTTCCTTTATTGAATGGAAATGGTGTATGGGGAAGTGTGGATAAGGAGTACAAAATGTACACTGGTTCTTTTATGCATATAACTTGAACTGTATGTAGACTTGTACTGCCAGAAGTTGGGCCAATCTCCAACAGAATAGCTAACATTCAGTTACCGTAATATGAAGGAAACTACATGGTATGAAAAAACATAATATGGACATAACCTAAGTCACTTACATCCTTTCATTTATTAGTTGGAGTTTGACTTATATCGTAGATATGTATAGGACTTTTGATGTTAAGAATTTTCTTTCCTGGGCTTGGCATGTAACTCAGTGGCAGAGTGCCTGCTTAGCATGTGTGAAGGCCTGGGTTCAGGGTTCAGTCTCCACCAGTGCTAAATAAATAAATAAATAAATAAATATTCACAGGTTGTTTTACATATGATATGCTAAATTACAAAAAACAAATGGAATTCTCAAAATTTGATTCTTTGGAAAACAAGAGTTCATTTTTTGGTCTAGAGCAGGGGTTCCCCATCAACAGTAGCTCTGCTTTATGAAGAAGTCTTTACTGGTTCTGACAGTGGTTCTACAATCTTCAAAGTGATACTTGTAAAGTTGCCCTGGGAATTATCATCTAAGTCATTCAGAAACTGTGAAGAATACTGAAGAATATGCGTGGGAGGGTTTTATGGAGGAGATCTGGCACACATCACTTCTGCTCCCGCTCTTTCACCAAAATCTTAACCTCAAGACAGGAAAATATGGTATTCTAGCTACAGGGGTTACCAAAAGATCAATCTTACATGTCTATACTTGGTACTCTGAGCAACAAATATGATGATAGCAATATGTAATATAACAACCATTGTTAATTTCCTGTTCTTGTTTTGAAATTCTGTACCACATTCATTGTCTTATGGTGCTTTGTTTTTATCTTTGTTCTTGATATTTGTTTCTGTATCTTTTCCTTTTTAAAAATAATTAGTACATTGTCAAGAACAATGGGAATATTGTCTTCAAGACAAGGGTAATGATTTTGAGCTGGATTAATGGTAATGTGTCTTTTAAGCATTTACCATATTTAAGACCACATTGACCAAATGGTTATGGCAATTTCATTCAAATAAAAGTAGAATACTGTGTTTTGATCCATCTTGTTCACTGGATCTGATATTGTGCTATTTTTGGCTCTTCCCCAAAGTCAAAATGAAACTTGAAAAGTGAATGTTTTGAATCAATTCAGAAAAATAACTAAAGACACTCACGACAGAAAATTTCCAGAACTGTCCAGAAAGTGGCAAGAACAATGGGATAAATGTGTTCAAAATAGGAGGGGGTAGGGAGATTAAAGGCAATGTGTATTTTCCTACAACAAAATTTTTAAAATGTAAACATTAATCATATGTTTTGATCATGCCTTATGTTTATTCAGTTCCAACCCTATTTATACAGCAGGGTGGAACAGATCTTTGTGGATAAGGTTAGCCATATGCATTATAGGGTTGGGTAAACAATTGTTTTCTGTGATATTTTTTGGTTTTTGAAGGACTGAATGTAAAAAATATAAGAATACAAAATATCAGATTCCTTAGAAAATAAGTAGCACTTGAGTAATAAATTAATCAGGCTTTTCAATATGTAAATTAGTTACTGTATCTCTATAGATGTAGTGTGAATAGATGAAAGAATATTCTAAAATCTTTTCAAGCTGAGTGTAGTGGCATATACCTGTAATCCAAGCATTTGGGAGGCTGAGACAAGAGGACCACTGTGAGTTTAAGACCAGCCTAAAAAGTGAGTTCAAGGCCAGCCTGAACTACATAGTGTTACCATGTCTCAAAAAAACCCAAAATAAATAAATAAACACATGAATAAAATTATTCTGACTGAGTACGTGTTATCTACCTGATGATGCATTAAGTGATGCAGTAAGCCAAACATGGGTGTTGGATCTTACCTTGGGAAGAACAGATTTTCAGCTTTTGACAAAGGTAATTTACAGTCTAAACTGTTGGTTAATATAAAATGCCAAGATTTGAAAATCCAGGATGTGAATGATACTTCTCATCTCTAAAGTTATATGAATTAAGAGAAGAATATTGGCACAGGGATAGAGAACTAGATGAATAAAACATAGCAGAGAGTAATAAAGCAATCTCATGTATAATTGAATAAAACTCTGAAAGAAAATCTTTCCAATAAATGGAAAAGGATGGCCTACTCAGTTAATGCACTGGCAGAACTGAAGCTATCTAGTATAGGTTGAATGTCACCCCAAGGTCCATAGTTTGGCCTATTCTGTGGTGGCATTGGAAAGTAAGGGAAGCTATAGGAGGTAGGGCCCGAGTGAAGTTCGGTCACTGGGATCATGCCCTGACAAGGGATATTGGACCCTAGCCCTCCTTTCTCTGTTTTTTTTCACTTCCTGCACATCATGCAGGAAAATAACTTCCTCCTCCACATGCTCCTACCTTGCTACTGGCCCAAAAGCAAGGAGGCCACCTAAGCATGGACTGAATTTCTAAAGCTGTGAGCTAAACTATGAAGCCTTTCCTTTTTTAAAAGCTAATTTTGTTACATTAACACAAAGCTAACAAATGATCCATTTGAGAAGAAAATGGAAATTAGTTTTTTTATCTACAAAAATAAATTTCAGGCAGGTTTAAATACTAACACTAGAAGGCAATATGAAAGGAAAGTATTGGAAAATGTCTTTATAACTCTGGGTTAAAAAGGCTTCTTATGCAAGACATAAGAAACAGAAAAAGATCATGCAGGGATTTTTGAATCATGAAAGACTTTAGTCCCTATTTTGAGATCACTAGAGAAATGATTGAAATATTTCAGCATGATGGGATCAGATTTGTTTTCAAAAGATGAGTCTCTCAGCCATGTGTAGGAGAGGGAAAAGAACAAGTACTAGCGCAGTTAGAAGGGTGCTTTGGCAAACTGGATGGGGGGCAAATATAGTTAGGTGTAGAATGTCGGTGAAGAGAAATGGGAAGAAGTGGAAACATAATTCTAGGAAGACTCAGGACTTAGGAGAGGGGTGGGCTGGAGATGGGCATGAAACCAAGCAGGGCCCAGACTTGGAAATGTTCTGTAGTTTTGGACTTTTCCCCTCAGGACATATGAGGAACTAATAAGGATACCTACACTGAGAGGAACATTAGAGTTCTTTAGCATGAATTCTCCAGAGAAGCTTGGCCCCAGGCCTGAATCCCAGTGAGAAAGAACGATGGCCTAATTTGAGGGCTTTGTGGTGGGCATGGGATGAGGTAATGGGAATATGACTGGCTGTGCGAGTACAGTGGAAGGACTACTACAGATGACTCTCAAGATCACTGAGCTACGACAAAGGGGGAGATTTGGAGGAAACGCAGATTAACCTTAGACACGTTGCAACAGAAGTGCAATATCTAGAGGAAAATTTCTAGTAGAGAGGTGAAAACACACATCTGAAACTCAGGGTAAGTTCTGAGTTGGAGATACTGGTTTCCAATCCACTCACATTTGACTGTCTAGTGACTCTCCTCCTACTTCTGTTTCCCATTCCTTGGAATCACTGTTCTTTGTGCACATTCAGTTCTGTGCTCCCTGTGAGAACTGTGATCTTGGCTTGGGACATCCTGACCTACAACAACTTCCTTAGTGGCGTATCTTTGAATTACTGGAGCTATTTAGCTCACAAGGAATGAGGGCCTGACTTTGATCTGATGGGAGTTAGTAACCACTCCATGCATGTCATAGATGACACTTGTTATGGTCATATCATGATGTCCTCTCAGTGCCTCATATGCTCATAGGTGGGACTATGGGGTGGTAACTGGATCACCTGTGGCACACATCACTAGATTAGTCCACTGATGAGTGTGTAGCCCAGTGCCATGTTGGGAGATGAGGCATAGTTGGAAGAGTGGGTTACTGTGGGCATGGCCTGGAAAGTTGTGTGCTTGTATCCCTCCTTTTCCCTTCATAACTCACCACTTCCTCTCTGCCCTGCCATGGACACCTGCTCCTCTGCCAGCCCCTCCTGCATGTGACCCTGACTTGGAGTCAGCATACCATGGACTGAAACATTTGCAAACTGTGAGTCAAAATAAACCTATTCTTTTTTATCTTGTGGTTGTTTATGGTTTTGTTTCAGTGACAGGAAAGTAAGAGAGAAATGAGTGACTAACTAACCAAGGAAGAGTAGGCCCTTGGCTTTTATGGAATGAGACTGGTATGATACCTATATGGTCCTGAGCTCCCTGGAGTTGGCTGAGGCTGGGTGTTGTTTGTAGGCACATGCTCCGTGGTGGTTTTGTTTTTCTCCTGTCTCCCCTGCTTCTTTGTTAATTCTCTCTAGTTGATCAAATTTGGTAAGGTTCCTCTGAATCTTCTGCCCCACCCTCCCCCTTACACTTCCATAACCCTCTTTACATTGCTCAATTTTAGCAAAACACTTGCTATGTTGGTTTATCCAGAATTCCCGAGCCTGTTTTCAGCAAGAATGCTACTGGGTCATTTTACTTTGAACGTCTCCTCACTCAGCATTGATGTTTCTTCCTAGTAATTTTCATCCACAACTACCCCTCCCACCTGATATCCTCCCTTCCTCAGCTATACATTTTCCTTATCCTTTTCTCTTGTATTGAAAGTTGTGTCTGCTCTCTGTCCCCTACTGCAAAACTCCATTGTACACCATTGGGAATCATCACTGTACCATTGGGACAGCCCTGAATAGTCAATGTTACTGTGCTTTAGCAAAAGGCATTGAAAAATCTTTTCTTTAACATTACTTTTATATCTGGGACCATTGTCTCAGAAAAATTCCTTTTACCTACATTCCTGTCTGCTGTCTACATGAGGAAAGTGACATGTGAGGATAATAAAAGTAGTGAGCTATTAAGACAGCTCAGGAAAGGATGTGAAGTAAGAAAAAGGGCAATCAAAGATGAAATAGTGTAAGTGTTACAGTTAAGTGAACCAAAATAGGCCAGGTTCTTGTGTAGGGCAAGGAAAGAACTGCCATGCATACATCTAGTAAGTATGTTTGTTACAGATCATGGGACAGTAAGGAATAGACAGAAGGGGAAAAGGAAGAGGAGTCCTTGATGAGCTTTAGTGCCACCAGTATCTAAACAGTCACACACCCCCTATTCCAGGAGCCTCCCACTTAGCCTCTCACTGATGTCTGAATTAATGGTCTGCCTTCTCTGATTTCTAGACCTCCTAAGCTTAAACATACATGATCACCACAGTCATGCCATGCCCTGCTGAAAGGAGTGGCTCCTTGAGTTTCCCTGTTATTTGGCTGTATCCAAAGCATTACACTTTACCATAAAGATGGAAAGAAAGACCAAGAATAAGACTATAGAAAAGGTGAGGCAGAAATTTTGCAGAGTGGGTGAAGAGTTGTGCATATAGAATATAGTGCAAATCATGGAATTTCAGGTGAAGGGTGTGAAATGAGACAGAGGGGTCAAGTTACTCAAAGGTTGAAAAGGATCTATTAAATATAGAACAAGGAGGTCTTGGTACAATCTATTAAGTATTTTTGGATTTTACTCTTTTAGAAGGTAAAAACTGGTGATAAACTGGGTGTGGGACCTGTAATCCCAGAACTCTGGAAGGCTGAGGCAAGAAGGTAGTAAGTTTAAGCCTATGCTGGGTGATTTAGAGACTTGATGAGTCCCTGCTTCAAAATAAAAAAATAATAAAGGGCTGGGCATGTAGCTAGCTCATTGCCAGGGTCATGCATTCAATCACCAACCAGTACAGGGGAGCGGGGCAGGGACTGATAGTACTATACATTCATCTTCTAGAAAATTATTTCTGAGCACTGATAGCCCAAGCTCTGTTAGTGGGGGACTGGATGACACTACCTGCTATGAAGTGACTGATGGCTACCTGCTATGAAGTGACTGATGGTCTTTGTACAATAATCCAATGTGATGAATATTGAGACAGCAGTAAGTCATTACAGGTGCACAAAAGAAGACTCAACATCTGCTCATGTGGTCCAATTTAA
>NW_004524718.1:3796541-3797321 GCF_000260255.1 Octodon degus
ACAGCAACCGATCGCAAATAACATTTTCATGTTACTCTGCAGAGCTGGAAGCTATGGATTGAATAATAATTTAACAATATCTATTAGTGGGGTAGGGGGAAGAAATATCTGAGATGTTGGCAAAATCTGCCAGTTCAACAGCCAAATACAAACTAAAAATGAACGTTTGAAAATTGTACGTACATGTGTACTTCCGTGCGCGCTCAGTCTTTGTCGGAGCAACATTCCCGGGATCAAGAAATACGGGAATTACCACGTGGAGCAAAGTAATTTATTAAGTCTCTGGGAGCAAGTGACAGGGCCCTTAACCTTAGATTATTATCTGTAAATTCTTTTATCTTCTAACTGTGAAATTTGAAGTTCACGTTTTAAGACTGAGGAAGAGCAAATTAGCAATAGCAAATCCGAAGTTTTTAAGAGTTCAGGGCTGTGTCACCTGAAAAAGGCATTTATAGCACTTCCTCTAATTTCGCAATTACAGTGTACTGAAGACCTAGTCCTGCAAAAACGGCCTATTGCGAACTAACTTTAGCGATGAGCAGCAATTTCTCTATTTGAAATGTAATGCATAATTGTTCTCCTGCTTAGGCAAAACAATGGCAGATACGCTAGCAAGCAGTCGAACTGTGTGTTTTTTTCAAATAACTAGGCATGGAGTACACTCTCGGGCCACTATCTGACTAGGGCTTTGCACACGCAAGCAGAACACGCACACACTCTTCCTTTTCATTCCTCCGCAAAGTGAAGCGGGCCAGACACGGTCACGTGACGCGAGTGACG
>NW_004524718.1:3797421-3813372 GCF_000260255.1 Octodon degus
CCACCCCCCGCGCGGGAGATATCGCGAGAAGCAGGCTTACTATCCGAACTTCCCCGGGCTTGGGGGAGTTACTCCGAAGCGCAGGAAGGTGTGGCACTCTGGCGGGGCGCGCTCTCCTGCTGTAGATGCCAGGCTAGACAGAGGCCTGTGGGGGTGGCCCGCTTCTGAGCAGCACCCCGCGACAGGGACGGAAGGTGGTCCGCGAGGGGCAGGAGAGCTGAGGTGAAAGCGGTGCGCGCCCTCCGCGCGGGGCCGCTGGTCGCCCGCGCCGGCCCTCCGCGGCGACCCCGTGCCGGCCCCGCGTGTCGCCCGGGCGGCACTGCCCCTTTAGCTCCGGCTCGCGCTGCACGCGCCGGCTTCCCTGGCGTAGGTCAGCCCCTTCTGGTGCCTCGCTCCGCTCGCCGCCCTCTCGGGTTCCCGTTCCCTCCTCCGCCGGGGTCGCCGTGGACCGCGTGCGCCCGGAGAGCCAGAGGCGAGACGCGGCCCGAGTCGCTAGAGGGAGGCGTGGGGCCGGGGAGGGGGCTCAGGGATCGGGCGGAGGGAGGGGCGGAGGCGGCGCCGGGGGAGGAGACGAGCGCTCGCAGTCGGGGCTCGGCGCGCCTGCCTTCGCTGCGTCCTCAGCCGCGGGCTCGCGGACGGCCGAGTCCCCGCGCGCCCCGCGACAGCTGCCTCGGGCTGGGGCCGTGCGTCCCGCGCCTAGCGCCTCGCCCCTGCGACCCTTCGCCCCTTCGCACATCGTCTCCTGCGCGCTCCGTGCCGGCCGCGCCTCCCTCTCCCGCCCGGCTTTTCTCTTCCGGAGGACTTTGCCCCTGACATCTGGGGAGAGGGTGTGGAAAGGGGGCTCCGAGACTGTCCGGAGGCCGAGGAAGCGAATCAGGCCCTCAGGCGGCCGAGGAGACCCGCGCTGCCCTCCAGTCCGCTCCGAGCCCCGCCCCGGCGCGCCCTCCTCGCCGGCGAGCGAGCGACTTTGGGACGACGAAAGTGAGCGGCCCGGGTGACAGCGCCGCGGGCCAGTCCCGGGAAGCCGCGCGCCCGCCCGCCCGCCGAGGATGGCCTCCACCGCCACTTGCACCCGGTTTACCGACGAGTACCAGCTCTTCGAGGAGCTCGGAAAGTAAGCGCCCTCGCCAGGCATCGCGCGTCGCCCCCGACCCACTGGCTTTTGGCGCAGGGCGAGGGAAGAGGGGGGCAGGGGTTGAACCCCCCGGTGTGTCGCTCTGGGGAAGGCGCTGACTCGGAGAGTGGGGAGGTGGTGGGGGGTCGAGAGCGCAGACGCCTGGACCAGAGAATCCCCAGCCCCTTTCTCCTCTCTATCCCTGCCGGAGAGAGTGAATTACGATCTCTGCAGTTGTAGCTGTCATCCTGCGAAGGGTGCTGCATGTGTGCGCGGGGCTGTACGTGTGGCTCGGAGACGAGAGCCTCTACCACGCACACAGATCACGTTTTCTGTAAATAGAGATGCCAGTCGGCATGACCCGAGCGCTGATGAGCGCTCGTTGCACCGACGGTGACATGTTTATTGATGCCGAAAGTTCAGCTCAGTCTCGTGGAGTCACTTTCATGTCCAGTAGTTGTTCTGTCCAGGAAAAAAAGCCATTCGATCGAACTCACCCCTCTGCCCCATAGCCACTGTAATTCTTTGAACCGGATTAATCGCTCATCGTCCTTCCTGAGATTTGGGAGCGAGTTCTTTTAGCTCCCTGTGAGGATTTACTTTTCCAGCAGCGTAAAAAGCCCTTTGGAGACTGGGAGAGCACTGCCCACGGGTACCCTAGCTTGTATGAAACCACCTTCTGCACTCAAATGGCAGAATTAGTTGGAGTTATTACAGAAAGGACAGGATACCTACTGAGGACATGAGCCCTGAGTGTTGATTTATGTAGCATCAAACCCAAACAATTCTTCCATCGATAGTTTCAGCAATTATCCAGAGGGTGCGTTTGCATGTGTGTTGCTCGTTCATACAGCTGAATTCGAGGAAAGGTGCATATCCTTAAAGGTAGTGAAAATTATATCCTTATACACTGTCTGCTATTAAAACATGGAGAATATGTCGGAAGTGCAGCTTAATTCTGCTTTGTCCCCTCCCCCAGCCTCAAACAGGGCAGAGAGAAATCACCTTACCAGGATTTGTTAAAACGCACACCAGTGTGCTCAAGATTTATATTTTAATGAAGACAATCGCCATATTTACTTACTTGGAGCCACATTAATTATTTTCTTCTATCAAAATAGGCAGCAGATTTTTGCCACTACTCCTCCTCAGTTCTGCTCAGTGCAAGGTTTTCCCAGAGCATTTGGTGCTGTGTGTGAATTGTAAGATGTTTTTCAAATTCTGGTGCTAGCAAGAATGATCATAATTAAAAGTTCCTTTCATTTTGTTGATTACTAATGTATGCTCCCAGTTAGGTAAAATTTTACTTTATCCCTTAATGTTGAAATAATGTCTGGGTTTCCTGGAAGAAATTTTTCACTTTCAGGATGTTAGTAAATTACAGGTTTTTGACAATTCACTGAAATCAATAAAGATGTTCAGATTTTATAAATGTTTACCAAGATATTAGATCTGATGCTATTGATCAACCACTAATGATTTGTTTCCAGGGGGGCATTCTCAGTGGTGAGAAGATGTATAAAAATCCCTACTGGACAGGAGTATGCTGCCAAAATTATCAACACGAAAAAGCTTTCTGCTAGGGGTAGGTATTTTCAACCATATGTGTGTTGCTTTTGTATTCGTCATGTTGTTTGTTGTTTTTCTTGTAAGTACAGCTCATTTAGATATAATTAAATTTTAGATTTGGGTATCATGTTACATATTGAGTTTTTTATTCCCTGAATGCCTCTTATTGTGTATAATTTAAAAATAGATAAACAAATATCATTTAATAAAATTTGATATCTGTATAAGCAGGATGTAAATAACTTTTTTAGAACAAGTAATGTCACTAAGTGCATTTTGCATTTTTAGTTCCAGTATAAAATAACTTTAAGAAGGATCGTAGAATGGAAAAAAATCTGACTTATAATTTAAATCATAATTCCCTTTTGCTTTTGGGAGGAAAAATAGGTCATAGCTCAGTTGAATCATATATTTCAGTTGTAGTTACACTTGAACTTAATTTATCAATGTATATTTAACAGTAATGGCTTTGGGAGGAAAAATTGTGATTCCTGTAGCCTAGGAAACTCAACTTGATTTTGGTATTCTGGATACAGTGTTGAACTCTGCGTGGTCTTCCCTGAAACTTCACATGGGACCATGTAATGTATTTCACACATGCAGGTTATGGCCACAGAGATCATGCATATTCATAAAATAACTGTTGATAGAAACAGAATGTCTTGAATCCTACTGCATTCTTTTTATTTTGTTGAATTCATACAAAAATACTAACACTGATATGTTAGACATTCCAATTATTGTGGGCACATGTCTAAGATATTTCCATGGGAATTTCTGCTTTATGAAATACAAATTAAAATGAACAAAATACCATGCTGTAAGCCTGTCTTAGTGACCTGGTTTAAGTAATCGGAGTAGAGATTCCATTACAATTAGTTTTTCTCATTTAATATGTCTCTTCACAACTGCTTTTTGTGAGTGTCTGGCATCATTACCTTTGTCCCTTGGTATGATTAGGATGTTTGTATGTATTAAAATTCTGCTTTTAGCATATATTTAGTTTTAGGTGGCAGGGTCTTCAAATGAAGAGGATTTTGTTGTTCTTTTCTTTGGCTGACTTTAATATAATTCTGAGGATGCTGAAGTAACCAGCACCATACCAGCATGGTATGAAAACTAGTTAGAAACATGTTGTATTAATTATCTTTTTTTCCTAGTCTCTACTGCATAGAAAGTTTTCTAAAATGATAGAACTTGGAATGTTCTTTCAGGAAAAAAAAAGGAAAAAGACAAAAATGTGTAGTCACTCTTTTTCAGTGATTTTATTATTTAATTCCTGTGTGGTGGGTATTTTTGGGGGGCATTGTCAGATCTATCCCAAGTCTTCTAGTGGCTTTAAATTTGCCATCAAATCAGTGTAGTGCTTTAGGTTTATAAACCTCCTTAGGTAGTGTCATCCCTTATAGTCCACCTAGCTCAAAATCTCTACATCAGAATGGCAGGAATGGGTACTGTTTACATACCTTCTATTTTTTGCTGCCTCTGATCTGTGGAAGATGCATCTTTGCTGCGCTTCCTTCAGCAGCTCATTCCTTAATCTGCCTGAGTGCATGCATTATTGAAGAATATGTGTGGGAACTCATTGCTCAGGGTCTGAATTGTGATTCTCACATGTACCAGCTGTGCAATCATGGACAGTTTGCCTCGGTTCCCTGAGCTTTTTTGTTTTTTTTTTTGTTTGTTTAAAATCTGTCAGGTAGAATAATAGAACCTTTGCTTGTAGGATTTTTATGTGAAGGATTAGTCCAGTGTAGATAGCACCTGCCCCACAACATGCAATTAGTTAATAGTAGCTGTTATTATTTTCTGATAGGGTTGTTGAAGTAATCAAATTAGAGTACTTATGTCAAAGAAATTGAAAACTATAAATTTAGTGGAATATTTGATGAACTGTGAGAGCCCAATGTGAATCTTGGTTCTACTGCTTATTGTGTAAATTTGGTTGTCTTTTACCTTTCCTGGATCTAAGCTTCTTCATCAATAAAATGGGAAAAACATAATCATGAATTCTCATGGGGTGTTTTACAGATTCAGTGTTTTTCTGAGAATCACTTCTAAAATTGCAAAGTACCATAGCAATTTTACCTAGCATTACTATATCTGTGAAACTTACAGCATTTATTCTATGAAATGCTCAACAGGTTTATATTATTATACAACTATGGCTGGTTATTGAATATTTGTATTTTTAAATGTACACATTTAAGACTGGGTGTGGTGGCTCATGCCTGTAATCCCAGTGCTTGGGGCTGAAAACAGGAGAATCAGTATGAGTCTGATCTATATAGTGAGACCTTGTACTAAATACATTTTTTAAAAAAATCTCCTAAATGTACACATTTATATAATCTATACTAATATTACATATTCTTTAAGAAAAATACCACATTTTAATTTTTTGATATACCATTCAAAAATATAACATTGAGGATGTAGAAGACTCAGGACAGAGTAAATGTAATGAAAATATGGTTATTAAATTATCTGTACAGGAGTTAGTGTATTGATATACTTTTTTTTTTTTAAGGGGGTAACTAGGGATCGAACTCTGAACCTTGTGCTTGCCAGGCAGGTGCTTATGGTGCTGAGCTAGCTCCTCATCCTTTATTGATATTCTTTAAAATACAAATTTTAAAATCACAATCCCTTCAGAGAATATAATGATTCCAGAAAACATTTTTTTTTGTAGGAAAATTCTCAAAAGTGACAAAAATATTCAAAGGCAAATGCCGAATGAAATAAAAAGAACATGGCTACTTTTTCTAAGGTCCTGATTTTTGCATGCTAGGTGAACACTAGTGCTGAGCCACGTCTCCTGGTCTTTTTAAAATTTATTTTGAGATAGGGTCTTAATTGCCTAGGCTGGTCTTAAATTTGTCGTCTTTTTGTCTGAGCTTTCCAAATATCTGGGGTCACAGACATATGCCACTGTGCCCAGGGAAACATTTTTTGTATTATTTGAAATTCTGTGTCTTTATAAATACAAGTGTTAGAAAGACCAGCAGTTCATCTAATTCAAGTACTATTCTTTAGATGTAACATTACAAGTGAAAAAGAAAGGGCCATTTATTAGTAAATACACAACTGTGAGGGATAGCCAAAAATTTGGCTATGTTCCTGCACAAATGTGCACATCCAGCTGTACTGTCACCCAGTCATTTTTCTGCGCTTAGATTTTAATGGCTTTCCAGCAGGCAATTTCAGTTGTGTTTTCTCCCAGCTATTAGTCACACACCCCATATTTGGGAGTCTCAGAGTCTATTGAAGAATTTATTTCCTTTTATATCAGCATGTGCATGCACAGAACATTCATTACTGGCATAACTGAGTAGGTAAGTAAGTGTACTCATCATAGAGAATATGGTCTCTTTATAGTAAGAAGTGGCATTGAAACATCTCAAATATTTGATATTTTATGTGTAAGTTCTGTTTTCTAAAAAGCTTTTCTTTTTAGGAATAATGGGCATATTTAGTAAATGGTGGATAATTACAGTAGAATTTTTGTCTTATATTTTTACCATGAGAAATTATATCATTTTGATCCTGGTTAGTTTAGTATTTAATAAATGCTAATTTGCTGTTGTTAGCTAATTTAGTTTTCCAGTATGTTTAGAACTATAAATTGTTAATTGGATGAAGTCCATCAAGGATTACAAAGTTTATCAGAATCCAGTGAACTGATGACTCTGATAACAGATGCCTTTAGAAGTAGTTCCTGTGATTTATTTTGCATTGTAAAACCTCCCCTTACTAATAAGGACTTCTTGACATTCATCTTCCAGTGTACTTCTTGATGTTTAGAAACCACTCATTAGCCAGGGATATGGTCAGTGGTGCAGTGCCTGCCTGGCAAGCACAAGTCCCGAGTTAGATTCCCAGTAACAAAATAAAGAAACAAATAAAAAAATCCCCACTCATTATTACATAGTATATGTCACAAGTTGTTTTTGTAAGATGTAATTATTACAATATACACTTGAAATGCTATGTGATACTACAAGTATATTTTACCTCAACTCCATTGCTGAAGTTAAAAAGGTATTTTCTTTTATGCAACTATAAAACTTTATTATGTAATTAAGTCATTCTGATTTTTTAAAATTTCACTTGTTTTGGGCTGGTGAGATAGCTCAGCATACTAAAGTGCCTGTTTACACAAGCTTAGGCAAGTGCAGGGATCCCTGGCACCACGTGCCATGCCAGTCACGCCCACAGGGTCCTGACTTGGTGGTGCACCCCTGTATTCTCAGCACTGGGGAGGCTGAAAGCAGGAGAATCACCACAAATCTGAGCTGTGTAGTGAAACCCTGCAACAACCAAATACATTAAATAAAATAAAATAAAATTTTACTTACCCTATTATTTCCTAAATTGGTGATATTGGTAGAACATGAGATCAGACTTCATAAAACTGCTTCGCTATGTACATAGAACTAGTATATCTCTAATCTTTTTTGTTTTAATAAGAATATCAAAAATAATTTTTGCAATTTTTCTGATGTCCAGGCAATTAAGAAATTACTATAATTTCTCAGCATCATGAATTCTTTTTTTGAATTTGAAGTAAAATTGAGACACTGTGAATAAATCAAGTTGCACCCATTATATATTATTGATTTGGCAATGTGGAACTAATTGGGCAAATTAATATTTGTAGGGTGCTTGGCTAGAATAATGGTTTACGAAACAAATTATAAATCATTTTTATTTATTTATTTTTTACATGAAATCACTATAGTTCTTAAGTTTCTGGGACCAGAAGTGGCATGTGTAATCTTTATTATTTTGTCACCTTTAGTTATGTTTGGTTGCACTTGTATTCTTACATGGGCCTTGAGAGTAGATGTTTATTTTCTTCTTTTAGTTAATAAGAATATTTTTGATGTTCAAAACTAGTTTTAAGGCAGAAAAAAAAAAATGTATATACACATTTCCAGAAAAATAATAAAAACCTTTTATTCCAGCACCGTTACATAAGGGAAACTTAATAAAAATATGATTGTCAGGTACCTCAATGTGACATGAATGATTGGTATCAGTCTGCATGAATGATTGCATGAAATTTACTCAGAACCTTGAAGAGCTTTATTTATACAACCAGGTTAATATTTTTCTCTTTCATTGAAATATCAAATCAACTTAGTGCAAAAACTAAAATTTAGTACTAAATCAACTTTTATGAGATTTTTAAATGTTAATCAGTCAAAATCTCTGCTGGGGTTGTCTTTGGGTTTTTTTTGAACTACACTTCAACTTATTTTTACAAATCTTATCCTTGAATGACAGTAACAATGACTTATGGTGTCTCTCAGACTAGGCTGATAACTTTTTTTTATTTTTAACACCTGTCCCTTTTCATTTATCATAGTGTATTATACACACTATTTTTATGTCAACAGCAGTTAATTAATGCTTGTTTACATGGGACTTGTGTTAAAAATTTGAAGTTATAAGAGCATCATTAACTAAGCTCTGTATCAAATCCAGAGCCTGGTTCCTGCTAGACGGGCACTGTACCACTGGGCTACACTTCCAGCCCTTAAAATAAAATTAGTGTAAGTAGGACATTTCAGAAGATAAGGTTCCTCAGATTCCAGTTAGAATACAAAGAGCAATGCTTCTTTAGGTAAAATTATAGCCCTCATCTACCATAACCTCTCTCTTATTGTAGAACTGGGAAACTGGTAGTTTTAAAAGAAAAAAAGAAGCTTTGTTGGTTGTCCATAATCTGTTTACCATTACTATAATTATGCAGGTCTAGAACAGCAACATCACTGATTTTTCTTAGTTACATGACTCTTGCTGTCTAGTTTTGCAGTCTCTTTTTAACTCCTTAGAACTTCGTTACCCCTAAATAAGTGCCATTTTCATCATTAATGATAATTTAGAAACATAGACATGCTAATGGCTATTATAAAAAGAGTATTGTCTAAGTGACAGTAGGTATACAAGACACTTTTGAAAAGTTTAATCCACATCCTGCTCCAACAGTAGTATCTCCATTAAAAAAAAATTGAGGCTCTTGAATAAGACCTTAAAATTATTAAGTGGTAGCTGAATTCAGTTTTTTCTTGAGCCGGCTCTTTCCACTGTCACATTTTTAGATCACTGTTATACAGAATTTAATTTTACTGTATTCACTTGTATATGCTTGACTGATTTCATCAATGTTCAAGTTCTATTTAGAAAGGATTGTGTCTTACACCTCTTTACATTTTCATTACATTGAGTGATTTATGAATTATTTCTGGGAAATAATTTAATTTATTTTTATTTTTTGGTGGAACCAGGGATTGAACTCAGGCCCTTGGGCTTGCCAGGACGCGCTTATTCTACTGAGCCATCTCCCTGGCCACTTGGGAAATAATTTCGAGTTTCAAAGCTGCTGAAGTAGCATAAGATCAAACTTAAGTTTCAGAACAGCTCCTCCATGTATTTTCTGGAAGGAAAATAGTATAGTAAAAAGTATCATCAAAATGGTGGGCAACCGGTTACAGAAGAGTTAAGTTTTGGTAAATTCGACTCATTAATGTTTAATGAATTTTGGGGTTTTACTATTCAGTTAATTTTTTGGGTGTACTTCTAAATGATCCACTTGTTATTACAACACCAACCAAATTAAAAAAACAAAAAATCAAACTAACTCAGCCTTTTACCCAAAGCCCAGAGACACCTATTCAGAGATACATTCTACTTGCATAGTCTTGTTTAATAAATGTCAAATGGAAAATGGATTGTGTGATTTTGTAGGTTCTTCTTAACAACACTATTGGATAATTCTAAGTTACTCATCCCTCGTTACTGGGACAAATACCTGACACCCAAAATGAAGGAAGTTAAGGTTTATGGCGGGTTCCAATGTAGAGTGGCACAGGGCAGACAGCATCCAATTCATGGTGGTGAAACAACAACAATGGCGAGAGAGAGAGAGAGACAGAGAGAGACAGAGAGAGACAGAGAGAGACAGAGACAGACAGACAGGCACTGTCTCTCTGTCTCTCTTATATTGCATTCAGGCTCTCTGCCCCAGGCTGGCGGAAGTACACACACCCATAATCTCAGCAGTACTAAAACATGTAATCTCAGCCTTGTATCACCCATAATCCCAGTGGATTATGAGTTAATCACAAACTCAAGAAGCCCCAGTCCCATAACTGCATGAGGCTTTGGGGGGACAAGTAGACACAAACCATGAGAATGTCAAATGTAGCAATTGGAAAAAAAATAGAATTGTCAGATTCTACATATATTGGAAAAGTAATTCTAAAGCATAGCAAGTGGTATAAAAGTGCACAGAAGTTGTAGTGTGATGTAATATTTACATGCAGTTTAATTTTCCAACATAAAGTTTTCTCCTTGTTTTTAAATTGATTGCATAGGTATTTAAAGAGTGTGTAGGTCAGGTCTGAGGGAGGTTGGCTTCACCACGGTTTGCTGGACTTTGTGTAAGGAAGCATAGTGGATAAAAGAGAAATGGATGTCTAGGCAAGCAGGCAATGTGTTCTGAGGAAGGAGAAAGTTCCAGTTCTGCTTCCAGATGAAATGTGAGACATTTTGGAGTGTTGAAATTGTCCCTCAGCTCAGGTACATCTCTGCCTGTGATGCTGTCTCTGACTTCCTCTCTGTTTATTCATGTGTAGTGATATCTTCATTTTTTACCCTCTTCATCTTTTGCTTTACTTGGCTCGATCAAGTTTCTTATGGAGCTTTTCCCAGTTCTACTCTTGTATTGAATTACGTATGTGACCTACTGTTTAGGCACCCATTGGCCATTTCTTAACTTATCTTGAATTAAAATTATAGGCACAGTTAATTTCAATACCAAAATGTTTGTAAATTTTGAATGAGTGAAGAAAGAAGATGGTGTTTCATGAGATAGACACATGCTTGAAAGAGAAACCTGTGACAGGTCAAGCAAATGGAAATTGAGCTCAGGCTTCTTGTCAGAGAGTATTCACTGAATACATCAGTTAAGTTCTGCTTTGTTGGGAAGACTTTGGTATGATTTCGTAGTCAACCACTTATAAATCCTCATTACTTTTTTTTTTCTATTTTAGCTGTTGTAAAGTGGTGCATCAATGAGCAGTAACATTTCTGTGGGTTATCAACACCATTTAAAAAGTGCAACTCCTACCATTAAATTATTTTAAAATGTGTGTGTTCTCAGAAACTTAAGTTTCTGATCCATTCTACATAGATCATCACTTTTTCATTTAGTTTGTGTGTGCGTGTGTGTGTGTGTAACATGGGGATCAAACTGTGCCCATTCTACCACTGAGCTACATCCACAGTGCTTTTTCTTTTTTTTTTTTTTTTCTGTATTTAGTACAGTGTCTACAGGGTCTGTCTACAGAGACTCATTACGTAGATCGGACTCGTAGTGATTCTCCTGTTTTCAGCCTCCCAAGTGCTGGGATTACAGACATGCGCCACCATGTCCAGTCTCAATCGCTGTTACAGCATGCCCCAGTGGCGGGGCCAGCGTGGCACACTAGGGATCGGACCCCAGCCCCTGCGCTCTGCCTAAGCAGGTGCTTTAGTCCTCTGAGTTATCAGGCTGGCCCTTCTTTTTTATTTCTTTTCCTTTGTAAATTGCTCAGGCTGGCTTTGAACTTTTCCTGTCTTAGCTTCCCAGTGAACTGGAATTACAGACTTTCACCAACATGCCTAGCTTCATTTATCTTTTGAGGAAGCTCATTTTTAAAGCAGTTATTACCCTTTGAAGATTTTGGGATACACTAATGATAGATGCTGTTTGCTTAGAGACTTTTTATTTTTTTTAAGTAAAGACAGACTGCTTATACAACTGCTTGTCTGTCAGTTTGGAAATTTGATAGAAGGAAAATGACCATATTTTATTCAGTATGCAAGGCTTGTAAAGACAGAGTGGTTGTTTTTTTTTTTTTTTCAATTTTAATTACTTTTTATTCTGAACTTCAATTACATGATGAAAATCTTCATTGTGTTGCCATTTGAGGAGCAGAGGGGCTGCATTTGGACCTTTAAGAGGGACCAGTGGAAGGGCTGGCCATATAGCTCAACAGATTAAAGAGCCTGCTTAGGCCGAGCACAGCACCCAGCCAGGTTCCATCCCCAGTCTGCTGTGCCAGCCCCGCCCCCAGGGTGCGCTGAGGCAGGGATTGAAACTGGGCATGGTGATACGTGCCTGTAATCCTTGCACTTGGGAGGGTAAAAACAGGAGAATCACCACGAGTCCAATCTGTGTAGTGAGACCCTATAGCCTCCATACTAAATACATTTGTTTAAAAAAGAGGGAGTAGTGGATTCACAGGAGCGGACATCGGATCTTAGGTTCTGCAAAGATAGCCCCAGTCCAGTGCCGTCAAATCAGTCGAGTTCTACATAGATAACAGAGTGGTTGTTGAATAGCACTTATTCATATTCCTTTTTTTAGGGGACTTTTCTTTTGTGTTATATTGCAAGATGTTCAGATACCTTTATATATATTCCACTATAAATTGTTACATTCTAGTCTGATCTGTTCAGTAAGACACTGTAGACTCTGTACTAAATAAATACATTTTTAAAAGTTTTTATATTCGAGTATGTATTACCCAGTAGAAAATAAGCTTGTTCCTTTTCATTCAAATTGCATTTTTATATTATTCCTATAATCACAGTGGCAAAAGTAATTTGGAAAATTAGTTTGGGTATGTTGACAATTTTTGTAGATACTATCCATTTTGTAGAAAATTAATTATATGTCATAAGCTAAATATTACAGAATTTGGGAAAATATGGAAAAAGAGAAAAGGGAAATAATTTGTTTTTGGTTTGGTTTCTATAAACAAGCTTTCTTAAAATTTTCTTTTTTTAAATTTACATTTGTTAGTATGCTGGAAGAAAATATACAATGCTTGTCTACTTTAGTTAGAATCATGAAATTTCCTTTACATATCTTTTGAATTTTTAACTGAAATACGCTGAGTCAGAATGACATCAGTGAATTATTGTATCTAGATTTTAAACTTTTGCTCTTTGCTATGATAATTGACATAAGTTTAAAACTTGTTGATATTCATGGAAATAATTATTTATATTCATAGAATATAGAATAATTCTTTGTACTCATTTTCATAGAAATAGTTATATTCATAAAAGTAAAGAGTTAAGAGGATTGAACATTATGAAAATTCCCAATAAATAGTGCCAAACTGATTCCTGAAAGTTTTGTACACTTCTAACAATGACATTTACAGTATGATACTGAAATTGAATTTGGAGGAATTAGATTCAAAATTTCAATTTCAATTTAACAAAAAATGTTTACCATGTCCTAGTAGGTGCTGAATAGCTAAAGGTACAAAGATAAGCACCTTCTCAAGGTGAACAGGTAAGGTGTTAACTAAATCACCATATAGTTAGATAAGTGTGGCAGTAAAAGTGTTTACTGGGTTCAAGATGAGTTGATGTTGGGTCAATGAAAGGTCAGGGCGACTTCCTAGAGGAATGAGTACCCACATTGGCTTTGAAAATAATCACTTTTGAATTTAGGGATAGACAGAAAGTTATTTAGGGGTAGGTGGAAAGTAAACATGTTAATATGTTATTATGAAATAGTTAATGAGAAATAAGTAAATTGGAAAGTGCCAGGAAAGCATAACTTTGATATGAACACTTTCTAACTCTTGGTGATTCATACAGTGTTTAGTTTTGTGAAAGTACTCAAAAATTGACAAGATGACATAAAATTTATATTCTTTGAGTCATTAAGTGTGGCAAGCTCATTTGGGAGAATTAGTAAGTCAGACTGTGGCACTTTACATCACTGAGTCATTAAAGATGAAGAGTTGATAAGGGGAATAATTTCCTATCAACTTCTCATTTTGTTTTATGTAGCGTTGGGGCAAAATATGGAAAAAAGTGAGTGAATATGTGGAAAATAAAGGACCTGAAAATACCTAGAGAATCAACCAATATTATAAAAAGTGCCCTAAAGAGTGATCTTTATATTTATTAACCAGAAAAAAAAAATCTCTGCATTTGTAATAGTGGATTAATGACAGTTACAAAAAGTTTTAGGTTTCCATTCTAAACCAAAAGTAAATAAATGTCTAAAAGCGGTGTTGACATTGTTTACTGCCTGAACTTCTGGTGTCTAGAATTGTGCCTGACAGCCTTTTCAGATATTTGTGGAATAGATAGAAGAATGAATGACTCTCAGACTGATCAACTTTGATCTATGGATACGTATTTAGATACCCAGAACTTTCACCAGTAACGTTTGCATGTGCTATAGCCAAATACTGCCTTCCTCATTTTTATTTAAGAAAAGTCAAGTTGATACCGTAAGAGTAATTCTTTGATGCTATTTTTAATTTAGCACAAGGTTGTAGTTTGAAAATTGCCACTTCTTTAGTCCAATCACTTAAATAATGGAAAAATCTTTTATTCATTTACAAAACAACTTCAACTTAAATATTACCTTTCTCCAGCCAGGCTTAATCATGTGATTCTTTTTTCTTGTTTTTAAAAGGATCTTAGCATTACCAATTATTATGTAAAATCTCCATAGTTTTATTTCATTATGATATGCATATTTGTAGTTTAAGAGGGAATTTTATTTTTTTGAAGTTAAAGTTGGAGGTTTGAGAATAGAGTACAAAACCTTCTATTGTCCAATAGTTCTCAGATAGCATGTTGGAAAAAATTCTTAATTCTAGACCACAAGCAGAATTTGAGGGTCAAAATTCATTTGTGTTCTCCAAATGTAGCTCTCTTAATATCCAGCCATTTTTCATTCTAGTAGAATTAGAGAAGAAAAAAAGTTGTCAAGAGCTATTTGCCTCCTATGGATAGGATTGAGACCTAATTTTGGAAATTGTGTTTGGAAAAAAGTTATGTTTAGTTTAACTTTGCCCTTTGCTCCTGATACATCTATATATATATGATCAGGTTAAAAGCAAAGCTAAATTTAACTGTTAACCTTACTTAAGTCTGCTTGAAAGCACAAAAATACAGATTGTCTTATACTAAAAAAGAACTAGTTGCCAGATTACTGATGGAACTGTACCTCCATTGGGTGCTGGTAACCTCAATGCCAGTAACAAGTAAGCCTGACTAGGAAGGGATAAATGATTGCTGAGACGATTTAGCTCTAAAAATAATGTTTTTTAAAAATGAATATTTGTTGACTTTTTATAGTTTAAAAAATTATTATAGCTAGAAAGCTTTAAGTATATCTGTTTTGAAATAATCCAAATAAAATAAACCTAAATCTAGTAATACCAGTATTGGAAATATACAGTGAACACACAAGGTCAGTATTAAAAATAGCACTTAGCTTTGAGAGTATGATTTCTCTTTCACCTTGCATGTAAATGATTTATTCATGTGTCTATAATAAGCTTAGGGGAGAAGAAGGGGAAGTGAGAAATAAGTCTTTGAGAAATTCTTACAGATCATACTATGCTTATGTGGCATCTTTCATTCAAAGTTTTCCAGACATTGTCTAATTGAGTTCCAGGATACTTCTGGAACTCAGTAAGGGACAGTCAAGTATTCATGTGTCTGAGCTGTGGGGCCTGTCTTGGCCCAGTGTCAGGCTGCAGCCGTTTCTAGTACATATTGCGTTCTTCTTGGGCCCAGGTTTGGAGGAGGAGCATTACCCAGCTGAAATAGCAGAGGGATTAGAGGACCAGGGGTGAACTACCTGCAGTGGAATTTGGCTAGTTCTTTGAGTCAGTAATGTTGTTCCTGTAAAAATGTTCAAGGATATTTTAAATCTTACTTTATCCTCAGAAAATAAGCTTTACCTTACTTTTCTTCTGGAGGATTGTATACCTTGGAGCACTTAATAGAGATAGTTTAAAAGACATGCAAGGAGATAGCAGGAAGGTAGGGAGGAAAAGAACTCTGAGGGAGAGGATTTTGGCAGAGTGGAGGATGGCTAGTCGTGCTTAAAGTTGTGGAAGAATAGAAAGCGATGAAGATCGAGCAGAGGTCTTACCTTTTCATATGGCAGAATTTCAGAAGTCTTTAGGATCAGGTAATGAAGAATTGGACCAGTAGACTTTTCTTTATATGCTTGTAACCTAGCAGGCTGCATAGAATATATTAAGTATTTAATAAATATCTGCTGAATGGACAGTCACTAAATGACCATTTCTTGGAGTTAAGGAATATGGGGACAACCTTTAAAAGCTTGTTTATTAACAAAATTGGGAAAGGGAGACGGTGAGAGATGACTGAAGTACAGAATTCATATATTTTTTAAATTTTTATTTTTATTTTTTATTTATTTG
>NW_004524718.1:3813510-3824586 GCF_000260255.1 Octodon degus
TTAGACCACTGAGCCATCTCTCCAGCCCCTCATATATTTTTTAAATGTATCAGTTATTTAATTAGATTCTTAGTAAGAAATTTAGAACACTAATTTATGAGGATAAATTGCATTTGTCAGAGCAAAAATGGATTTCAAGTAGCCCTGGAGCTGAGGAACAGCTTTGATTTTTGCAGATCACTTTCTGATCCACCTTGCACTTCTCTGAAATCTGGTTTCTCTCTTCCTCAGTGTCGTAGATCTTACCCTCCTGGTATCTGGGTTTGCACAGCTTCTTCTTCTTGAAGTAAACATCAGTGAAGTGTTTGGGAATTTTTGCTTTGCTGATACCAATTTTTGTGGAGGTGACAATGACAAATTTCTGGGTGTTTTTCATAGAGGAACATGATTAAGGCAAAGAGGCCCACTCACAAGTAGCAAGCCACTGGCCAACTGCTTTAGCAAGACCACTCTCTTGTCTCTGCATCGCCCAGTGAGGATGATCAAGATGGTGCCGGGAGTGATGCTAGCTCAAGGTTTCCTCACATGCTGACTGAAGGATTTCTTGCCGAGGCTCAAGAGCTTTCAGGGCCCTTCTTCAGTAGGGTAGTATCTAGGTATATTTCGAAACTTAACCACACAGGTACCTCCGTTCTTGTCCCCATTGATTGGTTTTGTGTTCATAGCAAGAACTTTCTTCTCAATCTTTTTTTAAAATTAATTTTATTGAGAAAGAAATAGCAATGAGACAGTTTTAAAACAGGTTAGTAGGACAGTTACAATAATACATTGCATATTGTCTTTGTAGTAGTTCATATTATAAGATGCAGACATGATAGCTTGTCTAAACACTATTAGTACAAATCTTCCCATTGAACTAGGAGAAAGTAGCTGTATATCTGTCCTATATTGTATATACAGATATATATATGTGTGTGTGTGTGTGTGTGTGTGTGTGTGTGTTTTCCACTACCAAATGGTCCTTCATTTATATCTCCCTTTTTTTAGTTTTGTCAGAAATGTGTATGCCATTGCCATATAAATATTGTAGGTTTATGAATTCAGCAAAATAATCCAATATAGTCCAGTAGTCCATGATGGTAGTGGTTTATCTGCAGAACTGGCAATGTCAGAAGTTATTGACTTGAGCCTTTTACAGCTTAGCATAACATGGCTTTACTTTTTATACTTCATGTTTATACTTTTCTGCTGGATGGTTAAGACCAAGGTAAAGCGAGACCTATATAAGAAAAATGTAACTTTTATATCAAACTTTGATGTAGCCACTGTGTACTTTCTCTTATATAAAGCCTTTCTGGAATACATAGCAGTTTGGGAGTATCTATCAATTCCTCTAACCAGGACAGGAATTTCGGTTGCAGTGGGGCTGTCCCTTCTTGGACTTTTATGCCTTCACCTTACTCTTTTTACCAGTATTTCTTGGCTTCGAGTTTCTTCTCTTTAGTGTCTGGCTTCTCAGTTTTTTCACCTGCCATTTTGCGAGATTGGAAAGCGAAATAAGTTTCCCCAGAATACATACTGAACCTCTGTGCCCCCAAACCACATGTGAAACTAATGGTGGGATCACTAATGTATGTTACATACATGTGCATGGCTTCCAAAATGGAAGCCATTACCTGTGCCATGTAACCCGTGTACACTGTCATCAAATGAGGGGAAAGTGGTAAAAACAATGAAGTAAATGTGTTCAAAGCAAGGGGGGCAGTATTTTTAGGGCAGTTAATGAAAATGAGTCTTATTATAATAAAATTGTTCAGTGGAGGAATATGCAAGATTAGCCAGGTTAAGAGGATTAATGTTAGGAGTAAATAAATAAATAAGGAGTAAATAAAGCTAAAGCTCATTTGGAGGAAGAAGAAAAAGAATAAAAGTATAGAAAAAGGGTAGGCTAGGCTCAAGGGCACTAGAATTAAGGGCATGAGTGCTACTGCCCTAAGTAGTCTGATAAGAAAGCTCTGTGGCCATCACTTGGTTGTTTTGCTGTCTTCTGTTCACCATGCTATCTTCTACCACCTTGCATTTTAGCCAGCTGACGATGGACTAAAGCATCTACAAACTGAGCCAAATAAACCTTTTCACCTCTATCTTTGGGTATGGACTATATTGTTTCAATAGTGCAACAAGTAACTAAGATAAGAGTTATATAGAAGGAAGTCAACCAAAAGCTTTTTGCAGTGCTGGTAGCAATTTGAATATGGACAGCTAACTTTGTTTTTTTGTTGGCGGAACTGGGGATTGAACTCAGGCCCTTGCGCTTGCCAGGGAAGCGCTTATCCCACTGAGCCATTTCCCCGGCCCTGGACAGCTAACTTTCTGTCTTGCTCCTGGTAAGCTAACTATAGGGAATCTGACATTTTTTAAAGATTTCAGATGAAAGATGTCGTACCTTTTTTGGGACATTTCTTATTTCATACAGCTGATAAGCAAGAACTCAGCAGTTTGAATTTAAGCTGTGTCATAGGAAAACCCCTTGTTATTGTCTTTTTGTTTTTTCCAAGATGCATCTAGCAAGAAAGATGAAGTAGGGAGGTGGTTTAGTAATAGAAAATTGGTACGAACATTGTATTAACTGCTAGAATGAGACCATTTTGGAATGTTTTATAGCAGATTTCTTTTTTAACCTTAAAACAAAGCCTGGGAAATCTTCAATTCATACTGTAAATTAGCCATTTCCTTATTTCTATTCAATTTCATTAGTTTCTCTAGATAAAAGACTGCAGGTAGCTTTTGAAAGTTCAGCACTGTGCATAATTTTGGTAGTGGGAAAGTACTGTTTATGGAGAAAAATTATTTTGACTAGGAAGCCAGTAGTAAGTCCTATAAAGACCTAAGCTTGCTCATTTTAGATATTCCATTTCCAGCAATTATTGAGGTTCTTCATCATGAATATGCTGTTTCTTGGGCCACACATTTCTGTCCACACCAATCTGGTTCAGAAGTTATGGTAACAAGGTCTTTTTGGGTTGGTAAGTGTCATGAAACATGTTGGTAGCCTTACTATTTTTTTTAATAGACTGTCCTTTTTCAGTTTGTTTTTCCCAAGTTCTGTACAGAGGCCTACACTGTGGGCTCCTTAAGAAAACAGTGAACACAAAGATTGTTATTGAAATGACTAGAATTTGCTTTATATTTTGTTACGTAAAGTTTTAAACTTCCTTATTCTACTCTTATTCTTTTTCGCCTTTGCTATTTTTTAATTTTTATTTTTCTTACTACGTATTTTCAGTATATAATGATTGCATTCATTGTAAGGAGTTTGTACATGTACTGCTACTTCTATTAATTTTAGAATCTAATTACTTATACTCTTTTCTCCATTTACTAACTCATTTCTCACAAACAGAAAAGTATTTTGTTCTAGAGTAGAAAACATTGCTTTTACTTTTCCCAGTTGGTACCTTTTATCTCATATTAGTGGAAATTTGATTATCTCCTAAACTGAAGGTTTAATTGATCTAGACTTTGGTTCTCCAGTTCCCAAAGGATAGTCTTAACACCATTACTGTTGTTCATTCAACAAATACTTATTGAACATTTGTACTGGGCAGGGACAGTCCTTGGTTCTGGAGACAGTAGTGAACAAGTTGAGTGGGGAACATGGGATGAGTTATGTGGATAAGTGCTTGGTAATGTCATGAAGAAAACAAAGGAAGGGTATAAATTAGATAGTGGACCAAAGTGGAATTAATTTAGGTAGACCTCTCTGAGCATATAAACTGAGGCATTGGTGGCAAGAAGTGAATCCTGAGAAAATGGGAAGAAAAGATATTTCAAACTGAAGAGCTACTGTGACAGTGGTTGTTCTGGGGTAGAAAAAGAAGGAAATATTGCTAAAGTGCAGTGAGAAGGAGGGAAGGCACACAACAAAGTTGGGAAGCAGGAGAGACCTCTTGAGAAAGTCCTGTCAGCCAATGTTGGTGAATTTGGGTCTCATTTTCAATGCACAGATAATGCTGTTTTGAGGATGTCTGACAAGGAATGGTGTGGTCAGAAAATATCCCTAGATGCTATTTGGAAAATAAATTATAGAAAGATTAATGAAAATAATGACAGTACTCAAGAAATGCTTGCAGCCTATGGAAGGGCAAGGTTGGCAGTAGAAATAGACTACATTTAGGGGAAGAAAATCTTAAGATTTACTGATTAGAGGGTGGTGAGGTATGAGCAGACATGACTGCAGAATTTCAGTCAGATTAACATAAGGTTAGCTGAGATGGGGAAACCATGTGTCGCTTGGAAATCAAGCCTTTGGATTTGGCTGTGGTAAATGTGACATTCATCATACCCAAATACTTATCTATTAGCAGCTGTTCCATATTTTCACTTTTTCTCTCCTAACTCCAGGCAGCCAGTAGTCTTTGCGCCTCTGTAATTTAGAATTATGCATTATGTAGTCTTTTGGGATTAGTTTTCTCCCTTAACATAGTACTATAGTTTCAAGGTTATCCTTGAGACTGTAGCATGTGTCATTGTTAAATAGTGTCCTGCCTATGAGTGTACCATATTGTATTCATCTACTCCTCAGTGGATAGACATGTGAATTGTTTCCATTTTTTTTTTGTTTATTCTGAATAAAACTGCTATGAACATTTGTGTTCAAGTTTTTTTTTTCATAGCCATGCATTTTTCTTGAATGTATACCTAAGGATTGAGGCAATATTTTATGTACTTACACATATACATTTAAGAAAATCAATATAAAGAATTTATTATATAGATAGTATCTTATAATACCAAAAGAACTCTTGATTGACATCACAATACACAGTTATATAATTAATAGGTGCACATTTTTTGCAATTTATGTAGTTTGATGTGTGAAAAAGTAAAAGGAATTATACCATCCATGCTTCTTTTCTCTGTGAGAAAAAAAAATCATGCTATATGAACATTATTTTCAATTATCTGGGCCCAGAAGTGAATACAAAAATCTTTTATATCAAAGAAACATTTGTCCAGTACTAATCTATTATGATTTCTTTACCCATGTGAACTCTTACTAGAAAGAGTTTAGCAAAGGGATCTTTCTTGGTATCCTAAGTTTTTGTTACATATTGATGGAAATTTTTCATATTTTTCTTTTAAATGGAATGGGAAGTTGGTGATATTCCTATGCTAGATCTACTTTACCCTTTCCTTTTTGGTTGCTGAGCTGGTTCTGCACCTGAGTTGCAGGCTGCAAGAGATACTCACAGTCCCTTGACATTGGTGTAGAGTTTGCTAGGCTTTTGTTTTTGTGGTGGGAAGCTGTTGTAGGGAGTGGTGGGGCAAGGAACTGAGAAGAAATAGGCTAACATGTCTTTCACTAAAACCTGCACATTGATTTGGTAATGCTGAGAAGGCTCCATTTTGACTTTTTAAAGTGAAGAATGAATTTAGGATTCATTGAAGGCCTATCAGCTGACACCCTGCTTTCCTTTTCCATGAAAAATGAGTTCAATTCTTTTATAGCACTGATTTTTTGATCTATCTGCCAGAGTAAGATTAATGTACAGGTGAAGTATTTCCATGTACTATGGTTCTAAATGCTGTGAACAGCTTAGGAATGAAAAACAACCCAACAACAAACACAAAAAACAAAGAAAGTTGGTTTTTTGAAAGGATATTCTAATTCATATTTAATTTTTATTTTTGTAATATTAAAAACCCTGCTTTGCACTGTGGCAGGATATTTTGGGAATGGGTTATATATTTATATTTATAATTTGGTACATATTTCCAGTTGAATTAATTAACATTACTCATATTACATCTTTCATAAGATTCTTTAATTTTAAAAGCTAGGGTTGTTTTAATGCTCCCTTTTAAAAAGCTTTCCAGAATCTTCTCAAGACATGCTCTATGACATGGAGAAATTCATATTAGAAAAGTTTGTCTGAGTATTTGACATAGTGGAGACAGGGATGTAGTTTAGTGGTAGAGTGCTTGCCTAGAAGGCACAAGGTTCTGGGTTAAATCCCCAGCACTATAAGAAAAAGAAATGGTGAAAAAAGGTGACTACTTACTGATGTGATTTCATTAAAATTTTAGTATTATATTTAGTAGACATTTTTAAGGAGACAAGGATGATGAAAATTATTATGTTTTATCAGAATCAATTGAAAGCATGACAATATATTAAAAATACAAAGTTACATTTCTTGTTATATAGGTCTTATTTTATCTTGGTTTAAACCAACCAGCAGAAAAGTATAAAAACGAAGTATAAAAGGTAAAGCCATATTAACAGGCTGAGCTGTAAAAGGCTCAAGTCAACAACTTCTGACATTGTTAGTCCTATGGATAACTCACTACTATTATGGACTACTGGACTATATTGAAATATTTTGCTGAATTCACAAACCTGCAATATTTAGATGAGAATGGAATACCCATCTCTGATAAAACTAAACCTAAAAAGGGGATACAAATGAAGGACCATTTTGTATCTGTATATTCAAAATAGGATATACATACAGCTACTTTCTCTTAATTCAGTGAATAGAAAGATTTGTACTAATAGCGTTTGTGGACAGGATATCTTGTCTGCATCTTGTACTATGAATAACCACTAAGAAGACAATAATATGCAATGTATTATTGAAATTGTCCTACTAATTGGTTTTGAAACTGTCTCATTGCTGTTTTTTTCTCAATAAAATTATTTTAAAAATACATATATTTTAAAATGTTATTGTTCAATATCCTATTTTCAGTTTTTACCGAATCAGGTTGGTACGTTGGCAGGGAGGTGGCTATCTGTCTTTCCCAGACATTCTTTTTGCCTGTAGGTTTTTATACGGGTATGTTTAAAGAGCCACATGAAACCATTATTTGTAGAGCATGCTTTGGAAGTCAATGTTTACAAATCATCTTATAAATAATATTTAGATCTACTTTAGGTAGAACTGTCAGAAAAGTAGGTGTGGTAATTTTTTTGGGAGAAATTTAATTTGTTTCATCTAACAATTTTTTTTCCCTCACTATAGTGATTTGCAAAGAATATACTTTGATAATGTTCCTCATTTTTTGGTAGGAAAATGCTGTGATTTATCATTTGTGTAATACAGAACTGAAGACTTTGATTTCTAACATCAGCAAAATGTCCTTAGGCACTTTGCTTTATTTAATTAGGAAAAGGATTTGGGGCTGTGAGAAACAGTTGTGGGCCTGCTAGGCATATTGTCTTACATGTGCATCCCTGTGAGTCTGGCTTCCTAATGGGGAGAAGAAATGGGAAATGTTTGATATAGGACCTTACCCAAATTCATTGTCTTAACTAAGATCTTCCCGCCACTCTTTTCCATCATATATTCTTATATTAGATGACTCTGTGTTTTGTTTTAAATCTATTTCCCATTTTATTTATTATTATAAGAAATTTTTGCCTTTTGAAGACCTTGACATCTAGATAACATGAAATGCTAAGGAACTGAAAAATGCTTTTGTACTTTAACTGAACTATAAAGGAAACCTGGCAATTAATGAAGTATTTATTGTGGAAAAATATATTACATGAGATCATTTACCCATTTTTAAGTGCGTGGCTCATTGACACTAAGTATGTTCATATTGCTGTGCAGTTATCTTTACTATCAAGTTTCCGAATTTTTTCATCTTCATGAACTGAACCTCATAAACATTTAATAGTAACTCCCTGTTTTTTCTGTCTGGTCTCTAGGAATATGATATTCTTTTTGTCTTTATTAATTTGACTGTTCTAGATACCTCATATATTTGGAATCATACAACAGTTTTTTGTGTGTGTTTGGCTTTTTTCAATTACTATAATGTTTCAAAGTTCCAACATATGTACCATGTGTTAGTATTGTCTTTTTAAGCCTGAAAACTATTCTGTTTTTTGTATCTAATACATGTTACACATTTCTTCTGCCTCTGGTGGTCACTGTTAATTGGTTACTTCTACCTTTTGCCAGTTGTTAATAAAGACTTTTGTTTATAAAAGTATGGGTGATCATAGTTAAATTAAGCTTTCTAACTATGTGATGTAAATAAAATAAAAGGGAATATAAATTATATATTTTTATGTAAATATAAATATAAGTGTGAGATGATTTCACCCTAAAATACTTCTATTATTTAATAAGCTGCTTACTTGGTTGAATATTATTGCATGAATAGCAGTATTGGAGTGTACATCACGATGTATATAGTTACTTACCTAACGGAGTGACGAAGTTGTTCATAATATGCATGTTGGCTCTTCCTCTTCCTATAAAGCTTGTCAGTTCTAAATACTCATTTTATGTATGACTTCTCCGTGTATGATACTGTGATTTAATAAGTCAAGAGGTGACAGAGGGATATAATTTTTGCCTGTTTTAAGCCATTAGCTTTGTAGTTCTGTCCCCTCTTTTCATAATTACTTTTCATTTGATTGTTTTTATTATAATAATTGTCTTACTTACTCTTCTTGACACCCAGATTTAAGGAAGGAAAGTTTTATGTGTCTCACAGCTAGTTTTAGTCCATAGTCATTGGTTCCAAGGCAGACTGGCACAGGGCAGAGGGCAGCTTTTCATGGCAGCAGAAAACAGCAAAAAGCAAAGGGAGGAGCCACAGCTACAGCAGCTAGCTAGCCTCTTGTCCCTCCTTACGTTTGTATGCAGATTGTCTGCCTCAGTGCAAGTGTAGCACTTACACCCATAATCACAGCATTGGATGATGAATTAATCACAAACTCTAGAAGCTGCCTGAATGACTACATGAGGCTTTGGGGGGAAAACTGGACACGTACCATAATAATAGTTTACGTAGGAACAAAGGGATATAGTGTTTATTATATTTTTTAGTTTAAAATGTACTGTCCTGTTGTTGAAGCAATGTTGATTTGTTGAGTACTATGCCCCAGTAATAAGAAGTATTGTTAGTGCCCCAGACTAGTAGAACTTCATTAAACTTTGGTGGGTACTAATTTAGAAAAAAAATGTTAATGTAGAATACATGTTATTGCATTGCCTCCTTCTTTTTACTTGTTTTAAGACAATAACACATAGCAAACATTGAATTAAGCCTACCTGATAAATTTCTATACTAAACTGTCTAAGTCAGTGGCATTTATGTATATATGTGTATATATGTATTTATTTATTTATATTTATATAGTTTACTGTGACTCAGACTTCAGGTCGTTTGACTAATGAGCTACATTCCCATCTGTTGCTTAACCTTTTTATTTTGAAATACAGTCTTATTAAGGAGCCAGGTAACAGTTGTCCTGCTTCAGCGTCCTGAATAGCTGAGATCACTGGTATGTACCACAGTAGTGAGTTAGCCTCATCAGTAGCTTTTAAACAGAATATATTGAAGTACAGTATGTGAGTCCGTGTTTCTGATATTGATTAGGTAAAGATTTTAGAACTTAATATTCCTTGTGCATTTAATGTCTAGATGCTATAACATATTTAAGATATACCTTTATTGAAGAATAACATGTAAAAATTGGATTCAAATAAGTCATATGTCTTACAAGATCTGATTTTAATGTGCATTTTTGAAAATGATGTGAGTGTGAGTTGAAAGAATTTCAAAGAATTATGAGTGAGAAAGAAAGCAGTAGAAGCCCTTTTCTCTGCTTGATGTCTGTATTTTGTTTGTTTTTATTTTTGTCCATGCAGTCTCATCATAGCTCCACTGTCTCCATATGATAGGTTTATTATTTGAAGACCTCCATGTGCTCTCACATGGTTAGGGAGTATCAGTGGTGGAGTCATTTTTCTTCTCCAGGTCATTCAGGTGGTTATTTGGATTTAAAAATGTAACTCTTAGACTTCAAATTCTAAGTGTCTATTATCTAAGGGCCTGAGTTCAATCCCCAGTTACACAATAAATAAATAAGTTCCTATAAGCTATTGGTACACAGTTTTTCATATAGGCAGATACTGTCATTGTGTTATGTGTTCTGTGTGTGTTTTTCTGCTTACATGTTGTGAATCATTTTTGAAAAAAATTTTTTTTTTTTTGTATTTTTTAGGGAAGGTTCTACAGGGTGTTCAGGGTCTCACTACTAGATTGGACTTGTAGTGATCTGCCTGTTTATAGCCTCCCAAGAGCTGGGATTATAGGCATGCGTCACCACGCCCAGCCTCAATTGCCATCTCAGCATGCTCCACGGGCAGGGCCAGCACAGCAGGCAGGCCTAGGGATCAGAACCCCAGCCCTTGTGCCTGCTTGCAGGAGCTTTAATCTACTGAGCTATTTGGACGGCCCTTGGCCCTCCCTTTTTTTTGTGTGTGTTAACACAAAGGGATACATTTTGGAGAAATGTGATCAGAGTAAAATACATTCTTCTATCAACTTTTCAGATTTGTTGTGTTCTGTTGATTTTGAAAGCATTGTTATTTTAATAATCAGTCTTTCCAGGCAATTGGCTGGTTTTTGAGATGTAGAAGCTCTTTTCACATTAATGCTAGGGACTACCTAGTTGACCCTGTTATGATTAGCAGCGAATACTGAACAATTTGAACTATTGGCTTTGTATCTTTATGAAGTGATCTGCATATATGCTAAGGATTTGGAAAAAGTTTTGAAATGGTTCAATGTAAGAAATGTATATAAGAATTGAAAAGAACATTTTATTGATACTATTAGATTATTATTCTACCATTTGTTAGCATATGGTATAGTATTATTTTGTAAATTTCTATGTCCTTCAACAAGTAAGATTTGACACTTTCCATGTGTCAACTCTGAAATACATCAAATAAAAATCACTATAGAGTTATGCATACCCATGTATTATTTTATTTTAGAAAGTAAGAGAAAAAATTGAAATGACTTCATTAATTTTTTATGACCAACATCCACAATAGGTTTTATAAGCTGCTTTTGGTCATTTATATTTCTGAGGAATTCTGAGTATAGAGATTTTATTTTATATAAAATAAGTTAATAACTGAAGTGTATTAATTACATCTATTTAAAAAATGTCAAATAAGAATTTCAAACAGAGACCCAGTCCTAGCCCAGGTCCAGTGAGTGTGCGGAGAGCTTCCTGCTAACCTGCGCTGGCGGGACCAGTCCCAGCCCAGGCGCAGTGTGGGCCGGACCCCCTCCCAGCCCCTTGGGCCGCCCCCC
>NW_004524718.1:3831808-3837515 GCF_000260255.1 Octodon degus
CATTTTGTATCTGTGTATTCAAAGTGGTTAGGATAGATATATAGTTGCATTCTCTTAATGAATAGAATGATTTGTTCTAATGGTGTTTGTAAATACATCACAAGTTCACATCTTATAGAGCAATTAAGCACTAGGAATAGTATATGCTGTGTGTTATTTGTTGAAACTGTACTTTCGATTTGATTTGAAACTGTCTCATTGCTATCTGTTTATCAATAAAACTTTGAAAAAAAAAAGAATTTCAAACAAAATTTTATTTATGTTTTTAAAGCGTATTTGTTGCAGGGTCTCACTACGCAGCCTGGACTTACAGTGATCCATTTGTTTTCAGCCTCCCCAGTGCTGGGATTACAGGCATGCACCACCCTGCCTGAAGTTCGAGCTGGCATGGCACGTGGTGCTGGGATTGAACCCCAGTCCCTGTGCTTGCCTAAGCAGGCTTAGTCTGCTGAATTAGCTCACTTGTTCTTTCATTCTATTGTAGAACTCATTTGAGAATCTTATATTTAAAAATGAAAGCCATTTTGCCTTAAAAGTAGTATTTTTTATGTTCTGTTTAAGGTGGAGTGGAAACTTGTTCTTTGTACATATTTGGCCCCCTATGTTGTCTTACCGATGGTTGAGTCATGCAGAGTTATTTTGTGCATATATTTTAAAAGGCAGATGTCAAGTAATCACTTTGCAAAGAGGCCCATTGTAATTAGATGGGTGCATCACAAATTACTCATGAAGAAAATTGCATTTATAGAATTTTACATGTTAAAACAACATGCTTAAGTAGAGTTGATATTTTTGTATTTTTAAAAACTGACCTTTTTCTTTCTCATGTTTTTAGATATACTTCTAAGCAATTTTTCCCATTAGGTATGCTTTTAGAATTATATCTCAGCTTTCCATATGCTTGAAAATTAACTTCTGATCATTTTAACACTTGATATTTTATTTTGTTTTAGCTTACACTTGGTATTTTGACTTTTCCCTTCATTTGAAGACTTTTAACATACTTGAAACATAAGTGGCTGAAAAAAAAAAAGAGTAGAAAAATGTAGATGCTCAGTTTACCAATTAAAAAAGGATTTGTACTTGCTGGGAAGTTTTTAAAATTAGACCAGCATGAAATTACTCTTTGATGTTTCATTTTTGGTATATATGCATATTACCTTTAAAAAATAATGAAAAAGAGCTTGCAAAGGAGAATGGACAAGATTCTTTGAATAAATGCGTAGCAGTTGATTTTTGAGGTAGATGGGAGTGTTTCGTAGGTTTCTTTATGAAACTGTTGAGAAGCCTTTCACGGTGGCACTTTTCCTGATTTTTGTTTGCTGTACCACACCAGCAGTCCTGAAGCACAGAGTTTCATCTTCTTGGCATCCACGCAGCTCTCACCACCTGGAACTCTGCATTTCTTCACTTTGTCTTTCCCTTCATAACTTCTTCATGGATACATTTGTGCCCCACATGGTCTCTTTTACTTAATATTCATTATATATCTACATTATTTTTTAACCCTTCATTGATTTGAAATCATTTGGAAACTATGAAATAACTATTAAGTCTATCATTTATATTTTTGTGTGTGTGTGTGTGTGTGTGTGTGTGTGTGTGTGTACAATATGATGCAATACATTGATGAAATACTTACTAGTTTAAAATAAGAGGCATACGTAGGGGCTGGGGAGATAGCTCAGTGGCCTAAGGGCCTATCTGGCAAGTGCAGGGTCCTAAGTCTGATCACTGGTACAGAAGAAAAATAAGAACAAATTTAAAAAATGCATAAACTTTTGAAAGAATCAGTCAGAAAGTAATGAAAAGTGAAATTTAGCTCTTTTTGTTTAAATAATGTGTGAAAAGCCATCCTTCAAAGATCACCAAAGAAAGATTGGTACAGAAATGTTATGGTTTATGTCTAGGTAACTTCTCAAAGCCTCATGCAGTCATGGGCAGCTTCTGGAGACTGTAATTGATTTATGATTCAGTGCTGGGACTATGCATATGAGTGCCCTGGGGCACATACTCTGCATTACAATTTAAGGAGGAGAGAGAGGCTAGCTAGCTGCCAGAGCTGCTGCCAGTCCTTTTGCTCTCTGCTCTGCAATGAGCCAGCTATGGACTGAAACCTGCACTGACTGTGAGCTAAATAAGCCTTCATTTTGGGGGTCGGGCCAGAGGGGCTGGGTTTAATTTGTCAAAGTGGCTGCTGCACAAGCTTTGGACCATGGCTTGGTCTACTTATTCATGCAAAAGAATGCTTCAAAATTAAAAGAATATACATTTTAAGTTCTTGATAACTGATAATGAGAGAACAGTAAGTGAGATAAAAAAAGTAAATTTTTAAAGTTCTTTAAAAGAGTTATATTAGGTGAAACTGCAGTGGAACAGACTTTGAGTCCTAACCTACCCTCTGGGGAATGCTGCCATTTCTGCTGTGCATATAAACATTGTGTCTTCCAGCTTACTCTGTCCCACATGGGTCATGGTATAGAAAAACGGGGCTCAGGGCAGGAAGGGAGAGTTCTTAAAAATTTCCCAAATTGTAGATAGGACTGTTGTCACTGATTACTTATAGAAGTCTTGAAATCATATGTGCTAATTAAAATATGTCAAGTGCCGTATAACTGATACTGCTATAAATTCACACCAGTGTGATTTAAGGCAAATTCATTGAAAAGTTTTACTAAATTTGAGGAAGTTCAGTGGTACTAGAGCACTCTTTGGTCATGTGGCAATGTCAGTGTTGTGACATTAAAAAGAGGATGCTGACACCTGTGAGCCTTCTGGAGTCCAGTTGCCCGATTTTAGGATGAGGAGACTGGGCTTGAAGAAATGACCACCCCACCCTCACCCACCTCCATCCCCATCCTTACCCAGAGGGTGTGTGAACCTGGAGGGGTTTAAGGTCTGAGATCCAGTGGCCTGGTCCCTGTGCAGGGCCCTTGAGGTAGCACAGAAGAATGGTATTTGTGGGAGAGCAAAAACCCTCACTTAGACTGTCTTTTACAGCTGGACGCATTTTTTTTTTTTCATCTTTGGAGAATTAAAAAAGGAATAATTTAAGTAATGAAGATAGTGTTACTCAGTGCCTGTAAAAATAGTTTTTATCTATTGCAGTGTTAACTTTTGATTCTTCAGAAACTCAATGGTAACATCATGTGGATATCACTGTAAAACATTCTGGTATCATTGCAACAATTATAATTGTATATCATTATAAAGCCTAATCAGCAATTGGGGAACCCTTTTTAGCCATGGGGATGCTGAGCCTTGAGACTTGATCTGTGGTTATGGACCTTCTTAGTCCTTGCTTTATGTCTCTTATGTGTGACTTAATTTCATGGTGTATCTTTGCTTTGCTGAGTCCTATAGTGAGGGAATGCAGGTGGAAGTGCTCTTTGGTTATTTGGCTTTTTGCTAGTACTGCTTGAAAACTGCCTGGTGAATGTATTGATATGGATGACCTAAAATCTGAGGGTTCTGTGTTTTGCTTTTTTAAATCAGGAATTTGAAATATGTGGTACCACAGAATTACTAAGTAAGTAACTCTTCAACTTGTGGTTATAATTTTCTGCCAATTAAGTGGTAAGTCTTATGGCAATAGAAATTGGCAAAGGAACGTGTAAATGTCATACCCTACCCATAGTGTATATAAGCAATATAAAAAATAGTGAGAAAAATTTCGTGTGTTTGCACTGCTAAAGGAGGGCCAGATAGCTAAGATAAAGCAGAGAACAAACTGAAGAAAGTTGGTATGAGAAACAACACTTAAGTGGCAACACTTCCAGTCCTCAGTGCAGCTGTGTGTGTCAAGGCCCCCAAATTCCATGAATTGAATTAAAGAAGTGCTACCCAATAGGCAGAGGCTTCAGTCATAATCCTGACTCTGTAATTGGTATAACTTTGTGCTTGTCTTTTACATTTGAGGTCTGAGATATGCGTTTATATTCCAGTCAGGGAGGTCAGTCTATCTGCAGCAAATGAAATATTACATGAGATATGATATAACTATATGACTAATATTACTCATGATCTCCTCAGAAAAATCCAGAAAACTGGGAAAGTTTTTCTGCTACTTATAGGAAATCTTTTCATCTTAGAAAACTTTTTATTATTACTGCTTTCATCTTTTTAATTCATCGTGTCACTTAGAACTTTTACTAGAACAGAAGACATGAGAACATCTGATAAAATAAATCATAAAATAATCATAATTCTTTATAATAAGAATAATTATTTATGATCAGAATAATGAAATAAAAGGTGTAGGAAAAAATGAGTTGACCTGGAGTATGTTGTTGAAATGAATTTACTGTTAGCACCAGCTGAAAAGTTAAAGTGCTAGAGCCATTCTTGGAGATTCAAAAGTTAAAGTGTTAGAGTCACTTTTGTGGATTTGTTAAGTAATATAATCACTTTTTGTGGAGAATATAGTCAGTCTTCAGGAAATTGAGGATGCTGGGTAAACAAAAGAGGCAGTTTAAGCTCTCATGCAACTTACAGTCTATTTGTGGGAGATGAACAGCAAACACATAAGATGTACAGCGTATCTGTCTTGCTGTATGTAACAAGGCCCTATAGAGTGGGTGGCTTATAAAGAATAGAAGTTCATTTCTTACAGTTCTGGAGGCTGGGAAATCTGTGATGAGGCACTGGTAGATTTGGTGTATGGTGAAGGCCTACGTCCTGCTTCATAGACAGCCATCTTCATGTCCTAACATGCTGGAAAGAACAAGGGAACATTCTGGGGGCTTTTTACAAATGAAAGCGTTATATTAGGAAGACACTGACCTCATGAGCTAGTCACCCTTCTGTGACCTATTGAGCATTGGGATCTAGCATGAATTTCAAAGAGACGGAATGTTCAGTCTAGCAAAGATGGCAAAGTGCTATTAAGGTGAGAAAATAGCAGTTGATTCAGGAAGGCTGATGTTACATAGTGTGACGAAGAAGGTTTCCTGAGGATGAGACCTTTGAATTAGGCATTAAGAGCAATGGTACATTGTGAGCCATAAGAAATGGCAATGCAGAGGTCAGCAGTTAGGATAGAATTTGGCAGGCTGAAACCAAAGAAGGGGCTTGCATGGCTCAAGTACAGTTGGTCAGGACGCAAGAGGCTGGCTCACTGATTTCATACAGGTGTATAAAAGAGTTGTGGGTCCCCATAAGAAATGTGGATTCTATCAGATTCATCAGCCAGTTGCTCTGGTTAGGATAATTGACCAGGTTAGGGGGTAAGAACTAATGCTGTGAGGTGGTAGACTGGTAATGAGACCCTTGAAATAGTACAAAGAAGGAAGACAGGATGACTTAGATGAAAATTCAAGCTTTTAAAAAAAAAATTATTTTTATTTTTTTTAGTAAGGGTCTACGAGGTCTCACTACGTAGATCAGACTTGTAATGATCTGCCTGTTTTAAGTCTCCCACAGAGTTGGGATTATAGGCATGCGCCGTGATGCCCAGTCTCAGTAGCCATCTCAGCGCACTCCCTGGGGCGGGGCCAGCACAGCACGCCAGATCAAATCCCCTGGCAGCTGCACTCTGTCTGAGCAGGCGCTTTAGTTCACTGAGCTATTTGGCTGGCCCGTGTTTTTTTTTTTTTTTTAAACAATCCAGTTATTGTAGCTGCACATTCATTCTTTTTTTTTTTTTTTTTTTTTCAAGACAGTGGATATATTTTAATACCAAGAATCTGCACATGCTCTTAACAACTAG
>NW_004524718.1:3838081-3851205 GCF_000260255.1 Octodon degus
CTTGAATCTCTTCAGACTTGGTTTCCTTGGGTTTTTCTTCATTGAGCTTCACATTTTTCACTTGATCAGTCACTTTACTTATGCTTTCAGTACCTTTGAAACGCTTAGTTTCAAAAAGATGATTGTAAGCTGTAACCAAATGATCCTTATTAGCTGTCTTAGCTACATTTTTAATGTTTCCTAATAATTTATGCTCTACAAGAAACGAATCTGAACCGTGGTTCTGCAGAAACTTGATTATGTCCTTCTTGGGCAGCTGTGCAGCTGCTCCACGGTCCACACCCGCTGGGGCACAGCGGCCGCCATCTTCCCCCGCTGCTCCGCCGCACTCCACATTCATTCTTGTGTCTTTTTATTGTCCACTGAAAAGCAATTTTATAAAAATCATTTTTGAAATTATAATTACAATGCATAAGAGGCTTTTTGTTATAATCTACTGTGGCAAGAAATGAGTTTGAAGTGAAGAATGGCATATGTGCTTAGCTGTGATTATATTAGGTGTGTTCTTTGGAAAGCTTTGGTTAGTAATGAATTAATAATAGTTATTTGAGTGAACTCTGTTTCATGCACCATGTTAAGTGCTTTCTACCTATTTATTTTATCCTCAGAATAGTTATGCTACATAGAAGCTGCTAGTGACTCTTTTAACAATAAGGAAAATCCTGCAATCAGAATTTGAAGGTGGTCTCTCTTATATGACAGTTTGGGCAGTTTTAAAAGTGATAGAATATCTTAATTGATAACTTGTATGGTAAGTATATAAATTAGTGAATTCTGGCACTATATGCACATGTTAGTTACCTACCCAGACTAAATCTAGAAGATTGCTGTCGTGGCAGAGTGTTCCTCCATCTGATCGGTTCATCCCAACTTCTTCCCACACCATAGACAACTATTTTCTGATATCTATCACCATGTGTTAATTTTGTTTCTTCTGTACTTCATGTAAATTGACTGAGTATATAATAATGTTTTGGAAACTCATCTGTTTTTTTCTTGTATCATTTTGCTGAGGAGTAGTAGTCTGTTACATGAATACAGATCCATTTACCTGTTGAGGGAGATGTAGGTTGTTTCAAGTTTTCAGCTATTTTATGAGTAAAACTGTTAGGAGGATTTTGTCCAATAATATAATTTATTTCTATTGAGGAAATACTATACTTCAAGTAGAATTGTGAAGTTTTAAGATAAGATATTTCCAGACCTTTTTAGGAAGCTGCCAAACAGTTGTCTAAGTGCTTGTACTATTTTACCTAACCCTGAGCAGAACTCTGACACCAATGAATATTTGATGTTTTCAGCTTTTTCTCATGGATTTGAAAAGATGTTTCATTGTGGTTTTAGTGTGCATTTCCCAAGAGACTAATGACATTGGGCATGAATGAATGTGTTTCATTGGCCATTTGTGTATTTCTCTCTGTGTGTGTGTGTATGCAATGTTTTAAGACTTCTGCCTTTTAAATTGTTGGATTTTTAGGTATTGTAGATATGTTTTTTAGACTGTTTGCATGTTGCCCTAACAATGTCTTTCTGTGAACATAAATGTTTTATATTAATGTAAGTTCAGTTTGTCAGTTTGATCTGTTTATAGTTTTAGCTTTTTGTATCCTAAGAAATCTTTGCTTCAGAGTCACCATCATGGTTTTTTTTTTTTTGTAATTTCTTCTCAGAAATTTATTTGAACTTTAGGTTTTTATCTTTGATCCGTTTAGAAAGAGATGGAAATTAAGGGAAACAAATTTGTTTTTTTGTTTTGGTGTTTGCTCAGTTGTTTTAGTGTCTTTGTTGACTTTCTTTTTTCCCACTAAATTCTTTGGTGCTTTTGTTTACTCTGGTGGTAATGTATGTAAAGGTCAGTTTCTGGATACTGTTCTGATTTGTCTGTTTATATTTATGTCACTATCACATTGTCCTATCATGTGTTGTCTTAATTTGTTATTTTCAAAGTTAATTTTGTTTATGCCACATTATATTTCATATACATATTAGAAGCAGCTTGTCAATTTCTGTTAAAAAAATAACAACCCACTAGGACTTTTGTTTGAATGGCATTGTATCTGTAGATCAGTTTTGTGAGAATGGACCTGTTAAAATCGAGTCTTTTTAGATATTTGTATGGCTTTCTCTCCACTTCTTTCATAGCCCAAACTATATGATCAGTTAGTGAAAAAAAACCCCACAAATTAAAAATTGTCTCTCTGTATAAGTATGCTGAAATGCTTCTCAGGAAGCATACTTTTTTTTTTTTCTTAGAGAGACTGTCTCAAATGAAATTGGCTAACCTATGCTTCATTATATTAGTTGGAAAGGTTAAAATTTCAGCATGGTATTTGGTTCTGGGGAAATACTGCTTTCTAAAGAGTGAGTAGTCCTTTGATTAGTGTTACACTGTATTTTCTACACTAATAGAAGCATGATCTCTCATAATTAGGTTTGCTTCGCTAATAAGCTGGTACAGGACACTTTAATATAAAACACCACATATAAAATGAACAGATATACATAAAGGCAGTCAAGCTTTTTGAATAAGTAGTGAGAATGCCTTAGTGTAGGAAAGCATCTACAGCAGAACTAGCAGCTTCTGTGACTTGGACGTTTTAGCAGTGATAAGTAGAGATTCAGAGCATTCATCTTGCAATATTTAATTTTGGAGGAATAGCATACTATGTACCTCACATGATTACTGTGAGGATTACAGTAGGAAATATGTGTCAAGGGCTGATCACACTGCCTGACGTAAGGAAGATCTCTAAGCTTAAATCTCCTTATCTTTATCTTGATCCAGAATAAGTTCTGGGTGCAGGTGCAGGTGCAGTTGCTCAACCTGTTTCCTTCTCTATGCTCTTGCTTTAGTGTGCTGCTGCAGTCCTCAGTGTTCAAACCTCAGTGTTCAAAATGCAGTTTGCCCAAGTATTCAGTTTTGATCCCACCTTTTAAGAAAGTAAGCATATCATAGTGTATGTGTGTGTGTGTGTGTGTGTGTGTGTGTGTGTAGATATATGTGATCCCATGTCCTTTTTACATGAAGGATTTTGTTCTCCTTTCATTGGATTGAAAATTGCTAATTTAAAGGAGCAAAAGTCCCTTTTCCCCCCAGAATTCAGCTGTAGAGGTTAGCTTATAGATCCATAGTTTTAATTCTTACATGATAGTTGAATTTTGTTTTATCTATTATATGAGATATGATATCCTAAAATTTTCATGGCATTGTTGGGAATGTGTGGCTAATCAGTAAAAATTGTTACCCACCATAAATGTAAGTAGATTTCAGCCTAGGTATCACCCATCAGTAGAAGTCAAAATTGCAAATAGAAATGGAATGAAGGAGTGAAGAATGTTTTGGAATGGAATTGGGTGGCACTTGCCTTTTATGTAACAAATGAGTGATGAGTAGGGTGATGATTTTTGAAAAACATTAACAAAATAAAAAATAGTTTCATTCCAGATACTTGGCTTAAATTATGAATTATTGACAGACTAGATTTACGAATCTTTTTTTTTTTTTTGTGAGCCCAGGATATGACTCTCTCTGTGTGTAAGTTTTATCTCTAAATCTGTTTTTCAAACATAAATATTTTGGAGATTATATAGGGCTATATTTGAAGGGAAATCAGGGACTGTTTCTAAGTTCTGATCTGTAAGTAGATTAGGTATGTGCCACAGGGTTCTAAATTGGAAAGATAGGCGGAAGCCCAGGAACCTGTTTGGTGTAGAATTTTGTTTCAAATCCAGAGTATTTCACTTGAAACATTGCAGAGACACACATACAGTCTTGCTTTCTAAGGCAGATTTCAGTCTGCCAAACAGGATATTTCCCATACAGATTAGCCAGTGATAGAAGTGTTTGTGATCTCTAAAGGTTTAGTGGTTACTTATCAGGAAAAACAAAACACAATTCCAGAAGGTAAACCTATCTTTTAAACAAATGTTTTCATAAGATCTAACCAGCCTACTAAAATATTTGATCTTGCACTTGAACTCACTTATCCTGTTTTGTAGGTTCTTTATTTTCTATTCTTTGCATATTGCCTATTTGCCTAATTTCACTTTTTGTAATTGCTTTAAGTATAAAGGCTTTAAAAATATCAATCAAGGTCCGGGTGTATAGCCCAGTGGCACAGTGCCTCCCTGGCAAGCATGGAGTCATGAGTTCCATTCCTGGTATCCAGCTGCCCCCAAAATATCTATCGAAAAGAACCAAATAAATCAATTGATAAATGTATTGATCAAATAGTCATTTCCTTTCTTCCTTGGGAAGTAAAAAGGATACTACGTAAGTGTGGTAGATGTGTGTATGGGTGGTCTGTATAGTGTATGTGTATTTAATTAAAATTGCTTATGCCAAGCATGGTGGCACAGGCCTGTAGTCCAAGAAGTTGGTAGGTTGAAGCAGGAGAATTAGTGTGAGTTCAAGCTCAGCCTGAAGTACATAGAGAGTCTCTGTCTCAAACCAAACCAAAGCAAACTAAACGAACAACAGTAACAATAACAAAAACAAGTCCCTTATTTGCTCTGAAACAGAGCAAATTTTGAAAATCTCTAGTATTTTGAGGGGCCAGGGGATAGTACTGGGTATTGAACTCAGAGCTTTGTGCACAGTAGGTAAGGACTCTAGTAAGCTATACCTTCAGATGTTTAAAAAAATTACTTTGATACAGAGTCTTGCTAAATTGTCTAGGCTGGCTTCAAATTTGTAGTCCTCCTGACTCAGTATGTAATATAGCTGAGATTATAGGTGTGCAGTACCGTACCTGGCTAAATTCCTTAGTTTTTAAGAATGTTATTATTGGGGGCTGGGAAGATGGCTCAGTGGAATAAGCGCTTCCCTAGCAAGTGCAAGGGCCTGAGTTCAATCCCTGGTTCTGAAAAAAAAAAAAAAAAAAAAAAAAAGAATGTTATTATTATGTTTGGTACTGGGAAATGAGCTCAGCCTTTGAACTTGCTAGGCAGGCGCTTGTGCCGCTGAGCTATAAGGAACAATGTTTTTTTGACAAGTTGTTTTTATTTGGTAAGAACATTACCATAGGAGCAGACTGTCTGCAAATGTTCTGCTAAAGTAATTCCAAAAAATAAGAGGTTTTTTTTTTTTTCTTTTACCTTACGCTTATAAGACAAATATACATTGATTGATTGATTATTTTTAGAACAATATTAGGTTCAGAACACAGTTGAGTAGAAAGCACAGTTTCTATATAACCCCTGGCTGGTATAGCCTCTGCCACTACTTGTATCTTTTACCACACTGCTAGACTTGTTGCAGTTGGTGAACCTACTTCCTAATATATCAGATTTCCCCAAACTCCTAGTTTATGTTGGTTTTCTGTCTTGGTGTTGGACCTTCTCTGTACTTGACAGATGTTAGTGACCTGTATCTACCATTGCATTCTTATGTAGAATAGTTTTACTCACCTGAAATCTCTTCTGTGTTCTGCTGGTTTATCCCTCTCTCCTCTCTCACTTTTGGTTACCATCAATTTTTCCATTCTCCTTAAAGACTTTTGCAGGAAGCCGTATAACTTACTTATCCTAGAACTGTGTACTTTATCCTATTTTTTGTGTCAGGCTTTTTTCATCCAACATGGTTTAGAGATTCATTGATGCTTTCATATTTATCCTTTATTCATTTATATTGAATGTAGCATTTCATTGTGTAAATATTATGTCTACAGATTTGATGATAAAAATAGATATCATAACAACTATTGTTAATTAGCGATTCCTGTTTTTGAAAACCTGTAACCTATGCATTGTTATATGTTACCCTGTTTCTGTATTGTTTTCTATTCTTGCTTCTCTTTACTCTTCAAAATAAAATTAAATTTTTTAAAAATATTGCCAGTTTATTGAGATATATATGATTTGGTTCTACCTTTGGACCATTCTAAGTAAAACTGTAAGGGACATTCTTAAACAAGGTTTTTAGTACACCTGTCTATATCTTGATTAAATCTCTAGGAATAGACTTACTACTGCATTCTAGGTTGCATATGTGTATTACTGTAAGACCCTGTCAATACTTTCCCATCATGTGAATGAATACCATTTCACATTATAGTCACATTTCTGTCAGTGTTCAGATACACATTAATATTTACTAGTTATTTTATCTTAGTGATGTGAAATTTTATCTCACTGTTATCAGCCCTGACATCGGACCATCTATCTCTTGCTCAGGTCTACGATGATGGAATAAAGGTATATATTTTAGTAACAAGGGGCACTAGAATGGTCCAAGCCCAGTAAGGACTAAGACCCCAAGACTTGATGTCCCTGGCCTTTATTAGGTGCACAGTGTGATGGGTGTGCTGGTAGCTGCAAGAAGTGGTGAGATAAACTGCTGATGTAATAAAGGTTCAAGAATTGAGGAACAATGCATCTTTGGAAAAGCACACAGGAGCAGATCATGGTTAATTGTACCCCAGTGTCTGCTATCTGTGACTCCTGAGCTAGAAGGAATTTGTACAAATGTAGTCCTCGGCTGCCATGTTATCTTGCTTTGAGGGGCCAGAATATCACAGACTGTTTGCTTGTCTCAGTTTGGGCGATTGGCTTAAAGATTGATTTGTTTATAGGGCAGCTGTGGGTCTCGCTATAAGTTATGTAGGCCTAGACAGATTCTTAATTTATTTTTGTGCCAGTTTACAAATATTAGTTATTACCTGCTCTATACCATATCAAACTGGTTGTCAGCAATTGTGGTTTTGGTTTGAATTTCTCTAATTTTTAATGATAAGTTATCTTTTTGTAGCTTAGTAGCCTTTCTGTATGCTTTCTTCATGAAGTACTTATTTTTCCATTGTACTTTAAATTAGGTTGTTTTACTCTTTTTTCCTTCAAATTCTTTTAATTCATTGACTCCTTTATATATTCTGGCTATAACTCCCTTACCAGATAAATGAATTGACAAACATTTCTATGCAGTTTGTAAAGTGCTTGTTTATTTTCTTAACTGTATTTTGGTGAGGACAAAGAAATTTAACTTAGCAGTCTTTTTTCATTGACTGTAGTACCTTCTGTGACTAAGAAATTTTTGCTTGTCTCAAGTTTAAGATGGTTTTTTGCTCTTACTTTTTCCTAGGGAGCTTATAATTTTGGTTTTTATGTTTAGATATTTCAACTATTTTTGAGGTAATTTTTGTTTGTGATATGCAATTCAATGTACATTTTATACCACATATTTACTTACTTTGTCACTTACTTTGAAAGATATTTCTTCATTCAGTTATCTTCTTGAGAATTAATTGATCGCATATATGTGGGAAAGTTACTGGGCTCTGACATGTGTTTTATTTGTATACCCTTATGCTAATTCCATACTATCTTTTGTATCTGACAAGGTCAGGTCTAATCCCCTCAGGATTTATCCTGAAACCCTGCAGCACAGTTTGTAGATCCTTTGTCAGTGTCAGCCATGTGGATGAGTCACGGCCATTGCTTGACCAATTTGTTCTCTGTGAAAGCCTGAGAAAATGTTTTCTCTCTATGTCTCCATGTGACTATCCTTAGGCACACTCTACATCATTGATCACTTTGCTCTGTGGCCACATAATCTCCTTGATCAGTAAATTTGGGACACAACTGAGTTACAGGATGTTATAGTACAGGTTCTCCTAAGTCCTGAGTCCTCACTGACCTTGAATGGCTAGGGCCAAAATGTTGGCTCTCCTTGCAGTGCTTCTTTTTCTCTAATTTTGGTCTGCAAACTTAAGTTATTAACCCTCCAGAAGAGAAACTTAATGATATTGTTACCCTACAACATGGGCAGTTGAGCTGAACATCACTATCTGTCTAAATAACAAACATCTTAGACATAACATGGAACGGGTATTTTCCATCAAGTATTGTTATGTTAAACTTTAAATCCCTACAGAATATGAAGAAAAAATTATTTAAAAAATAGGAATAAACAATTACATATTTTTATTCAGAAATTTAGAAATCTAACCATATTCAGCACTGTAGCAGGACAGTCCTATGACTTTTTTTTTTTATCTTGACTATATGATCTGTAAGGAAATGGTTTCAATTTCTGACACTGGTAGTTTGTATTCTCTTTAGTTCTTGTTCAGCCTAGGAAGCAATTTTGTCAGTTTTATGAACAAGCTGATATATATATATATATATATATTTTTTAATCATTGTCATTTTTCTATTTTACTGATCTTTTCTTCTTTTGTGATACTGGGGATTGAACCCAGGAACTTTGCACTGAGCTATGTTTTCAATCCTTCAGTTTTTTTTTTATTATTATTAATTTTGAGATAGGATCTCCTTAAGTAGTTAGGTTGCCCAGCCTAGGATTGAATTTTAGTTCTTTCTGCTTTACCCTTCTGGAATGCTGGATTACAGGTGTGTATCACCATACTTGGCTTATTTCACTAACTTTTGTTCTTCATTATTTCTTAGTTTGGGATTTATGTGCTTAGCTTTTTCTACTCAAGGCAGAAGCTTAGACTGATGATATTAAGCCTTCTTTTCTAAGACTGGTATCTAAAGACAATTTATTTTCTGTAAACACTTATTTAAACCTTCATTTAAAAATAACCCTATATCTTGTAATATTATATTCCCTGGTGGTGGTAAGAAGTACAGGTTTTGTATATATGTACTCCATCTAATTCTGTCTGATGGTAAGGTTCAGGAAAGTCATTAGTTAGTAATTTTGAATATCATAACTGGGTAATTAACACTGATAAAGCCTGCCAATTTTATTTCTGCCACCTTAACAGAGTGTGTGTGTGTGTGTGTGGTTAGTTCTGTGCATTTTTACAAGAGTATATTCTTATATACGCCACACTGAGAAGTGCCATCGTGCTAAGGATATTTCGAGGTCCTTTCATAACCACCCTGTTTCTCACTTTGGTTAATTCCTAACCCATAACAACCACAAATTTTATAAACTTTTCTAATTTTGTCATTTTTTTTAAAGTCACATAATTCTTTAAAGATGAATCTCAATTACCATTTTTAAAAAATTTTTTGACAGTGTTGTTTGGTATGATTGAGCATCAGTGTGTTTCCCCTCAATTTGGGAAGGCTATTCTGTTGTTCCTAAGTTTTACTATTAAGAGTAAAGTTGGGAACATTCGTGGATGGCTTGGGTATGGGCGTATGCTTTCATTTCTCTGGGGTAAATGCCAAAGAGTACAATTGCTAGGTGTATGGTAACTATATTTAGTTTGAGAGAAACTGCCAGACTTCTTTGGAGAGGCTGGACCATTTTATATCCCAGCTAGTTTCTTTTCCCTTTACCGGCATTTGCCCCTATTTTTTATTTTAGCCATGCTGGTAAGTGTGTGGTGGTAATGACTGTGGTTCTTATTCCACTTCCCTAATGACTGAAGATTTTAAACATAATTTGTGTGTTTATTCACCATCTTTCTTCCTTGTCAGTAAAAAAAATGAAATTGTGCTTCACTGAAATATTTTTTATATTGTTATGTCATTGTAAAATATTTCCTTTAACAGTAAGAAAATATTGATATAACAGGGTGCAGTGAGATCATCCTCCAGTTAAGAGTTGGGATCTTTTTTTTTTAAAGTTAGGTTATCAGCAGTGCAAATGCCAAAAAGTGTGTCCAGCGCATCATTGGTACTCCAGAAATGTTTCTTGGTAATAAATTTAAAAGTGATTTGTTCTAAAGAGATTAAGCCTATTAGCATCTACTAGAAGCTGCTTGTGAATTATTTAGGACAAGAGTGCTTTACTTCACACTAGTGGTTTAGAGAGGGAGTGGGCATGTTTTTTTCATCATAGTAAATCTGATGTAGAACAGGAATTGTATTCACATTTAAAAATGTTTTTTATTAAGTGGTTCATCTTCATCAATAAAATTCGATAGATTAGTTACAAAGTGAAAACTTAAAATCTAACCCAGTTTCAGATAACTGTCAAAATAGAGAATTATGATGGACATTTACCTTTTTACCCTTTAATATCATGTAATATATGTATATATGTATATACATATATATATAGAGAGACTTACATGACATTTTGAGATTTAATCTGATTATTCCACTTTCCTTCTACTTTTTAGCTTCAGACTTTTCACCCAGCTTATTTTCACTTGATATAATTCATTCTGGAGACTTTTTTTTTTTTTTTTTTTGTGGGGGGGAACCGGGAATTGAACTCAGGCCCTTGCTTTTGCCAGGGAAGCGTTTATTCTACTGAGCCATCTCCCTGGCCCCTTGATATAATTCATTCTGAATCTCACATCCTAAACTTCTTACAGTAAAGAGAGTTTGAATGAATTTATACTTTATCTCAGAAGTGAATCTTTTGGTGGGCTGGGGAACTAGCTCAGTGGCATAAGTGCCCACTTGACAAGCACATGATCCTGAGTTTGATTCCCGGTACCAAAAAAAAAAAAAAAAGTAGATCTTTTGGAAATGAAGCACACTAAATTTAGCATTGTTTCTTGGTAAAGAATACTATATAGAGACAGATAATAGAAAAAAAATTGAAGGATATTTACAGAGATGGCTAAAAGATGATGGTCTCAGAGAAAGAAAGAACAAGCCAACCAATGACCTACAGCAGAAAACAGAGAGTGGGAAATTATTTGGTCTCTTTATTCATGCTTTATGCCTAGAGTCTAGAACAGTGCTTAGGAAGCAGTAAATGCTGAGTCAATCTTTGTTAATGCATGAATATTTCTTATAATAATCCTTTCAAAGGGGGATATAAAATGAGATTTTTATAAACTATATTGTATGCTTATATATTAAATAAAGTGAACATCTTAATATAATTTTCAGAGTGCAAAGGACACAATACCTCGTAAAACTGAATATGCCAATAATAAAAAAGAAAGAAGCAATATACAGTGTATAGTTTTAAAATTTATTTATTTATTTATTGGTGCTGGGAATCAAACTCTGGACCTCTTGTTTGCCAGGCAGGTGCTTATGCCACTGAGCTATCTCCCCTAGCCTCTAAAATCTGAAGAAGTAGCATATTTTTATTTTGCTGTTGATGTCTACATTTTTTATTATATAAATTAATTTAAAACATGAAAAAGCAGAAAATCTGTTATATAAAGGTAATGTTTTCTAAAATATAACTGATTCACATGACTTAACAAATGCACAAAGATTAAAACTCAAAGAAATAAAATATAAGTAAATAATGTGTAGTATTGATCTCAGGGTTGCAAACTTAAATTAATTTAAAAATATTAACTTAATACTCATTATTTTGTTAAAGTGACAAAAAGTTTTCCCCTATTTTGTATAGAAAAGGCAATTAATAAAATTCAGTGTTTCCCTTTCTTCATAAATGAAAAATAAATTCTAAAATTAGAAATAAAAGGATTTAAAAAATCCTTAAAGCGAGAGTCACATGGAGAGAAAACATTCTCTTAGGCTTTCACAGAGAGCACATTGGCCAAGCAAGGGCCATGACCACATGGCTGACACTGACAAAGGTTCTACAATCTGAGGTAGAGGATCTCAGGATAAATCCTGAGGGGATTTCACTGACCTTATCAGACCCAAAAGCTACAACTCTTGTTGCACAGGTCCTGCTTTACCTTGGTCTTAACCATCCAGCAGAAAAGTACAAAAATGAAATATAGGAAGTAAAGCCATGCTGTTATGTTGAGCTGTAGGGAACTCAGGTCAACAATTTCTGACATTGCCAGTCAAGCAGAAGACCCAATACTATTATGGGCTACTGGACTCTTTTAGAATATTTTGCTGAGTTTACACACCTATAATAGTCAAATAACGGAACTTAACAAAAATGCCATATAGAGATGAGTGTCCATTTTGTATCTGTATATTCAAAGTGGTTAGGATAGATATATAGTTACATTCTCTTAATGAATAGAATTTGTTCTATTGGTGTTTATAAATAGGATATCAAGTCCACATCTTGTACAGCAATTAACCACTAAGAAGAATGTATGCAGTGTGTTAATTATTGAAACTGTCCTACTGATTTGATTTGAAACTGTCTCATTGCTATTTGTTTATCAATAAAATTATGGCAAAAACCCCCCCTAGAAATTCATCCTCAAATCTAAGAAAAGAGAGGGGAGGAGAGTTGAGCTTCTGTTTTTTTTTTGTGGAACCAGGGATTGAACTCAGACCCTTGCGCTTGCCAGGAAAGCACTTATTCTACTGAGCCATCTCCCCAGCCCGAGTTGAGCTTCTGGCAGTGAGGATCCCAGAGAGCACAGAAAACACATCTGAGTGGTGCCATAAGATAGCCAGCCACCTTGAGCTGAGGTTGCACTCAGAATGTCACGCGTTCTTGTTCTCTTGCTGAGCCTGTGCACTGTAGGCAGATTAACCGAGTTCTTGAGTAAAGAACTGCATAAAACCTCAATCAAACCCATTTTTCTCAGTTCAGAAAAGGTTGGTGGTAACAATGCCTCCTGTAGTAGTTGCTTTGCCCATCAATTGAGCTTTTATGATAAGCTTCAGTTGTCTGGTTAGCCCTGATGGACAGTGAGGTAGCTCTAGTGAAAATGACTGAACTTGGTCGTTCCAAGTGTGATCCTTATTTCTCCTGTGATGATCAGGCAAACTTTATGGGCCAAGAAAAAAAAGAGACTCGGGCTATTTATACCTCCTCTCAGAAAAAAATAATACCAATAAAAAATAAAGTTCATTTAAAAAAAAAAATCCTTAAAGCTCAACTTGCAAATTTAATGTCCTTCAGTGTTTCTCTTTTAATGCTGGATGCCACATGTTATGGTCTTATGAGCTGTTAGAATAGTAAAGCTGATGTTTTTATAAATAGTTTTATTAGTTTTTGCTTGAATATCAACTTTCTAAACATCTTAATGTTTAGAATTTTAACTGAACATTGCCACTGTCTTATTACTAATAATTAAATTAAAATTCATCCATCTTATTGTCATAATGAATTGTAGCTGATTGTCTTATAAGCTCCTTACTCCTTGACTGCTCATTAATGATATTTATAAAAGGGGCATTAAGGTAGCTAAACATATGTCATTCATTTAAATTTTACTACCTTGTTTCAATAGGTAGTTTTTTTTTCCTCAATAATTCTATTGAGAAACAAATAGCAATGAGACAGTTTCAAATCAAATTGGTAGGACAGTTTCAGTAATTAACATATTGCATACATTCTTCCTAGTGGTTAA
>NW_004524718.1:3851775-3855645 GCF_000260255.1 Octodon degus
TGGCCTCTACTTCAATCTGGTAAAAGCCATTTATGAAAACCCAACAGCTAACATAATCCTAAATGGGGAAAAACTGAAATCTTTTACTCTTAGATCTCGTGCAAGACAAAGATGTCCTCTATCACCACTCCTATTCAATATAGTTCTAGAATCATTAGCTACAGCCATTAGACAAGAAAAAGAAATAAAAGGAATAAGAATAGGCAAAGAAGAAGTTAAATTATCATTATTTGCAGATGACATGATACTTTACTTAGAAGACCCAAAAAACTCCACCAAGAAGCTACTAGAATTAATAAAGAAATTCAGTAGCATAGCAGTTATAAAGTCAATACCCAAAAGAATAGGTAGTTTTTAATGTGTATTTCTTAGTGCCTACTTGCTTTATACCTACAGCCCAATTACATCTTAAAATTTGTTTATCACTAGCTGGCCAGAAAGAAAATATTCCTTTGTACTTAATATAAACTAAATATAGACATTCAATAAGTTGTGGACCTGTAATTCCCACTGGACATCAATGTGGTAAATATGATCATTTTTATGTTACTGAATTTTACATTGAGAATTACAGTTTTTGAAGTTACTGGCCTTTACTCAGACAGTAAATTTTTTAGTGAAATTAGGATTTTTATTGACTAATTACCAGTTTTTCCTTTTGAGTCAGTATGTGCTCTTTAGTTGGGAAACTGAATAAATCTTGTCATGTAGTAGCCAGTTTGTGGATAAAGTGATATATTTTTAAGTACTTTCCTACATACTTTTTAAGCATTTCTATGTGGCCAGTATCATATCTAAATCACCGTTCTTTTTTTTTTTCTTTTTTTTTTTTTGTATTTCCAGGGAAGGATTTACAGGGTGTTCAGGGTCTCACTATTAGATCGGACTCCTTCTTTTAGCAGTTTTGATTCTGAATTACTAAATGTATTTGGACTCATAGTGATCTGCCTGTTTACGGCCTCCCAAGAGCTGGGATTACAAGTGTGGGTCACCACGCCCAGTCTCAATTGCAGTCTCAGTGCACCCTGGGGGCAGGGCCAGCACAGCAGGCCCTGGGATCGAGCCCCCATCCCCTGCACCTGCTTGCAGGTTCTTTAATCCGCTGAGCTATTTGGCTGGCCCTCTAAATCACTATTCTATTAAGGAGAATTTTACTGTATTACTATTTTTAAGTTTTCTTACTGTCCATCCTTCTTTTAGCGGTTTTGATTCTGAATTACTGAATGTATTTGAATTTTTCTTTTAACTAAAAACATTCTGTGTATCTGCATGTGGTATATGTGTTTGCTAATTTTTCTTAATCACTATTTGACGAGGCATGGGGAAGGGAAATGAATTAAAGTAAAGCTTAACTTTCGTTACTGCATTGTTGAACATAACCCTGTAATTCGTGCTGAGAGGTATCCTTACTGAAGAGACACATGGCCACCCACAGACAGCATGATAACTTGCCACCCCTTCCAGAGTTCCCTACATTCTTGAACTCTTTATTTGGGGACTGTGGAGAGTAGCCTGAAGCCATGTAGTTTTGTCTTAAATTTGTTACACTGTTGTTCACATCAAAGTTCTATCATCGAAATTCCGACAATCCTGAGAATATAATTTAACAGTATTCTAAAATCAATCACCTCTGGTTACCAAGAGTGTAAGTGAAGGATTTTAATCATACCTTCAGCTAAATTGGCCAATGTTCCTTCTAATTTATGGTACTATCTTAGATTTTGATATATATGTCTCCTTCCAGTCTGTTACTGAAGCTAATTATGTTTTAAAAAGAGTCTGTTTGGGCCAGTGAGATAGCTAAGTGGACAAAGTACCTGCTCAGGCAAGCACAGGAACCAGGATTCCATCCTGAGCACCATAGGCTGAGCCGGCCCTGCTCCCGGGTGCCTTGAGCCATCCAAGGAGTCTGAGTGGGGTGGCGCACACCTGCAATCCCAGTACTGGGGAGGCTGAAAACAGGAGGATCACTATGAGTCCAAGCTGCATAGCGAGACCCTGTACCAAATTTATTTAAAAAAAAAAAGTCTGTTTTAGGTCTAAGTAGGTATTTGGCTATTTCATCTATTAGTTTAGGAATCCCATATAATAAAATGTGACTCAATTTAGGATTTAAAGTCTTTATTAAAAATGAGAAATTTTAGTTTAAAAATTACTTTTTAACAGGGATCATATAGGTTTTTTCTAACCTCATGTCTCCATATGGGACCTCAGATTTTTAGAGTTAGCCTGGCAAATTTCTGTGAGCTAGCTATGTAACTAGTCCAGTTACCAAGTACATTGTTTTCTATGGTATTTCAAAGGAATGCTTTGAAGATTAGCAAAAGACAGAACCTCGACAAATTTAGCCTAGAGATCTAATCAGTTTCTATGAACAATTTTTAAATCAGGCAACATCTCTTCTGTGTAATTAGGAAAGGTATGCTGAAGAGCATGACAGGACTGTCAGTTTGTCTAGTGTAGTTGGAGAGTAGAAAGCAGCATAATATATAAAGTGATTAGTTAACATTGTGTTACTTTAGATTATTCTCCTTGTAAGGGTTCAAGGAGGGAGACTTGCTTATCAGGCTCCCCAAACTTGGACTGTGTAGGGATCTGGCTGTCCTCGCTCCTGAAATCTCAGCAGGGCGGATAAACAAATTAGTTTTGGTTTGGTGACATGGAACTCTAGTATTAGTAACTCCCGTTCTGCTCTGTTCTGCACTGTTGGTACCTCATGCAGAAGCTTAGTCCAAAAACATAACCTCTCATAAATGTCACTGAACAGGATTATTGGATATGATTTGCAGAAAGTTCTGGGATGACAGACATCTGTGTCTGTGGAATCATTTTAATTGTTCATGAGCAATTCTGTTTATATCTCCTTGTATCTACTTTGTTATTACTCATTTTTTTTTGGTAAAACCATTTTTATCTGTTCCTATTATTTATTTTTAATTTAGGCCTTTTGGGGATTTCATTAATTTTAGTAGACTTTTTCTTTATAAAAAATAATTTGTTACAATACGCTTTTTTTTCTAAAATTGTATTTATAGTTTGATTTTATTTTGCTTGAAAAATAATCAGAATACAATTCCCTTAAAAATGTCAATTTTTTAATTGTGACAGCCAACAGCTTTAATTTTATTCAAGTTTGTTTTGAAAAAGTTGATGGACATTCAAGGGCATAACAAAATAAGCATAGTAGTATGCATAACTGTGATACTGTACATATACTTGTAAATAAGATCGGTAGTCAGAATGTACCTTTAATATTGCTAGAGTAGTATAGTTCTAAAGCTATAATTTTGAAGTCCAATTTTTAAATAAGTTTGTTAAAGTAAATAAGAGGCGATTAAGGTCGTGATCGTTTGTCCAGTAGCCAGAGATGGCAGGAGGCTAAGTCCACGCTCCCCACAGTTTTTGTCTTTGAGACAGTTTCCCTTTGTGGTGCAGGCCGGCCTGGAACTCACTTTGGAGCCCAGGCTGGCCTTGAGCTTGAAGTGATCCTCCTACCTTAGCCTCCAGAGTGCTGGAGTTATAGGCGTGTGCCCCCACCCAACTTCCCCACGCTTCTTGTTAAACTAGACATAGAACTTCAGTATGACCATTGAAAAGTTTTATTCAAAAAAGGAAGTTGGTTTTACTTCAGCACTCACATTTGGAGCTGGAGATTATTTTTTCTTTTCATATAATAAAGTTCAGTTGAGGTTTATGTTTATAACTCAAGTTTCAGGCAATGCTAATTCTTTGAATTTTGGGAAAATTCAATCATGAGCATACTATAAAAATTCATATAGGGCTGGAGAGATGGCTCAGTGGTCTAAAGCACCTACTTAGAACAAGCTTAGCAAAAAGCATCAGGGACCGCGGTTCAATCCCCCAGCACCA
>NW_004524718.1:3855745-3920784 GCF_000260255.1 Octodon degus
GCTCTCCAAAGGCATCTATAAATTTTGTAAGCTATTCATTTTTATCACATACATTTTGAAAAATTTGTTTACTTATTTTTGAGACCAAGGTGTCCTACTTTCTAGTGCAGGCTGGCTTTGAACTCACAGTTTTTCTCCTGCCTTAGCCTCCTGAGTTCTGGGATTACAGGTGGGCACCACCATGTCTGGTCTCACCTACATTTTTAAAAATCTCATCCTTTATTAGTTAGAGATCAAAACACAGTGTGCTCCTGCCAAGAAGGTGAAATTATTGTGGAGGTTACTTGTCTTATCTTTTATTTTGTGTTTACTATAATTTTTTGAGTATTGATACTGTTTGTAATAGATCTTAAAAATGAATAGAAAGGACAGACAGTTCTGGAAAATATACTATATCCACAGATCAGAACTTATATTTCTCTTTTAGATAGCTGCATTTCTCTCTTGATTTATAGAAGTTAATTGCTGTTTTTCTGAGAGGAAACAGAAAAGATAGATTCAGGTCAACACATTTAGCAAAACCCTTGAATTTCATATGGAGCTGATCACTTTTTAAAGTTAAGAAAGGTAAAATAAATAAATTTAATGTTTTATAGTCCCTTTAAAGTTTAAATTCTGAATGTAAGTGAAAATAATGTGAATATTAAGAACTCTGCTTTTTCACTTTTATGTTGATAACAGTGGTTATTGTGTCATTTTTCTTGTGGTTTCCAAAATTACCCCTAAAAGGCACCAAGCATAAACTTGTAGGGATTCAATTTTAGAAGCACATAGAACTAAATGTTACACTTTTTGATAAGTACTCTCCCTTGGTTTATTTGCCTGGATGTTATTTCTTCTATGGAGTAGTTTTATTAAATATACAAAAAAAGCCTTTTGGTTTTGAGATGAGTTCTAAAAACTTGGAACTTAGTCAAAATTCTTCAAGTGACAAGGTAATATCAACCAAGCAGCAAGCTACTTTCTTTTAGTGTGTAACAGAATAATATCGAGCTCTTCAAATTTGTGTTTTATTGGTAAAAATGTAGAAAAAGTATAAATAGTACAGCAGAGTAAGTTGTGATCCCTGAGTGTGATTTTTAGAAAATGTGTTCTTAATATTTTTAATTACATCAGCATATGACTCAGCAGGGATTGCAAAACCATACTTTTCCATCTTCAACCTGAGGTAGGCTGGGACACAGGTTCTGTAGTGACTTCACGCTCTGCTAATGTGGCAGAGTATGACTTTTTCACTGTTTCTGAGGATTGAGTTTCTCAGAGAAGATAATGAGAGTAATGACTCTGTGTGGGTTGATAAAGTCTCACAACTTGAAATTATGCTCCAAAGTTAGGTTTCCCAATCTTTGCTTTGTGGTGTGGCTGCAAATAAGATGGTAAGCTCTGAGCAAAGAGAGGTGATAAAGTCCAGGGAATTGGAGAAACTTTGTGTTGTACAGATATACTTAGTATAAGGTGGAAGATTTATACAATCTTAAGAGGAACTGGAGTATATATTTAGAATATTTGTAGAATGTCATAGAACCAATATCTAAAGACATATATTATAAATTTCTACAAAGGAGATAGAAAGTTCATAGCACTTACCAAATTACGTGACCAGAGAAAGCGCTTGGAACACCTAGAAGGATCATAGGGCTCTTTTGAAATGAATATTGATTTAAAAATATGAATGCATACTAATATATACTTTTGAGTCATCAGTGAATATAATTTATATTCAAAGTTTTAAAAATATTGATAGCATTTAATACAGTGCAGCAGTCTTTTATGATATCTACCAAAACTGTATAAAATAATATTTAAAAATGAAAACTGAAAATATTACTGTAAAGTAATCAAAAAGGTAACACTTCCAGTGTTACAGATTGTGCTGTGCTGGAGAAGTAGGCCATACAATAAGAAGAAAAATAGATAAAAGAAAGACTAGAAAGGAAGAAACTAAGAATTCTATTTCTCAGAATTTGAGAAAATTTTAGTGCTCAGAAAAGCAACTAGATATGAGATAAATGTAAAAGATTAGTAACGTTCCTATAAACTCAAACATTCAACTATGAAAAGTAATTTTGAAAGTACTGTGTAGAAATAATAGGAAATAAAGTAATTAAGGAAAAAAATCTAACAAAGGTCTTTTATGACAAAAATGTTCAGGTATTGTTTAAGGATATATATCTGTATGGATGCCCAAGAATCAATGTTTTAAAATGGTAAGTATCCACAAATTAGAGGTTAAGATTGATGAAATTATAACTGAAATTTTCTACCAGGATTCTCCTACAACTTAAACACATAGGGAAGGTAAAAAATGTGCTCCAACCCCCTTGGGTCTCTGGCTGGTACTGATAAAAGATAGATTAGCAGGAGAAAGAGATTTTATTTATGTGTACATAGGAGCCTTCTTCGAGAATCCTAAAGCCTGAGCACTTACCTGGTAGGTCAACTCAGAGTGTTCATTGTGGAGAAGTAGCTATGAAGATTAGGGGTGTTTTAGTGAGATTGGTTTGGAGAGATTCCTCTTTGCCACACTCCCCTTTCTGAAGAAGAGGATCTTTCTTGCTGGTGAAGGGAGGCATCATTTACACAGGAGTTTCATCTCCTGTGTTGAGGAAGAAAAGAGGTCAGAGTGTTCTTTTACCTTTTATTTTTCAAGTGCCTTTAGTTGAGTATAATGGGCATGCCAAAAATAACAAAGAGAACTTCAGAAAACAGTAATGGGATAAGAGGAAGGGTTGTTGGGGGTGGGGTTCTGTTCTGCTACATATAAAAAACTTGTAGTAGATAATGAGCTATTGGTACAAGGAAAAGGAAACAGAATAAGAGTAAAGAGTCTAGCAATGAATCCACATATATAAGGACTTGATATTTGTCAAAAGTAGTATAAAAAATAGCAGAAACATGGACCACTGAATCAATAGTCAAACACAATTGGCATACTCATCAAGAAAAGCAATAAAATGGACACTCCTGGAAATAATACCCCATTATAAATCCAAGATGGATAAAAGGCTAGATATGAAGAGCAAAATGGTAAATCTTTCAGGAAAACTTACATGAGACTGACTGTATGACATAAGAGTTGTAAAGGAAATCTTTTTAAAAAGTCACAGGAAATAATATCAGTAAAAAGTTAATGTCAGCACATCAACAATAATAAGCACACAAAACAATATATTATCATGAATTAAAATAAGACATTGTGGAAAAAAAGGGCTTTAGTGTTGAAGAAAAATATTTATCACACATAAATGGATAAGGGATAAGTATCTGGGTTATTTAAAAAATCCTGTAAAGCAGTAAGAAAAAGACAGAAGTCCTTACAGAAAAAAATGAAACAATAAAAACTGCCAACAAAAGAATTCATTCAAATTTCAATAATTGTGAAAATATACTCAATTATATAAGTAATAAAAAATCCAGATTGAGTAAAAGAGAAGCAATTCATATCTATTATTTTGACAACTAATCATACATCACACAGCACCAAGTATTGGAGAAATTTCTGTTTGCAAAGTAGTACAGATTTGCAGACTCACTTTGTGGGCCATTCGGTCATGCCAAGAAAAAAAAAATGGCGAATTTAGCATTTACATTCTAGAATCTTTTTGCTTGTTTACAATATGTGTAACAACAGTATAAGTTGTATGTACTTAAGTAGGCCTTTCCAAAGATTCAGGAGTGTTTACAAGGAGAATAAACTAAGCCAGGCATGCTAGAGTATATCTCTAAAACTATCAGTACTGGGGAGAGGCTGAGGCAAGAGGGTTGCCATGTGTTTGAGGCTAACTTACCATACATAGTGACTTCAAGGCCAGCTTAGACTACAGAGTGGAACCTTGTCTCAAAAAACAATGATCTTCACAAAGAGGGGAAATGAACAGTTTAGCTGTTTAAAGAATAAAAGCTAAATACATTTTGATATATGATTATTTGGTAGCTTTATACAGTGGTTAAAATGATGAGATTTATTATTATATCATCATGATTAATCTGAAAAAGTAATGTAGAGTGAATAAGTTTCAAAAGCATGCTTTTATTTTAAAGAGAATAATAAAACAATAAAAATGAGACAGAATTTCAAAACAAGATGATAGGAAATTAACATGATTAATAGTACAGGATCTGACTACGCAGCTCGAATTCGTAGTTATCCTCCTGTTCTCAGCCTCCCCAGGACTGGGATTACAGGTGTGTGCCTCCCAGCTCAGCATGCCTGGGGGCGGGGCCGACATGGCATGTGGTGCTGGAGATTGAAGCGGAGTCCCTGCGTTTGCCTAAACAGGCACTTAGTCCTCTGAGCTACCTTTCAGGCTCCTTTTGAACAATTTCCTTTCTTTTCCTTTCACAATATTTATTATACTTGTGGATCTTACTTACTCTTTCAGTTTCTTACACTATTGAGACAGTACAATGTTTACACATGAGAATCTGATTTATTTCACTAATGAGTATGGTCTATAAAAGCCTCAAGTTTATCTTTATTACTGAGTAATACTCCATTATATAAAAATATCTTTTTTAATCCATTCCTCGGTGTGCATTTGTTTCCAGGATTTAGCTATGATAAATTGTGCTGCTATAAACATGGACACCCATATTGCTGTGATACGTTTTTTTCAGTTCTTCTGGAGAAATACCCAGAAGGGGAATAGCTGGGTTGAATGGGACCTTTAATTCTAGTTTTTAAAAGCATGCTTTTGAAGTATATCATTTGTATAACATTTTAAACTCATAAAAATGATAGTATATTATTTGTATATATAGAAATTCTACATATTATAGAAGTTATTTCTTGTTAGAAAATAGATGGGGAATGATAGAGGGTTTACATGTATATGTAATATTATTTGTTGATTTATGTTTTTTGAGACAGGGTCTTTCTATGTAGTTTAGGCTGGCCTTGAACTCACTGTATAGCTCAGGCTGGCCCTTAACTTGTGATCCTCCTGCCTCAGGCTCACAAGTGCTGGGGTTACAGATAGATGTATGTCACCACTTTTATGAAAAGAGATTAGAAAAATGTGATACAATGTTAATGCCAGTTTACATGTGATAGTGTATAAGCTTTTTCTATTGTGTGATTAAACTGTCATAGAATTCAAAATTCAAAGAAATCACATATTTAAGTTATTGCAGTTTTAGGATTAGACATAGAAGAAAGTCAGTAGCAAATAATGTTTGCTGGTTAATTATGTTTAACCTAGGAGCCAATAAAGTCCCCATGGGAAACACTATTTACCATCAGCTTTGAAGCATAACTCTACACACCCATGGACTTGACTTTGACTCGAAAGTTGTGAAAAATTTGAAGTAATATCATCCATAGGCTTCTGGGTCATTTTGGACACACTTTCAGGAGCATGAGAGTTATTGCTAGCCCAGGTGTCTCCCTCAGATATGTCTCTGTCACGTAGGAATTGGTGACTACATCCTTTCCTACAAATCAGCTTCCATGAGAATTCACACATAATAAGGTGACTGAATGTATGTAATTAGTGTAATTTCAAAGAGGTATATTTTAGGGATGTTCATGACTCTCCCAAGGACTTTCTGAAAGCAGCAGTTGTGTCTTCTTTCAGGAGAGTTACTCTGTGTGTAGAGAATGAAGCAAAGCCAAGGGTAGGTGACATTGGAGAGCTGTTGGAGGCCCACTGAATCGCTTTCCAAGAAACTGGTAATAGGGTCAATTTCACTGGAATTATAATAAATGAGTCAATCATTATTTTCATAGGTCAGCATAGAAGCACTTCCCAATCTGGTGTGTATCGCCAGGGAATGATCATTTCACAACAGTAAATCAGTGCTGTTGTGTTATTTAACTTAGTTTGGCAATTGCTTCAAGGCTGAACTTCATTTAAATTTCTTTTTTGGTTCAGAAAAGTACCAACTCCTAAGTAGAGATATATTTACATTTATATAAGTAGACATTAGTTTTTGGGTCATTTTGGACACACTTTCAGGAAATGAGAGTTATTTGCTAGCCCAGGTGTCTCCCTCAGATATATCTCTGTCACAAAGGAATTGGTCACTATGTCCTTTCCTACATTTTCAAATTTATTTTTGTGAAATATTTTCATGTTTAGGCTATAGATTTTATTGAGACTATGTGAAAAGGGAGACTTAGTAGCAATTTCCACGGTTGTTACTTTTTAAATGGTGTATTACAGGAGATAAATTGGGAAATTTCGTACACAAACACATATTTTAATATACACACACAATACATGCACACACATATATATATACTTAACATATATGCTAAAATAGATAATTTAAACATAACAGTCAATGCATATAGTTTACATATTTATAAATATATCGGAATATTTATATTTTTAAAAAAGCATAAAATTCTAAATAGGTATTAGTTAAAAATACTATAAAAAAACTTTCTGGCAGTTATATAGGATCCAAATTTTAATGCTTGTCAGCTAGAAAGTAAATGTATTGTGTATGCCATTGTATGTAATACTTACAGTATTATATAAAACATTTTAGAATTAATCTAAGGAAGACTCATCAGACTTTCAGACTCTTGGTACTGTTGGTTGTGTGCTTGATGGATATCTTGAGTACTTATTAAAGCATTTTCCCATTTCTCAGTATGAATTTAATTTTAAGTCAGCAGTCTTTGTTCTGTGTTTTCCTTGAAAATAGCATAAACTCACCTTCCACTTGGAATTGCCTTGCCTGGCTGCTGAAGTTATAGTGGCAGCAACAGCTGAGACAGCAGTAATAATGTCAATAGAAATAGCTCATGGGATGGGATGCAGCCACACACAGGACCTAAGACTCGGAGCTTTAATAGAGATAAATTCTGCCAAATGTGCTTTGTGTATAAATTTAATTATTTATCCTTTAATTATAGACCCTTGAGTGTCACTGTTCTTTGAGTAAATGAGGGCAAGGAAAATTCATTGACACGTGTGTGTGTGTGTGTGTGTGTGTGTGTGCGTGTGTGTGTGTGCGTGTGTGTGTGTGTGTATAAAACAGTAATTTCAGGTAGGTGCCAAAAAGCAAGGTGTTTATTGTCTTCGTCAAGAGGCAGAAACACATGGCCTCATACAGTCCCAGAAGCTCCAAATGTCTCCGTATTTATAGCCTTAGTTCCTTGGCTTTTGTTCCTTTGGCCTTAAAGAGCAGTTTGCATATCTTACTTTTTGCCAGACACTGGATAGGACACCCTCTGTGCTCCCAGATTGTCCTCTTTTCACTGGCCTTGTCTGAGATGAGTTTCTAGCTTATGCCCTGTACTCTAGTAAATAAATTTAACCTGCTTTATTTTATCCACATGCCATGGAGATCTTTTACTGTTTTTAAAATAGCAGAAATTTAATCATCAATATATGAGTAAGTCTTGTCAAAAAGTATCATGGTTTTTAAATATTCTGTAATATATAACTCAGAAAATGTATAGTTTTAAGATAGAGTGAATTCAGAAAGGTTAGAAATTGAAATGGTTTCCTTCTAAATATTCTAATTACTTTCTGTCTTTTGGTTTGTATATCAGAATGTTTTAGGGAATTAAAGATAAAAATGCACTTTTGTCCTCCTACTCATGACCTTATGCTGAAAATAAGTGCCATTCTGAAACCTGGGAATGCTTTTTGCTCATAAATGAAAGGCAAGTCTACCTAGTTAAGTCTTATTTATTTTCTAGAGCATAATGTTCTGATCTGAAATCTCTCTTGTATAGAGTTATATCTCCCATCACTTTAGCCTTTTGCTCACTGTAGAAAAGGCTGCTAGAAGACACGGGGCTGGGATGTTGTTTATCTTTGCAGTGGTCCCGTAGTGCTTGGGTCAAGTAGATACACTGGAACTAAAGCGCTGTCGTATTTGGAAGCCTCTGGCTTTAGAGACTCTCCAGTACCCACACAGGTTCATGCAACCAGCTCCCCAAGTGTTAACCTCACACCAGTGCATGCCTTTCACTGTATAAGTGCAGAGGCCTGTATTTAAAAACAGCCCCTCCCCCTCTCATGGTTTTCCTACCTCTCCTGTGTTGTGATTGAGTTTGGATCTCATGTAAGTTGGGAAATATTAATGTATCTAAGTTAAAAATACATAATATTCTTAAATTATAAAAAAGTCAGTGATTTTCATTTCTCTGGAATTGAGAAAATGCTTTTCATTTCATGTAACATTTCTCTTAAAGCTAGATTATAATGAGAATGAAGTTTATTTCATCAGTGATAGAGTGACATGTTTAGAAACTAAACAGAAACACAGTTTTTATGTCAAATGGCTTGATGTATTTTTCTTCTTTTAAAATTTCACATAGTTTGGCTCCATTTAAAAAAAACCTTCCATTATGAAGAGAATAAAACATACTCAGTGTGAGAACACATTTCATGGGTAGGTTGTAGATTGTCAGGATTATCGCTACAGCTGTGAAGAAACCTCTGTCCTACAATGAGAAAGTTACTAGATTATTTATATGCTAGAATACTCTTACTGTAGCATCTTTGAGGTGGTCAGAGGGCAAAGGAAGCCCAGGTACTAGGCAACAGATGGCAGGCTGAAAGAGTGAGCAGCAGCTAGCATCACTAATTCCTTCATTTGGTTATGTGAAGAATTCTTCAGCCCTGTAGCTCAGTGCCTGAGAATGGCTTATGGAGTTAGCATTTGGTTATGTGAAGAATTCTTCGGCCCTGTAGCTCAGTGCCTGAGAATGGCTTATGGAGTTAGTTACTTCTGGTGGAATCTGTTCCCAGGTTTTATTTGTTGACTGTCAGATCATCTTGGAATTCTTCAGATTATGCCAACATTGGCTTTGTTGTGGACCACCCAAAAAAGAGCCATTACCTATAGTAACCAAAGTCAGGAAGCCTTTGTGAATTGTCACATTTTGTCTTGAATGTAGTATCCTTGTGATGTTCAGGATTTAGACCCATGGACACCACATGAGAATAAGAGAAAATGAGAGGGTAGGAAACTAGAGAGGACAGGGGGCTTTTCTTGATGATTGGTATGTTTATTCTTTCCTACTTTTCAGATATAGGACTAATATATAACAAAAGCCCCAGAAATTTCCTGGTATTACGTCTCTATTCCTTTTCAAATATTCAAAATCTCTTGTACAACATCTAACAGGGAGCAGAAGAGAAGGAACAGTAACTGAGCATCTGATGTGCCTGAGAAATTGTAGTGGATCTCTTACACAGATGATCTCATTTTTGCTATGAACACTTTAACAAGGAGGGTTGCTAGTACAACCCCTTTTTACAGGTGAGTGTTTCTACAGAATTAAAGTGTTCTAAGGTTAGAAACAATCACTGTTTCAAATTCTGGTTTGAGCCAAGTAATTTTTTTCCATTGCTCCTATAATTCTCAGTAACTGACTATGTTCGATAATATTCAACAATTCTCTTGGTTTATTTTAATAGCTCTTTCTTGATTATAAAGTAATTATAACTAAAGGGATCTAATAGCTAGGGAAATAGGTTAGCAGCTTAAAAGGATTCAATAACTTAAAAGGATCGTGTGAAAAGATCTTGTAGACTGTGTTTCTTATTGCTGTATTTTAACCATTAGGTACAGTAAGCATCTGTCTAGCTTTAAATAATTCTGAGCAAGATTCCACAATTAGTCTTAGTAACTTAAATTTGTCATTATTTTGGTTTAAGCCATTTTCTTTGGGTTTGCCCTCAATAGAGATGGAGAACAGCTGGTTACCATTCTCAATATAATAGCCTATATATTTCTAGAACGTTAAAGAGCATTCCATCATCTTTTTTCTTCATAGCCTGGACTCTTGTGTCCTTCTGATCGTTCTTCTTTTTCCAACCCTTTCATCATCTGCGTGGGTTTCCTTCCTTTTCATTTCTCTGCATTCCCTTTTGGAGGTGGAGATCATAACTGGGAATTGATATCCAGCACGAGTCAAGCAGTGAAAAGTAAAATAAGAAGCTTACCTCACATTTTCTAAATCAATTTTCTGTTTATGAGCCCCGGTACTATGCTTGCTTAAAACACAATAAGAATGGTACTTGCTGTCATATGTCTGCTGTGATTCAAGGTGCTTTTCCCCTGCTGTACTTCACTTGTACAGGGTTGGCCTTTACCTGCATTTATTATATTTTAGATTACAAAATATACTGCTTTATAAGAATGACCGAAAATACTTTATAAGAATGACTGAGAAAGTTTTTGTTTTTTGGTTTTTTTTTACTTTTTGAGATGATCTCACTGTGTTGAGCTGGCTGGTCTTGAGCTCACTTTGTAGCCCAAGTAGTCTCAAACTTGCAATGACCCTCCTGCCTTAGCCTCTGAGTGCTGGGATTATAGGCCTGTGCCATGCCTGGCTTAAGAAAAAGATTTTGATGTGTTTAAAGCTATCATGTTGTCATCCTCACTTCAGCACCACATATACTAAAGCCGTCATGCTGTTGGAATTGCTTTCTTTTCTATACATGTACAGTGCAGCCTGGAAGTTCTTCATTTTTGTCTAATCAGTTAGGATACAACTGTGTCTTTTTTTTTTTACAACCGTGTCTTAATTATTTCATTAAATACAGATAGATTTTTCTCACTCTACCAATTCCATATCAAATATTGTTCTAACGAAGTTTTTTTTTGTATGCATCTTCTTTACTAATGGAAACCTAAAAACAAACTTGCCAATATGTTACATTACTATTTTAACAAAGACATACTACATGATATTAAATACCAGGATGAAATAGACATACTGTCTTTTTTTTTGGTATGTGGTACTGGGTCTTACTACACAGCTTGGACTCATAGTGATCCTCCTGTTTTCAGCCTCCCCAGTTCTGGGATTGCAGGAGTGTGCCACCATGCCAAGTCTTGGTGGCCTGGCCCAGGGCGCCTGGGGTGAGGCCAGCACAGCAGTAGTTCCTGGGATCGAACGCACTCCCTGTGCTTCCCTAAGCAGGCGCTTAGCCCTCTGAGCTATCTTGCTGGCCCTATATTGTCCTTTGAAACTCACTCCAAAGCACACATTTCTTTTGAAACAGGCAATTTTTCTTTCTCTCTTCAGAACGTTTGTGGTTTGTAAAATCACATAGATTGTCAAGAGATATCATCATTGCTTGTTTTGGTATTTAATTTTATGCCAGTGATTTACTTAGTAGTTATTTATCAGTGATTGCAAAGTAATTAAACTAGTCATTAATAGAGGGAAGCTCTTTATTAACCATTTTGTGATTCAGTGCAACTACTGGAAAAGCACCTCAAAATCTCTGAAATCGTTACCTCCTAATTGGTATCAGCTTTGCTTCTGAATGACCCACTAAATTGGATGGCATTGTTAAAGTCTCTCGAACTAACAGGTTGGTTAAACTTTTCATTTTTTAGTACTTCTTCATTTATGAGACAGTTGCAAAGATTGTACAGAATGTTCTGATCTAATAGTTGTCACTTCGTTTGGAGTTAAAAATTTATGGGATTTTTCTGCTTAAAGGCCAGATCCTGAACCTTTTAAAGGCATCTACAAAATCCTCTAAGGCCATATGTCTGTAGATGGTGGTGGTATGGAATGCATAGCTGCTGACCCTAGGGATGATAGAACAAGCTTTAGGAAGAAGGGAGGGCTTGGCTCCATGGACCACAGGTTAAAGAGGAAAAAGTATTTCTGAAAGCCATCCTGGTGTGTCATACAATGGTAACAGTAGCTGAATACAGAAAAATCCATTTCAGTCACCTTTTGTCTTGCCCTTGTCTTCAATAATTTGAACTTGGCTCTGAGTTTCTAGCAATTTCCTTTCCCTAGGCTCTTATTTCTCAGGTAGCATCAGTTTGAGGTCCTGTAAATACCTCATTGACAATGCTTTCTTGTTCAATTCCAGTGCTTTATTCATTGACAAATTGGATTCACATTTTATTGGAAGGGTTATTATCCCAAGTAAGTGATCTTTTGATCTTCATGGTGGGCTTGAGGGTATGTACTTGTGAGTTTTTCTGAGAAAGGAGACCCACATACAGGTTTTATGAAATTATTCAGGTACATGTAATCACTCCTTACCCTAACTTCCTCCCTATGTCACTAATTTAGTATGAGAAATGTAAGTTAGCCCAATATTCTGCATTGCATAGAGGATTTGAATGCATTTTTATTCTCTATTGGCACATACTCCAATAGTTTCGTTTATAGTAAAAATAAATTTAGTTATAGACTAGATTGTAATAAAATTACCTAGGGATAATACAATATAAATTGCTAGTCATGAGGCAAATATCCTCTTTTTTTCTATTGGAATGATACAATTTGTTTTTCACAATTAGTAATATACCAGTTGAGTCAAATAGCTTATAACTATGAAATTTCAAATGACTCTTAAGAGAATAAAACATTGCTAGTTATGTTACTTTTATGCTAAAATTGTTAAGGACAAAAATGTCTGGGAAATGTATTAGGTTCTGATGGGGAGACTGATAGACATTTTAATTTTTCACATTTATAAAAATATTAAAATTCCAGTGTACTACCACTTCCAAATTCCAGGTCAGCAGTAGAGAAGGAACTATCTGATTAACTTTTTCTTTTCTTTTCTTTTTTTTTTTTTTTATGAGAAGATCTTGCTCTGTAAGATCTGTAATTTAGGCTGGCCTTGAACATTGGTAGTCCTCTTCCTTTAGCCTCCTAAATGTTTGGATTACAGACATGCACCACTATTTCCAGCTCAGGGACTATCTGTTTAAGAATAATACTGTACTTTTAAATCTATTTTATATCAGTTATATTTTCTGAAGAATCGTGATTTGCTGTGATTTCAGATGTATCATTTTGCCACATGAAGTAACTAGTCCTTTAAAAAGAGTTTTAAGAAACAAAGACATACTGCTGGAAAGTTCAAAATATATCACGAGGAAATATATTTCTGTTACATACTTTCTCTAAAACAATAATTAGTTCATGAAAGATTGTGCACTTACTCATTTATGATGTTAATCTTGTCACATCCTCATTTAATTTTATTCATAGACTATTTTTTTTTTAAATTTTATTTATTTATTTACTTGAGAGAGAGAGAGAGAGAGAGAGAGAGAGAGAGAGAGAGAGAGAGAGAGAGAGAGAGGCCAGCTCAGCCCACCAGGGGGCCGGCTGGCTGGCATGTGGTGCTGGGGGATTGAACCGCGGTCCCTGATGCTTTTGCTAAGCTTGTTCTAAGTAGGTGCTTTAGACCACTGAGCCATCTCTCCAGCCCCTCATAGACTATTTAAAGAGCAACATGTTTAAGAGTCAGAGCATTTTAAACTTTTCTAAATTACAATTTTGAAGGATCAGTAGTACATAAAGAAATTCTCAAAGGTTTGGTGAGCAATAGTCATCAAACCTTTTTAAATTTTACTGAAGCACTTCTCTAGACCATTAATACATCAAGTTTTAAAGTCACTTACCTGTATCACCTACTAGATAAGTTCTGGGCTACCTGAGGACCAAAATTGAATCCCATTAACTATATTCTCATAGCTGAAATTGGTATCTGTATAGTCTGCAGCTAGAACTCAGTAAATGTTGCTTAAGTAAATAAATTCACATGTATCAAAACATCATCCTGTACATTTTCTTTGGTGCTTATTTTAGCATAATACTGAGAGCCTCTGCATAACTAATTTGAAATATGTTTACTCTGGTGTTGAGTTCAGTGTAAATATAAACAAAATGCACTGTGTTGTAGAGGTTTAGAATGTGATATAAGTAATTAATATCTTTATATTTTATTTTAAAATTATTATTTTAAAACTTTTTTGTTAGATAAAATACATCATTGAAACTTAACCTGTATATTTCTTTTGGCTTTTTAAATCTAGATAATTATGTTTATCGTTTGTGTTTGTGACTTGTACTGTTTACTAAGTAGTACCATTTGGTACTATACTAATAGTACTATATAGTACTAATTAGTACCATTTGGTGGTGCTATTCTTAAGCAAAAATTGCCACATGGTGGTCCATCATTCATAGCTAACCTGTTGTTATATAACCACCAAGCTAAGACATTCTTAAAAAATCATAAAAAATATTCTGTGCAGCAGAGACCACATGTGACATGCAATGCATAGGACATTACTAACTGATGCTCAATAGAAAAGTTGGCTCTTCTCTGCTGTAAAGAAGTTATGAGATTAAATATCAGGATGCTTTTCCTACAGAGCCTCACAGTTTAAGAGACCTAACATTTTTGAAATTTGATGAAGTGCTAGTGTTATTAGATGCTTGTCATTATATGATACAAAAGGGTCTGACTTGCAAGGTGGGATGATTTAATGGTGAGGGTAGTGATGCCTCCCAGGCCCCTTTCAGAGAAGTACTTACTGTTGCTCCTGCCTTTGAAGGGCCACCTTGCACTTGCACTTGCTCAAGGTCATGCCTTTCCTAAAATGGCTTATTTCCAGTGCTGATGGAGGTAGAAAGGACTCCTCATGTCAGCTAACCTGGGATTGTTCTTTAGAGCCATTTTAGCTCCAGAACTATAGAACTGTGGACCAAGACTATCCTTGGTTCCTTGTTCCTGACCTGGCTTCTCTCTTTGATCTGGACTAATTAGAATTTTATGTACTGAATCCCATCCCAGAATCTGCTACCTGGAGATTGCAACCTGCAGTGGGCAGAAAGGCCAGTATTGTTCCACATTTTGAGTGCTAAGAAAGGAACAGAGCAAGAACCAGTAAAAGCTCTGTTGGGGATTAGTGAGATAAATTACTTTAGAAGTGCGAATTGTTTGTATTTCAAATGATGGGCTAGGAGGTAGCCAAAAGGGCTTTATCCTGGGAAGAGCAAGAAGCCTTTTGAGCAGGGATGTAATATAAAGAAGATAGTGCCATAGGATAATTAATCTAGTAGTGTGGATTTAGAGAACAGAAATTGTTAAGGCAAAATGTATGTATTACTTGCATTTTTTAAAAATTGGTGCCTGATTTCATGTATTGTCAGGAAATAATGTTACATATATTAACTGAAAATTTATTACTTGCAATTTATGAATTTGAAATTATTATGGCAGTGTATTCCTTTAGATCTTTTCTGAAGGCTGGATTAGTTTCCTGCCTTGAAAACCTATGTGTCCACAGCTATAACCAGGAAGGAAAATGGAATTGTGTGGTCTTCTTGGATGGCTAGATAAAGCAGTTTACCTGAGCTGCTACACATTTCCTTCACAGTTTTACACCACTCTCTGGATGTTTTGGAGGAAAGTGTTCCTTTTTTGTTGTTGTTGGTTTCTTAATCTGAAGGAGTTGGTTATTTGACATTACTGTTTACAGCTCCAAAGGAGAAGGTTTTGTTACTAGGGTGGGAAGTGTGGCACAAGATTGTGTTTTAGAATTATCTAAACAGAGCCAGGGCCTGAGGCTCTGCAGTTTTGTAGAGTTAAACCAGCTACCCTCCCATCTCATCCATGTATCATCCTTGGGCATGAACAAGAAAAAGCAATGCTACCTTCATTTGGGCTGATCTTTACAACCTGAAAAGTTTTATCATTTTCTAATTCTTATTCTAAATGGGTGGAAGATAACTTGAATTTCATTTACTAAAGTAAACATAGGCAGCATACAATTATAGGCTTATTAAAAATAACCCTTTGAGTTCAATCCCCAGTTCCGCCAAAAATAAAAAATAAATAAATAAATTGTTCTTTAAAAATAACCCTTTGAAAAGGCAGTGAAATGGTTGCCTGTTTACAGTTGGCAAATTTTCTTAAAAAAAATAGCCTCAGGTGTGGCTGGCTTTGGTCAGAATCCCTGCAGTAAGTTCAGTTTCAATTTTCCATTAAATAGTACATGCTTGTGTTCCCACAGACACAGTGTAGTAAAATGTGGTAGTCAGAAGCACCAGCTGGAAGTATTACAGAAAGTGGGAATGTAGGATGTTTAAGTACATAGTCATCTGGAATCAAATAAACAAATAATAGAACTGACTTCTTAACATGAGTCATAGTTCCCAAGGAATGTTTGTGTCATGAAAGTGCCTACTAGTTTTCTAAGAGAATGACAGCCTCTTGCTCATGGATATATTTTTAAAAGTTGGTGCCTTTGGTATACAAAACCCAAATTTAGATGTGTACATAGTATAATGAAGAGAGGTTATGTAGGAATGAGTTTCTTAATTTGCATCAGAACAATTTGGTTTCTGTATTTTAAATAGTGTTTTCCGTGTATTGTATTTACTGTATCAAGATTTACAAATTATGTTGTTTAGTTTTGTTATCTTTTTAATATTGTTTTTATGTATTTGGTATAGGGTTTGCAGCTCAGACTTGTACTTATCCCCCTATTTTCAGCTTCTACAGCGCTAGGATTACAGGCATGTGCCACCATGCCTGGTCTTGGTGGCCTGGCTCAGGGTACCCGGGGTCAGGGCTGGCACTGTATGTAGTGCCTGGGATCAAACCCCCATCCCTGCACTTGCCTAGGCAGGCACTTAGTCGCTGAGCTATCATGCTAGGCCCTTCGTTTTGTTATTTTGTTGTAGAGATTTTTCTCTCTTTCTGTTTTTTTTTTTCTATTTTTAATTTTTTTCTTTTTTTTTTGTTATTGTTGGTAGTACTGGAGACTAGGGCCTATAGTACTACTGGGGTGCAATGTCAGTGCCTTTTAATAACCATTTGATCTTGAGACAGGATCTTACTTAGTTCCCCAGACTGAGTTCAGACTTGGGTTTTTTCTGCTTTATCCTGCTAGACTGCTGGGATTACAGATATATGCTATAGTGTCTAGCTCGTGGCTGCTTATTTCCTGGGAATCTTACTATTTTTGGAGGAGATAGAAACAGTATGATTGCAGTCATGTAAGTCATAGTTGTGGGGGGGATACTGGAAAATGGGACTGAATGGACGGAAGAAAAGCTGTAGTGGTGTGAGCAGTCTTACAAGAGCTTCTAGACTGACGTTAGGTGACATCTTGGTAAACGTTAGGATTGCATACTTTAGTATCCATGACAAAGAAGGAAAAAGATTCTATAGGCCTTAAATATTTCCCTGTTTTTCTGATAACGGGCTATCTAAAAAGATAAAGTTTTGGTAGTTCAAGTGCATAGGGCCTTATGACTAATAAAAAAGATATTTGGATAGGTAGACTAAAAGTAGTATCTTCCCTGGTTTTTACTTTAATTCATGGCATTTGATAGATATAGCCACCTCCTGATCCCTGATTATTGGCCAGCAAACCCCCTTTACACCTCTGGTCTCTTCAAGCTGCTCCTCAATCATTCCTCTGTAGCTAACTTTCCTAATAGATAAGATTAGTGGCCAAGTCCTATATTATGTATAGTTGGTGCAATCCACATACTCTGTTAATAGACTGATGCAATGTTTAAAGATTTAGAAATATGTTACCGAGGTACATTAATTTGTACAGGCGAATTGATAGTTATCTGTCTCACTGAAATATAAATATAGCCATTGATTGAACAGATAAACTTCTAGAATTCATTATCCAGGCATAACAAAAATGTGAAATGAAAATAAAATGTGTGTGTATATATCACACACACATCACACATACTTTTTTGGGTATAATTGTCTATTATATGTAAACATCATATGTATATAATATTTTAGTGTGGCTTACTGGTGCTAAACACTTCCTACACCATCTACAATTGTCTACTGGAAATTGATTAAATAAAGGTGCATGGGCATACAAATTATTGTCTGCCATGTGAAAATGGTGAGCTAACCCCAGCAAGAAAGTTATGCAAGATACTTTAGATTACAGAAAAGCAAACTGGAGAACAGTGTATATTATGGGATTCAAAAAGAGCTGTCTAGCTTTATTGTCTGTTGCAAAATGAGAGAGTGGAATTAGTGGGTAGAAAAAGGGATTTTCATGTTTATCTTTTCTGTAGTGTTTGATTTGCTCTAGCAGTAAATACATTTATTTATAAGGTAATTTAAAATACAAAGGACTAAGAGAAAGATAAAAATGTATAAAGTAATGTTGATGGCTGACACAGAGTACATATAATGGGCCAGGCACAATTTGTAAAACATGCATTCGCTCATTAAATTATCAAAGAAACCCAGCAAGGTGTATCTACTGAGATTGCCAATTTATGTTTGATGAACGTGAGGTATGTGGGGATCTTTGATCATGCAACCAAGTCACTGTATGAGGAAAGAATCAAAATAATGTTGACTGTAAGTATTGACGAAAATTGTTGTTTATAAATAAGTGAGCTTTCTGTGTAACCAAAAACACCATAAAAATTGTGGCTGGTTCTTTTGGTGAGCAGGAAAGATGGACAAGTTGAGTTCTTTTAAATTCCATGACTTTTTTTTGTTGGTCCTTAGGAGTTTAAATCAAGGGGAAAAACAGCATTATATAAATTCCAAAGATTTCTATATGAGAAAGTCATTTCTAGAAAAAAAAAAATAGCTGCACTTTGACTTTTTTGTAGGTATCTTAAAACAATTTTTTTTTTTTTTTTTCAATCCTCGGAACCAGGGATTGAACTCAGGCCTTGGGCTTGCCAGGGAAGAAGCATTTATTCTACTGAGCCATCTCCCCAGTCCCCGTATCTCAAAACAGAGAGGTAGTATGAGTCACTTTTCATAAGAACTGCCTTAGTAGAGAGAGAAAAAAGCTTTCTCATATTTTCCAAGATTATTGTTGGATTGAATGATGCTAGCAGATCATTTCCCCTGTTTCAACAGTTATCTAGTACAAAAACAAAAATAGATCTTAGGCCAGGATCTTGAACATATTGTAGAATAGTGGTTTCTTCACTGTGCAAGTATTTATTTGGCACCTCAGAAACATGCAGTTAATTTTTTATTACAACTCAATTCAAACTCTTGGCATTTAAAATCCTTCATAATTCCTTTCCTTGTTATTTGTTTCTCTACTGTTCTCCAAAAAACTCTTTCTGCATCTTCTGATAGTTTTACAATTTGTAGTTCTTCTGCCTCAGTTTCCCAGAGTGCTGTTATTACAAGAACTTTTGGGTTGGCTTCTTAATCTTTCTTCTATAACCATTCTGTCAGGAGAAAAACTCCTTAAGCAGGGATGTCCATTTCTTCTTAATGTTGCTAGTGCTTTTAACAGTGTGTGCAAAAAGGAAGGTTAGTTTTTGCTTCTGAAGAAATGAGTGGATGAGTTCATTCTTTGCATGATCTTGTGGAAGTTATAGATTTTGCTTTTTCCTTTTTCACCTTTCAAACACCCTGAGACCAGAGTCAGTGCACTTAAGATTAAACCCTTGGTCAGTGTCACTAACCTCCTGGCTCAGGTGGGAAAAACTGTGCCACCTCCATTACCCAGTAAAGGAGTAAAATGACTTTGAAATTAAGGAATCTTGTGCTTCTATATGTTTGAGTGATATTTCTCATTATACTCCTTTTTAGACTACCTCAAAACACTCTTATGTATACATATCTACTCATTTTAATGGAACCATCATTCCATTGGGAGTTAAACATGGCCTGTGGACAGAAGACCTGCATTTAGAGCCCGATTAAAGTCTCCATGTCTCAGTTTCTTTCTCTTGGAATGAAATAGTATGTCTTACAATTGTGAGGTCTGGATAATCTGTAGATGTACTTAGAACAGTATCTGACCTTTCATAAACACTCAGATATACTGTGTTGCTTGATACAACATGAGCAGGTAAGTGCTGTCCCCAGAACAAATACAGTTGCTGATAGCTGATGTGAACATATTGTTAGATAGGTGAATAGCAGCCCTTGGAGGGTAAGGGAGGCTAAAATCCCTTATGAGTGATTGTGGAGAGATTTATTTTGTATTCACTTTTTTATTTTTTGCCATCCCTAGAAATCGAACCCAGAGCTTCATGCATGCCAGGAAGCTTTCTCCCTCTCTCCCACTGTCTACCTCCCCAGCTCTTAAGACTTCAGTTGTTTTGTCTTCCTTCTTAGCAGGTCCACTAACTTACAGTTATTGAGCCTTTTATGTATGTTAGGCATTATTCTAAGTCTTGGTGATGTAGCAGGGATCAGAACAGAAGATGCTGCCTGCCTTTGTGGAGATTATATTTTACTTACAGGTAAAATGTAAGTATGTGAGATGGTAATAGGGCTGTGGAAAAGAATAAATCAAGAGAAGAGCGCTAAGAAGTAATGTTCATGTGCATGTATGTGTGTGTGTATGTGTGCTCATGTGTCTGTCTGTCTGACTGACTGTTGTCTAGGGTTCTGAGCTACAGTTTTAAATGTGAGGGTTAGGGGAAGACTTTACAGTTTGGTCCATTGAGAAGAGTTCTGAAGGAAGCAGAGGAGTAGCCACACCAACATCGTCAGTCTAGCTCTCTAAGCAGGTGGCTCAGGAGATACAGAGGTCCTGAGTATTGCAATTGGGAGTAGAGGTCAGGATGGGAGAGAAATTTATGCTTTCCTTGTATACGTGGTATCTGAAATGTTAAGATTCAGTAGAGAATGATTTGGAAGCTCTCTTGACATTTTGCACTGCTTTTTGCCTTAGTTTTTGCTCCCTTCTCCTGCCCTCCAAGAGCTTATGAGTTAGGAGGAAGCAGCATTTACTTTTTTCTCTTCAGTATTTGATCCCTGGCCTGCCCGCCGTGCCAACCCCATCCCCGTGGCCCACTGAGAAGGCGATTGAGACTGGGCATGGTGGTGCGCTCCTGTAATCCCAGCGCTTGGGAAGCTAAAAACAGGAGAATCACTATGAGTCCTATCTGTGTAGTGAGAACCTGTAGACCCTGCACTAAATAATATGTATATGTGTGTGTGTATACACACACACACACACACACACATATGTATATATATTCAGTAAACAGTTATGTTGGGGCGGGTCTTCTCAATATGGAATTGTCATCAGATCATGGTCTAAATAGAAAGTTGGAAGCGTACTTTCATATCTCTGTTGTTGGCATTATTTCTTTTGCATCAGCTACATGCTAATTAAGACTCCTCCATCAGTTAATAACCATATACAGAATGCTGTGAGCCTGTGCTGTGGGGCATCCATTGAGAGCCTATTCCACACAGGGAAACCCATCAGAACCATGTAGGGTATATTGAATGTGCCTTAGTGTAGCGAAAGAAGATGCTTACTGAAAGTCACCATTTGGTATCCATAGTGTCCTGCTTGTGTATGTATGGTATGGGACACCAGAGAAATGGTGCATACAGTAAAGGATACCTGCGTCTTGTCCCCTGTGCCTGCAGATCTCTGCGACACTTTTAATAGGGCAGGAAGTCAAACCTGCTTCTTTATTACCCTAACTTTGGAAAGGCTGTGCCCCACATTCCCAAAGTTAGAGACTCTTGTAAGCCTACATGTTGGTTTTTCCACACATAGAAATGTCTGCATTTTAAGAAATAGATAAAACATTTTTAGGCTTAGCAGAATGACTTTTTTTCCCTTGACTGTTATCTCTCAAAATAAATGTATCAGTAACCCTCAGAGGGCTGCTTAATTGTAAGAGCTGAGAGCATTAATAAAAGTTTGTATTAATGCTTCATTAATAAATCAACAGTAGGTAAGAAATTAGATCTTCATTTTCCTGAAGTCTTTTATGTGTCTCCATGCTTTATAGGTCTAGGGGTCAGAAAACTGTTGAACTTTTAGGTCAGATTAGATAATACGTGGCATTTTTACTTTCTGGACAAATTGATTCTTAGACACACAGAGTAATCTACCTTCCCCCAGATAGCTAATTATTTGATGTGAAAGCTGATGCATCTTAAGGGTTTTATTTTCATGTAAAGTTTTTGAAGTCTATCAAATGTGAGTTTATATAAAAAAGGGTAGAAGTTTGCCTCTTAGTTGATAATACCACTTTAGAATAAGTGAAGGAGAGTGAATTCATTAAAACTCCTTTTTGCTTAGCTTTGGGTACCTAATAGAAGAGTTTTGTAGCAGATATATTTCCTGTTTGGGTTATTTTATCATACAGTAAAATTAGAAAATGTTACTTAAGTAGCCTAGCAAAATCTAAACTATTTCCTCTGGATAATCCCTAGATAACTTTTAATATAGACAAATGAAAACATTTTTATTGATAAAAATATGTTTAAAAATTAATGATCATATTGAACTCAAATTTCACAATATACACTTTTAAATTACTAGGTTCTGCGCAAGATGTTCTAGTAAAACCCCAGTAACCTTTCAGAAAACAAGTATGTCCATTCCCATTGGAATACAGGGACTATGAATGCCAATTAGACGCAAGGGGGCAGGGAAATAGGCCTGTAGTTCTTTCTTCTCTGATACTGCTTTTACTTCATGTTTCTATTTTCTTTGTGAGGGTCAAAATGAGAAGAGTATTTATTTGAGTCTTAGTCACTGAGTAGGCCTCTTGCAAGGGTTCAACAGAAGGCACCGCTAAAGGCAGTATTTTATTGGATCTACTCTGGATGGCTTACACCAAAAAGGTCTGTTAATGTTTTGGAAGAGAGGTAGCTAAGGCCTTCCTTGGCTTTTTTGACTTCCAGGCTCTTCTCCTAGGAATTTTTTATGTGCGCTTCAGCGCCTATAAACTTTACAAATGTTGCTTCTGACAACATAATGAAACCACGCTGGGCAGGATCTCTGCCGAAGACTGCTTGGGATTGGATTTCTTATCCTGACCTCTTCTTAAGAGCACTTTCTTGTCCACTGGTCTGCTCTGTAGATTGCTTACCTTCTGAAAGGTCAGTTTAGGGCTGCTTGCTCTCAGCCGTCTCAGGCTGGTTTTAGTTTGCTTCATATCTCCTGTAGGTTAGAGGGAATGTAAATGATTTCCTGTGGTTTCCAGCTGAGTAAGGAGGTAAAAGTGAAACTTTTTTGAACCTTATGACTTGATGAAAACCATTGTATGAGCTTCTGCAATTGCTATTAATAGAAGTTAAAAACAAGCTTTTAAATAGTAGTCAATAAAGAAAATATTCCCAAGAAAATGTAAACTCCATACACTCATCTTCAGGGAACATATCAGTATATCTCTGTATAGCCCCTAATTTTTGTGTGTGTCTGTTTTGTATTAATATTTACGTGTGACAGGAATTATCACTATGTAAATGTAAATCAACATCTACTATTACTTGATATGTTCACAAACTTGGAAGATTGTAAACTATTCTTGTTTAAATGATCTTATAAAATGGGTGTTACTTATTATGCATATATATTTATTTATATATTTTATTAGGGGAATCTAAGGATTCTTGTTTTCATCCTCAGATAAGAGTGACTGGTACTTTTTGTATGAATAGAAGTTATATTACCAACAAAGTCATCAAGACTAGGCACCAGAAGTCTTGAGCCCCAAAAGCTAATCTTTTCTTAGGCAACAAGAGATTGAAGATGGAAACTTTTAGCAAGATCTCTTAAATTATTCATTGATTTCCCCAGCAGCACTTTACTTCTTGCTTATGCATTTGTTTCATGGTTGACTTTATTCATCTCATGTATTGCTATTTTTCTTTTCTCAGGAGTATGAAGATAAATTCATTAAAACACAGTATAGAACAGCACTCATTGGCCATGCTTCACAGGAGATTCATTGCTAATTGGCCCAGTTTTCTCTACCCCCATTTAAGCAGTGTGACAGGTAGAATTGTGATTTTCCCAGCTACTCAGTGATATTTATTGATCTTTTTAAATGTAAATGTAGCCATGGAATGAATATAGCTCAGGAAAATCTGCTGAACTTGATGTTCCTGCTTTTATTCTCACAATTGGGTTGTGTACTTTTTTCTATTCAGCTTTTCAATATGAGAGGTGCAGTTGTTTTAATTGTACAGATTATATACTTTAAAAGTCTAGCTATTGGTCAAACAGGTGTGACACTTAAGTCTAAGAATCTCTGCAGAGTAGGCAGGATTTTACATCTACTTTTCCAAAGAAAATATTGGAAAAATTTTAATTCTATTCTTTAGTATCTTATTGTTCTTTTGGTATTGGCTAATTGCTTTATAACATTTGGGTTGTAGTGATAAAGAGCTCTATTAGGGAATAGTCTGCATGGTAAATCTCAAGACAGTTTTGAAGCCTTATTCTTCTCTATGTATAATCATTTTGTAGTGAAATAAATTAATTTTAATTTATATCTAAGGGTTTTGCCTTTAGAGCATTCACAATCTTTTCCTGTGTCATCAATTGCCAGTATTTATCCAAGACTATGAGGAAGTTAATAGTCATATATGGAATAGCAAAAATTCTTGAATTTTAGCTTGACATTAGTTTTTCCATGCCAAATTTATGAATATATGTTGAATAAACTAGTTGAAATTTAAGACTAGGATTAGTGCATACCTAGGACTCACCTAGAAACCTCAACATTAGTAAAGGAACATTAACTTTTTATGTGAGTGAGAAATCTTATTAGTATCATGCATGACAAAAAGATAAAGGTGATTGTCTTTGTTTTGTGGGAAATGCTCAATAAAATAGAAATTGAATAAAAATTTGAAAAATACAATTTCAATTATTAAGTAATGATACCATTTCCAGTCATTACTGCTTGAGTTTTCTCCAAGGCAGTAATTATTTGGTGGGGGAGATGGAAAAGCAGAGAAGCAGAGACCCATGTCTCTGTTCAAGTCTGTTCAAAGGGATCTTTGTTTTTACTCTTTAACAGTTCATTTTCTTGCATTTTGCAAATCATTGTCTAAATCTTTTCCCATACATTCTCTGCTATATACTATAGAAATTCAGATGCTGTATATTACTGGCTGTGGTGGTAGGAGTTGTAGATCTATGATTTGTTTTTCTCCTATCAACAGTTTATTAATACCTTCTTCCCCAGTAGCAATTTCTGGATGGGTAGGGTTGCATTTAGGTGAATTCTGGATTGTGTTGAGTTATACAAGAACCTTCTGTTGCTTTCCTTGGTCATCACATTTTAAGGTTGCAAGATTGTATTCTTTGACTACCTTTGATTCATGTCATCAGTTTGGGTCTGGCTTCGTTTTTTGTCATTTATACATATTCCCTCACATGGTATTGATGGTATTTGACCTGAATATTAATGGTATGTAGTAGCTTTTTCATTTTCTGGAAAATATTTATTGGACATTTGTTATGTCCCTGGCAGATTTCTAAGCCTAGGACAGTGATAGATTCCTTCCCTTCCAGAAATTAATCTTCCAGTGGGAATGAAAGAATGGTAAGAGGTGAGAACAGATTTCTACCACATAAGCAGTTAAATAATTGTGAAACTTGGACTGTGATAAGTGCTCTCAAGGAAATAAATACGGTGATGTGATTTAGATGGATAGGATATTAGTGGATATGCTTGTATTGGTAATATGGGTAAGCCTGAGTGATGAGAATGACCTACCATGGGAGGAACCAAGGAGAACAAATGTAAACCAGGGAAAGGAGGAAGTACAGAGACCCTGAGCAGTACTAACAAAGGCAGAATGGAGGAAAAGGAAGGACACTAGATCAACTGGAGAATAATGAGTAAAAGGGAGAGTGTATGGGGATGAACTTGGAAAGTTAGGGAGAGGCTGACTTGTTTTGTCCCATTGCTGGGACAAGATACCAGATACTCATAAATTAAAGTGGATTTATTTGGCTCATGGATTCAGAGGATTTAGTCCACAGTTTATAGGCAGAAGCAGCATGGTAGAAGGAAGTGTTTGATGGAAGACAACTATTTAATCCTTAACAACCAGGAAGCAGAGAAAAGAGGGAGTCAGAGACAAGAATACATCCTTGTAGGTCATGACCCTGATCACTCACCTTCTCCAACAGGCCCCACCTCCTACAAGTCTATTTAGTTACAACCTTTTCGTTGCATTTATCCTTAGGTATGTAGAGCAGTACCCTGTTATTCCAGTCCTTTTCCATATAGAGAACCTCTGAAACTGAGAGGCTGTGAAGGGATATTTTTTATTTAAACCATTAACGGTAAGTTACTGGGGAATTCTCTCTGGGTTAGCAGCTCTGAAGGAAGGAAGATGGAGAAATGGACAGAGAAAGAAGTTGGAACTGTAATATATCCCCAGAAAGATGTCTGTCTGTCTTTAGGGTTGGATGGCTGTTGATAATTGTCCCTTTTTTTGGAGAAGGAAGTCAGGACTTTGTGAGCATGCAGGGACTGCTGTTAAATGCAGGTGCAACCTTCATCAAGATTGCTCCCTTGAGCCAAGGGAGCTCTCTGGCAGAGAGCCATTCCTGGAGAAAAGACTCAGTGGAAAGCCAGCTACCTCCAGCAGTTCCAGCAGCTAGGGAACCAGTGTGTGAATCTGGAGTGGTGGCACAACATCTGCTGTACTATGGGGGAAGAGCTCAGTCCTGAGGGCTCAGCTTCTTTACAGTTACAGCCTTAAATACTTACTGAATAATTGAGATGGCAACAGATCCATTTATACACATAATTATATAATGAAAATGTTAGCATATGTGTGCGTTGTGTGTAATGGAGGATATTCAGCATCAAACAGCCTGATTCTTGCTCAGGGCTGGGAAAGGAAAGCAGAGTACGAGATAAATTGAAAAATATTTTATATATTGTTAGCCTTTTTTTCCTCTTTATCCTTCTTTTGTTTTCTAGTTTATCTCTTTAGTGTTTTTTTTTTTTTCTTTTATTTCTTTTTTTATTTTTGGTATTTTAGGGAAGGGCCTACAAGGGTCTTCAGGGACTCATAGTGATTCTCCTGTTTACAGCTTCCCAGAGCTGGGATTACAAGCATACACCCAGTCTCAATTGCCATCTCAATGCACCCCAGAGGTGGGGCCAACACTACAGGCCCGGGGATCAGGATAGAACCCCTGGCCCCTGTGTCTGCTTGCAGGCATGTTGTTTTCAAATGTATTCATCCATATGTATTTTTGTTTTTTGTCTCTCTTCTGTATGTTTACCTGTGTGGTTTTTTTTTTTTGTTGTTGTTTGTTTGTTTTTTTTGTTTTTGAGCCATAGTCTCTTTTTTTCTGAAGGGGAGGGTGGGGAAGCAGTTTTGAGAGGCATTGAGGGTTTAGAAATTCATCTAACCTTTTTGTACACAAAGCAGTGCTAATTCGTGGGTGGTAGCAGAAGGTGTTAGGCAAGGTTAATGTGGATTTGGAAGACCTGGTAGGGTCAAGAAGTTGGTGATTCCCTCATTGCACTGTGGATAAGGGGAGTGAGCTGTTAAAGGAAAGGAGAAATCTGGGTATCAGGAACTGGAAGAGGAGGATGAGTTCTGTTCTGTGGAGGATGCTCTTGAATAGCTTTGGAGGACAGCCCTGTGAAGCTGGACTTTCAGCCACCGTAGATGTTTAGAATGCGAACAGAGGTCAGGCTGGAGATGTGAATTTTAGAAATGTGCTTGCAAGGATCATTGGGCAATAGATTAAGGTTACAAATGCCATTTCCAAATTGAAATACATGGAACTGAAAGCATATCATTTAACTGGAAAGCAGTAGAAAGCTTTTATTCTTACATCATAAATGATGGGCATAGTTGCAAACAAGAATTCTCCTCTTCCTGTTAGGATGTCTAAGCTCTTTTGAGTGAGCTTGTTTACAGATGAAGTTCCAAGAAAATACTACATAGAGCTCCTTGTGAAGAACACAAGTAATGTAATAGAGAAACTCTTTTATTTGGTCCCATTCTGCTTTTGGGTGTTGGGTGGCAAGAGTTTCGGAGTGCTTTGCAGTTGACATAGTTTTGATAGATGACCATGGAGTACAGAATCTTCTGGAAAAAAAAAAAATATATATATATATATATATATATTAGATAAACATCTGTAAACACTGAGTCTTCAGTAATTTAGAGAATTAAATGCTTATCCTTTGCTAAGTCTGACCTACCTGGTGTTGCTTCTATTTGAAATTTTTTTTGTTTTTCATTTTGTAAATATGAGCATTATTGTCATAGAACTATAGAAGTATTCATTTATATATTATCTTGTAACTAAAGACTATTTAAACATCATTTGTTTTTATGTGAGATTCTCTATGATAATTGAACTAGAAAGGGACATGAGAGACAGAGAGCTGGGTGATTTAATATTTTATCTTAAGGGCAAAGAGAATATAAATATCCCATTTGTATTTGGCTGCTTTTATGTTACTGACAAAAACTATCAGAAGGTACTTATTTTCATCTGGCAGGTGGATGTTGAAAAATTCTTCAGTTTCTTATTTCTTATAAACCATGTGCCAGATAAAAAGCTCTAGAGAGTGAAAGGTTTCCTTGTTTAGCCACAAGACAAACTCACTGTTTGCTTTAGCAGAATTTTTTTTTTCTTTTGGCCAGCTCAGCCCACTGAGGGTGGGGCTGGTGTGGCATGTGGTACTGGGGACTGAACCCAAGACCCCTGAGCCTGCTTAAGCTTGCCTAAGCAGGCACTTTAGGCCTCTGAGCTATCTTGCTGGTCCAAGCAGATGGACATAACCCCTCCTAATTCTCTGTTAATTCTGAATTGGAAAGCCATGTCCATCAGTTCAATTTAGTTACTAGGGCTCCTGAAAAAGGGACTGACAGTTTTTAGACTATCAGTTTTTTCATCCTAAAAGGTTAAACCATTTGAATTGAATTTTATTGATGGCTTTGCTTTCCTTCGAGATGGTTTGTAATCACATCCCACAGAAAATGACATGTGGGGCTAATTGATGTTTAATCAGAAAACCTTCCATCAGCCATTTTTGTGGCCATTGCACTGCTAGGGATTTCCCTACTGTTGATTATCACCTAGAAATGATTTGTAATAGAGTATCTTGAAACGTAGAAAAGGTTACTGCGTGCTTAATAATATACTTTCCTCCCTTTCAGTTAACATGTGGCTAAAAACCTCATATGAGAACTGATGACATTATTTCATTAAAGGCAAAGGAAGCAAAGGAAAGATTCTTCATAATTTATTGAGTTGTGATTCAAGAAGGTCACAATTAGTTTAAACTTGAAGAGAGTGCTGGTGCTCCTGGCTAGTTCTCTGGTGAATGTTGTGAACATGGTATTATATATGGCATATGTATTTTTGCTTCCTTGGAAACTTCTATCTGTTAATCTTGGGGCCTTATACTTTGAAGCTATTGGGTTTTTTCCTTCCACTTCTATTATGCTTTAAAATGCTTTTAAAGGATAATCATTTAAACAATTTGGTATTTGTGTCTATAAATACTTGCATTAAAAATTAGAAAGGGGCTTACTAAGTGTACATTAAAACAAGTGAAAACTTGGCATAAAGTCTCATCAGTGTGGTAAGAAAGCAGTCATATGGCCCAAGATTGTATGTAGTTCTAGCTACTTTGGTAGTTGAGGCTGTAGCTCCCTGAACCTAGGGAGCCTGGGGGTCAGTATTGACATGTAGTTAAGCCCATCCTTAAGACAAAAGATCTCTCACTGAGAAATCAGGCTGAAGGCTCTTTTTTTCCTTGCTCTGCCTACCCCAAGGGCAGGGCTGGCACAGCATGTGGTGCTGGGAATCAAACCACAGTCCACTGTGCCTGCCCAGGCTTGCCTAAGCCAGCGCTTTAGACCACTGAGCTATCTCTCCAGCCATGAAGCCTCTTTTTTTTTTTTTTTTTTCCTGAACAGTCATATTAAAAATATATCCAGGGGCTGGTGAGATGGCTCAGTGGTCTAAAGCACCTACTTAGAACAAGCTTTAGCAAAACCCAGGGACCACGGTTCCATCCCCCAGCACCACATGCCAGCTAGCCCGCCCCCTGGTGGGCTGAGCTGGCCACACACACACACACACACACACAAATAAATAAATAAATAAAATTAAAAAAAAATATATATCCAAAGCATGGTAGGAATTGCTGTGGTGGGTATGGTTCCACATGTTTGCCAATTTAGGGAAGAAAATGATTCTAGGAGAAAGCTTATATCTTGTGCATCAAAAGTATAATGAAATGATCTTTTAAAAAGAATAGAGAGCCAAAGGAAATTTTAGGATTATTACAAGAAAGATAGATTAAAATTTTGCTTTGTTACTAATAAAGCAGAACAGAAAACATTTTCTTTAGTACCACAGTTGATTGTATATTAGTGAAGAGACTTGAGAAAAGATGTAGATTAAAACCAGTAAGGTATATGGGGTGGCCAGATAGCTCAGTGGATTATAGTGCCTGCTTAGGCAGATGCAGGGACTGGGGTTTTGATCCCCGGCTTGCTGTGCTGCCCCGTCCTTAGGGCACACTGAGGCAGCAAATGAGACTGGGTGTGGTAGCGTGCCCTGTAATCTCAATGCTTGGGAGGCTGAAAACAGGAGGATCACTACAAGTCTGATCTGTGTAGTGAGACCCTGTAGACTCTGTACTGAATACATTTTTTTTTTTTTAAAGAATCTGTTAAAACTAGTAAGGTATATTAGGGGTACTTTTTTTGTATATAATCCCCATTATTTGAACTTTGATATTTTCCAAAATGTGGAAATATTTTGATAGTTCTTTGCATTTTAAAATTCAACTTTATTTATATTTTGGTACCAAAATGTTTAGATTAAGTGTATTTTAGTGAATTAGTATTCATTGGTCATTTAATTAATCTTTAAAAGTATCATTTTCACAAAAGAGAATGAAGACTTGCCAATGTTTATTGTGATACATATCTAGAGATATAACTTATTCTAGTACTTGGACAATTTTTATGATCATATATATTTTTTAATGTATTTGGGTGTTACAGGGTTTTACTATGCAGCTTGGACTCATAGTAATCCTCCTGTTTTCAGTCTCCCCAGTGCTGGGATTGCAGGTGTGCGCCACAATGCTGGGCCTCGGGCTGGCTTAGCCTGCCCTGGCGGCGGGGCCATGTTGCATGTGGTGTGGGGGATCACTGTGCTTGCCTAAGCTTGCTGAAGCAGGCACTTTAGTCTGCTCAGCTCACTGGACCTTTATGATTATATTAACATAAAATGGCCCTATTTCATACTCTTTGGAATCACACCAGATTTTGTTTTCTCCAAAAAATAATTTATAGACCTAACTACTGTCTTTCACAGTGTGAGTCATAAGTTAAAAGTCTGTTCAAATGTTATAAGTTGATCTTAGGGATTCTTACCTGTGATAGTGTTTTCAGAACACCATTTGGAATATACTAGGAGAATTAGCTGCAGTTTGGAAAGTCTGCAGGATTGGGAGAACTTTGGTTGTCTTTCTCTCTGCATCTTCCTAAAGAGAGTTCACAGAGACTTTGTCCAAAGGCATCTGTCCTGGGAGCCTAGGTAGTCAGCCGCACCAGCTCTGGGAGAGGAGCAGCAGGAGGGCGCAAGCAGATCCTGCCATCTCAGTGGGACCCTGCTCCTCTAATTGCCACAGCTTTGCGTTATTGCAACTGATCTCAGTACCTTGATTTGTTTATTTTTAGAAGTAATGACAGTGTACCTGGTTGAGCCCTGGATGTTATTCTAGAGAGATGACTGATATGTTTTCTGAGAAATAGAATTTTAGTATTTTAAATGAAGATTTTGGTAAAGGTTTCTGCAGTTTTTTCAGTAACTGAGACTTTCTGGGCAGAAAGGAGAGATGGGAAGCACTAGGCTTTCTAGCTTCCAACTGACTACCCTCAACACCGACTAATGAGCTATGGAGCAGGTACACCATCTTCCTTGCCCCTTACTCTAGAGAGTCCACTGGTATCGATAGAGGAAAGAACCATTCATTCTTTTCAGTCATTTCTCTTCCCATTTGCTAAACTTCAAACTGTAATTTCATCTGTAGCACCAGCTACATTATCCTTGGGGAGTATATTTGTGTTTATAACTTTTAACCTACATATATATTAATTTGTCTATGAGACATACACAGACATACAAAGATGCAATGTATGAATAGTGACTTTTTAAGTATATTTTAGTATGTTAATTATCACATCATTTGAATGGATATGTATGTAGAGGAAATGTACTTAGATTCATTTAATATTTAGATACAGTTTTTATTCACCTCCTTATTAAAATTCTTGTCTATAGCCTCTTCTTTGGTTCTTTATTCCACCATCAACTCTATTTTTCTAAAATAATGATGATAGCTAACATATTTGTGTTGCTTATTATATTCCCAGTACTATTCTGATTACTTTTATATGCAACTCATCCTACCTCAGAGTAGATGCTATTGAGATTTCTCATTTTATAAAAGAAATTAAGGTACAGCAAAGCCAAAGAACCCGAGTGCTAGAGTGGTATTTGAGCTCAAAGAACCTAACTGTAGACTCTGAACACTTAAGCATTAGATTTTACCACCTTTTGAACAAAAATCTAGTCACCTGACCCTGTGATTAAAATCTATATTTCCTTCAGCTGAAAGTCCTAACTATGTAGCACAGGATTAGCTTGTTAGCTCATTTTGGCTTTTCTTGATCCACTTTTGTCCACAGGCAAGTACTTTAGATTATTTGCTGTTCTCCACATTCTTCAAATAAATTTATAAGCTCCATATGTGGATTGTGCTATTCCTTTTGTTTCAAATTTACTGTCTTCAAAGTCCAGGTCAAAGTTTACCCCTTTTATGCACTGTATTGAACTGATACATTTTCTCAATTGTGTTGCCACAGGGCTTACAATGTGACTGTTCTGGGGCTTCTTTTGTTGTGCATTGTTGGCACTGAGATGTGCTATTCTCCCCTTCTTAGATTTTCTTGAATGCATGAATCTTTTCTTTATCTTTGTATTCTCAGCACACCTAGCACATTGCCTGCTTCATAGAGGCCATTTGAGATGTCATGTCAGTATCTGAGTTCAACAGTGAGTCAGTTTTATATCACAGATTGAAAGAAGGTGGAAGCTATCCACATCTGGCTCCATAACACTGTGGCAAGGAGTGCCTTGTGCCTGTTACTGGTTGTACCCTGTTGCTTCTGATTTCACCACAGTATCTAGCAGCCAGAGTCAACCCTCCACCATGCCTATTTCGTTGGCCCTACCCTGTGGCAGCCTGTCTCATTTTCAGTCAGAGTTTCCTGTGCAGGTGGTGGAGGATTTTGAAATACTTAATCTGAGCCATTACACCCACTTGAAGTAGTCTCTGTCTTTGTATGATAAGAGGTGGGGGGAAAAGAATTAGGACACACAGCCCATGATTTGACATTGAGATCACTAAATAAATATCATAAATTGGGTAAAATAACACAGACTAGTTGTGCTTAAGAATATTTGCTCCTCAGGTTTCTGTTCACTGTAATTTAGAAAGTTTTCAAAAGTTGGATAAGCATTGACTAATTCCCTGTTACTCTATTGTATTCTGTTCTCTGGATTATGGATCATCTGCCTCAAGTGAATTTAGGGTAGCTGATGCGTGATTGAACATGGTGAAACTAAGAGCCTTTTATTTCTCAAGTAAAATAGAATCTAGTTAGGTTTATACAGTCACAGAGCTCCTTGTACTCTAGTCCTTCTTTGATCCAGTGAGGCTCTGATGACTCATTTGACTTTAAATGAAAAATGCCCGAGTTAACATTTATGTAGAGTTATAATCACAGGAAAAGTTTTCTTGTATTTACTGAATGAAATGCTTAAATAATATAAGTGTTAACTTTAAGAAGTAGGATGAGGAAGGGAGGCAGAGACAGAGACAGAGTCTGAGATATGTGAGGATGTTAGGTCCTTGAATTGGAGTACAAGAGAAAAAGGAGGACAGTGAACCTTGTTTATAGTCACTAATTTTTTTGTGTGTGTTGGAGTTGATGTTAAGGTATGAATGACACTGACATGAATTAAGGATTTGAATTTTAAAACATGAATTTTGGTGTATGTAAAAGTGACAAATGCTAACATTCTGTAACTTAAGAAAATTAATGGAACTACCATTTTAAATTCAGTGTATCAATTTAAGACTGTTTGTTTTTAAGACTAAGTGCTTTGAAGAAATTGTTTTGTTAAATGAATACAACAAAATACTTCTCTTTTGCCCATATCAAAAAACTCAATACTTAGCTTGGTTTCTGTAATGGAGTGTTTCACATTTGTAATCTAAGTCTTGCAATTATGGTGTTTTAGTTTTCTCTTGGTATCACACAATAGCAGAGCATGGGTGCTATATAAATAAAAGACGTTTATTGAACTCCCAGTTCTAGCAGTGTAAGAGCACTGTGCTGCCAGCAGCTTCTGGTGAAGACCTCATGGCAGGTACCATCATGTGGCAGGAGCACACACAGGAGAGAGACCACCAGACAAGAGGTGGCATGAGAGAGAGCCAGGAAAGCTAAACTCACTTTATAGCAGCCTACACTGTTGTCCCCAGTCTAGCGCCTCAAGACCTAAATTCCTTCTACAAGGTGGGTATTAGGGGATGATGCCCTTGGAGACCAACCACTTGACCACACTTCTTCAAAATTCCACTTCTTAAAAAACTATTCTACCAGTACTAGACATCTGTTGAATGAACTTTTAGGGTTCACACCATATCCGAACCATAACGCCTTATAAAATATTATCATCTTCCATCATGAAAATATTGAAAAGGAAGCTCAGAAATTTCCCTAGAAAGAAGTAGGTAGAGTGGGATTCAAACTCAGGCCCATATGAAGTAAGACCCTGCCTCAAAAAAGAAAACAAATAAACAAAAATAATATATAAAAAGACAATAGAGAAATTGTAAGTTATATCCTTAGGTAGAAAAAAAGCCAATTTTTAAACAGCTACATAATTGAATTCTGATAAATCCTATTTGAAGACATAAAACTTTTAACCAAATCTCTAAATGTAAAATAAAAATTAAAGTGCAATCAGGGAATCACCAACCTTCATTACAATATAATATCTAATTTCTTAGAAACATTCATCATGCAACTTTCTACTTAAGATCAAAAATGAATTTGTCTTTGATTTTTGTTGTTGTTGTTGTTGTTGTTGTTGTTGTTGTTGTTGTGCTGGGGATAAAACCCAGGACCTTGCACTTGCCAGGCAAGCACTTATTCCACTGAGCTATCCCCCTGGCCCTGAAAAATTCATCTTTGAATACCAACATATTGTGAGCTAGCAAAACAAATATAGTGAAACCACAAAACCAATCAAAATGGAAGTGGAAAAGGCTGTTTTAAAAATTTTGATTTATCATCTGACGTATTTATTTAGGTACTGGGGTTTTGAACTCAGGACATTGTGCTTGATGGGCAGTTGCTTATGTCTCAACTATCTCCCCAACCATGTCATCTGAAATATTTAAAACAAAAGTCCTCTAAAAGATTTATTCATATTTTAGTTATTACTTAAATCTCAAAACATTTTATTAAATGGTGAGTGCACCAGGTTCTTCCCCATCATTGTTGTCCCCACTCTAGGATCACTTATTTCTATGGAAAGGAAAGAACTCAGGATAAAATTTGAGGTGATTGTTACTTGAAACTGTCCTGATATGTTTGTAGTTAGTGAATGGTTTCATATCACTTATGTCTTTATATTAAAGATGAAAAGTATATAGTAGATCTCACTGTCTTTATGCTAAAATATACATAATAAATGGGTGGAATTAAAGGAAAGAAGTGTAAGTTAAGCTTAAATATAGTTAGCAATAAATGTGAAAGTTTGTTTCAGTAAATACAGTCAGTATGGAGCTCAGAGATACCTGCATCTTCTAGTACTCTCTTAAGGAATAGTTGCAGGAAAATTGTGGCCATCTTTCTGTTCTCTTCTTTTTGACTCTTCATTTAGGGTAATGCTCTTTGTGACCTACCTATATGACAGGAAGATGGGGAAGATTAATTAGCCCTTTCCAGCCAAACACCCAGAGCTACCCAGAGAAAAAAAAGTTTCATAAATCACACCCATCACTAGGAGGCCTTCATCTGTGTCTAGTGCTGAATAGGATAATGCCATCACTCATACCCAATGGGAGTCACCCACATTCAGGCCAAGGACAGGTTTCCTGTGACTCACAAGGTACTTGTTCTTCTGGTTTTTTCTGACTGAGTAGATTTCTCTTATATTTTCTCCTCCTCCTCCTCCTCCTCCTCCTCCTCCTCCTCCTCCTCCTCCTCCTCCTCCTCCTCCTCCTCCTCCTCCTCCTCCTCTTCCTCCTCCCCCCCACCCCTTGCCAGTGACCTGAACTTAAGCATCTTGTGAAACCAGTAATAGAGGAAGGGAAATCTTCAATCCTGAAGTGATTTGGCTTCCTTCTAACAGACTTATTTTAGAGTCTATAGCTTATTTACTTGGAAATTTTTATTTTGATATTAAAACAAAGAATAAAACATTCCCAGGAAGGAAATCTCAGTCACTATAAGGTGTGATGGGATTTTCACATTGGATTGTTATCTGAAGTTTTCCATGGAATGTGAAGCCTTTGACAGTTAAGGTTGTTAGGTTTATTAGTGACATTTTTGTTAAGTCTAATCACCATAGTTCACATTGCCATTGGTTTGAACTTCTGGTAGGACATGCATGACTGTCCTCTCTAGCAGTTTGTACCATCCCATCTGACTGTTGCATGTCCCCACAATGGGACAGTCATCCATGTACTACTGGTGGTTCAGAGTTTCCTGACAGCCAGACATATGAATTATGGCCTCTTTGTAAATGAGGTAATCCTTCAGTAAATCTTCATTAACTTTTTTGTTGAATTATATTTGATTTTTTTTTTTTGGAAAGGAGCATCAAACATCAAATATTGCTAGTTCTTTCTGGTATATGTTAAAGGTTTATACTTCAAAGTAGTCCTTAACTGGTCTTCAAAATAAGTTGTAATAAGTGTAACAAAGAGTCCTTCCTTTCTTCCTGTATTTAGTTCTTCATTTTTTCTTTTTATTCTTTTCTAAATTAATTCAGTTTGCTTCTCTTTGTTTTAAAAGACTAGTAAATTACTATGTATTTGATCTTAAGAAAGTTGCATGATGAATGTTTCTAAGAAATTAGATATTATATTGTAATGAAGGTTGGTGATTCCTTGATTGCATTTTAATTTTTATTTTACATTTAGAGATTTGGTTAAAAGTTTTATGTCTTCAAATAGGATTTATCAGAATTCAATTATGTAGCTGTTTAAAAATTGGCTTTTTTTCTACTTAAGGATATGACTTACGATTTCTCTATTGTCTTTTATATATTATTTTTGTTTGTTTGTTTTCTTTTTTGAGACAAGGTCTTACTGTGCAGTTCAGGCTAGCTTTGAACTCACCATGTATAGCTCAGGCTGGCCTTGAACTCATGGAAACCCTCCTGCTTCACCCTTCTGAGTGTTGGGATCACTAGTGTGTGTAACCACACTCAACTGATACAGGTTTTTTAACCTACAAGGGATATGCAGAGACTGCGAAGTACATTAGTAATTGTAGTGGTAGACACTGAGGGAAGAATTATGAAAGAAAAAGAGGGGGAGGGAGGGAGGGAGGGAATAAAGAGTCACAGAGAGAGATGCATTTTGAAAAGACCATGTATCAATGGAGAAGATGTTAAGAGACTGAATTCTGACATGCATTAGTAATCCAAAACTACTTTTGCTTTTACTTTTATGTATGTTGTGGTTGTAAAGTGAATTACATATCTCATGACACACCTGTGTGCCACCTAACCTAAATTAGGTTTTTAGCATTAATAACCTTTCATACTTATTAGTTTTTTTTCTTCTATCCATTCTTCCATCAAGTTGTAGTTCTCTGTGATATTACCTTACAAGAGTCCCACAGGAATATTATGTGAATGGTAAGAGTGTCAGGAATAAAATACAGTAATACCAAAGCATAGTACATAGTTTGTTACTCCCTTGATAGCAAGCACAGACACAAGATAGACCTCTGCGAGAGCATTCAAGGCTGACTTGTGGTGGGGGAGGTAGGGCTGGACTATGGGACCTCTGGGTGCTGGTTACATGGGATGTGTGTTGATTTTATGAAAGATTGTGAATATACTTGGAACATTTATAATATTTTGCTTTTTTGCTTGGAAACAATTTTGTAAATTATTGGACTAGGGTAGTGCCCTGGGGTTAAATATACTTTCTCTCTGCATAGACCTTTAAGAATTATAGAATTGTGGAAATGAGAAAGATCTTAGCCAAGTCCTTCCATGTCAGGAGGAGAAATAGATGCCTAAAAAGCTCTGGAGTCTTGCAGCTTTCCTATAATACTATGGTTTTATGTTGAGAAGCAGAGGAAATAGATGTTCAGTGAGGATAGGTGGGCCAGGGTTTCATCCAAACCTAGTGAAAAGTATCTGATCCACCTGCCTTCACTGCTAGAGTTCTGTCCACTGTGTGGCTCAGCTCCCCTGTTCTGTTCTAAAAGGGGATTTGGGTTCATAGTGCTTATGGTGATTTGTAATCACAGCTCACACGCAAGGGATTTCCTATATTTAACCCTTGGGTGATCCGATTTTCAGCCTACCAGTACTGTCAAATCATAGAGTACCAGTTATTTGACATGTTGCTTTAGCTTTGAAAACCTTTTTTTCTTGATGGTTACTCTATCAAGGAGCAACTTTTTATAGCTGTTTTGTGAAAGCTTAGATTAATCCTTAAAGCTTAACTCAAAATACCACTGGAATCTCTTCTATACATATTTACATATATTTCCTCATTGAACACCAGTACACCTTAGATTTGCATATGCTTTGCTACTGTGAGACCTTTCTTTTTCTGCACATTTTTACTTGACTGATTTCTTACTTCAGCACCTGATGTTTTGAGTTGATTTTAGCTTTTTGATGATCTAGTGGATAATCTCATGTCAATAATCATGATTTTCCTAGAATCTTCTTGCTTCTTTTCCTGTGTGCAGTACTATTCAGGTGGTACTGTGCTGTTTTCCTCTTTTCATTAGTACATCATGTTACGCTCACATCTGTGTGTCTCCAGAAGAAGTAAGCAAACCGTTTGTATGGAGAGGAGGCTTCATTCTTTGTGTTTCACTTTCCTGTTTGTCCTACTGTATTCTGTATTCTTGAATTTATCTAAATGATATGTGTTGCATAGTTGCTGTGCAATATACACTGTCTTAGGAACTGGACATAAAATAGTGACCAACACCAAAACACAGATTCTAATGTCCTGGAGTTTGCTTTATTGCAGAGACAGACCACTTAAAAAAAAAAAAAAGAAAGAAAGAAAAGAAATCACAAATGTGGGTAGTAATAAAGAAGTAGAATTTATGCTATGTGTGAGAAGTCAAAAAAGGGATTTGATCATCTTAAAATGGATTTCTTGGAAGGGATATAAAGGCTGTGAAGAATGAGACATAAGAGATACAAAGACTGAGAAATAGAGCAGAGGCATGAGCATTCCACAGGGAGGACCTATGCGAAGGTTTCTGATACAGTCTGGTATATTATGCAGGGAGCAGGGGAGAATTTTATATCTCCATCTTTAAGGTTTCTTTTTGGCTGGTTTTGAATATTTAATTGTGCTAAGAACCAACAGGAAAAAAATGCATACATATTCACTTAATACAAGATTTTTAACAACATGTGTGCTCTCAAATAAAATGAAACCCCAAAGAAAAAGCTAATGTCAATTACTTAGAACTGAATTAGACAAAGGAAGTTGCATAAAGAGCACCAGATTACATAGGGAGGCTTAAAAAGATAAGAGCTATTTTAGCAAGACCTATACAGAATTCTTTGGATCTTTTTGTCCTTGATAGAAACATTGCTTTCTTTTTTAAGTTTTGAAAGGGCATCTTTCACAAATCTGCAAAGGAGATCAGAATGATCTTGCACCTGTAATTATTAAAATGCCTTTAATTCAAAATTATTAGTATGTTGGAATGGTTTATTTTTAATTCCTTCAATGTTACATTTGAAGAACTCAGTGGGGGTCCCTATAGCTGGACCAGAGATTGCATAAGAATGTGGAAGGAAGTAAGGAACAATAAAGAATTTATAGATGAGACAAGTGGAGAAGTCTGTGTACTGCTTTAGAAAAGGTCACCCTAGGAGACATCGAACAAGTCATTTGGAAAAGTGAGCAGAAGGTGTTTGGAGACGGGGATTTTTAACTTCCTGATTCTGATAGGGGATGACCAAGATTCAAGGGATGACTGAGAGGGTGACTAACATGGAGTGGAAATGTCCATCAACAATCAGGGAGTTCAAAGACACGAGAGGTCAAGTGTTGGACTAGTTCTTTGTGTTTACTGAGGGGCTCAGTGTGCTGGTGGGCTTTCAGTGAAGTACAGGTCTGGCAAGATGCCAAGTCTTGAAGAAATAAAGTAGATTGAAAGGGATAAGAGGGAGGGGAACCATTTAGTCTGACAAACATTTCATAAAACTTCAATGGTTTGTACAGCAAAGTTCCTGGATTTTCAGTGAGTTTTTCCATTTTTATAATATTTTGGTTGTTATGTAGATTTATCAAAGTCTGAAGTAGAGGAGTCACCCCATCTGGGTTGCGTATTCTAAGATACCAGGAATCGTGTCTTCATCATTTGTGTTGAGCCTGCACAGATCTTCTTGGCTACCCAAAGAGAAGTGGTAGATGCTGATGAATAAAGCACAGTGATAAATTATGAATGAAGTAAATAGGGTAGCTATTTTAGAGGGAGGTTAGCTTCATCTTATTTTTATACAAGTCTGCAAATTTTATGTGTGATGTTTTATCTCTGTGACTACATTATCTTTGTGTGTACATTATATAATTGTTATATTTTAACAATACATAATTATGTTATATTATTTATCATTATTATTTATCTTTGTACATTATTGATATACTAGTCTCATGTTATTTCTTTCAAAAGTCAACATTTTAATCAGCACAATTAATTTCCTTCAGATTCCAAGGAGGGAATCAAGTATTTATGCAAATAATGCAAATATTTTGAGGAGCCAGTTAGAGATCCTTTTGACAGAAATTACACTGAGAGAGTAGACTCTGAGTGCCTGGTATGGAAAAGATCATCCTGTACTTCCTCCTAAGTTGTGTTTGAGGCTTTATTATCCTTCATTCATTTTTTGGGCCAGCCAGCAACCTCTGAATCAAGGAGTTGACTGAAGAGGATTTAAATTCTTTAAAAAAGTTTACAAACTATGATTTTAAAGTCAAAGGAGTATACTTGCACAGGACAAGACTGACAAAATGTACATCAAAACTGTGAATGACAATACAGCTAGGTATTGGAGTTTTTCTTATTCATTTTAGTGGAAGTATATTTTACTATTTTCCAGTTAGAACCTATCATTTATACAGTGATGTGTTAAAAAATAATAGTACAGGACAGTAAACAAGGGTGAGAGGATATGTGTGAAATTAGTCTGTGACGGATTAACAGTTGGTGGTCAATTTGTAATCACAGCTGAACTGAATCAGTATGGTGCTGGATATGGAAGATTGTCGCCAACAGCCAAAAAAGAACTGGAGAGGAAGCAGAAGCAGAGGGGCTGTTGGTTCTCATGGATAAGATTGTCACTCTGGCTTTCCTGATAGGAACTTGGCTGTTTCCATCTTTAGAGGAGCACTGGACCTCGTTGTTGCTAAGGATGGCTATGATACCTTTCGAGGGAGCTCTGGTCCTTAATTTGGGTGGCACTTTCTGGCTCCAGTACAGATCCCTCAGCCTGCTGGCACATATCCTTCATCATACTGGCAAGGACTTCTAGCTTCCACCACTGACCTTGGGGCTTTCCCAGTACAGATCCTTGAAGCAAGTATGCATGAGACATTGTCATGGACTCTATGCCTCCTGTTGGACCCAGGCTGGGTATTGTCTTGGGCTCTAGGTCTTCACCTGGATTCATGCAAGACATTATCATGAAATCCAGGCCCTCAGCTGGATTCTTTGGTCTTTAATGTATGGACAGTTGCCCTTCACTCTCTTTGTATTTGACTCTTTGGGTGACTATCGTAAAATAATCTTATAAATTATGTGTCCTATATTTAATTGGTTCCCTTGCAAACCCTGAGTTCAGCACAATCTGGGTAGAAGGAAAGGATGTTTCTTTGGTGTGAGGGGTGTGAGCTGTGGAAGATGGGATATGTAGGCATGGATGTTAACTGTGCATTAGATTCCACTGTAACAGGCTCATGGTGGATATTCTCTTTAGGGGCTTCTGCTCATAGTCCGGCATTTCCAGGTTGCTTTGCAGAATTCCTAGAGCCTCAGGTTTTTAGTCTCTTTTTAGTGCCTATCCTGTCTTATTGCCTGGAGAGGTAGTCGTGGATTTTTTTTTTCCACACAAAATTTGGCAAGCTCCTGGGACTTTTCCATCCCCCTTTCCAATGCAAGGAAGCTTGATTAGACTCTGACACTCTGAATTAACATCAATCAGAAATTGTTCTCAGTGTCACTCAGCAGACACACTTAGTAGGTGGACAGTAAGCCTGCTAATTTTTTATAGGAATAGAAATTACTATCCAGCCCCAGACAGGTTTGTGCCTGGTGGCTTTGAAGTTTGCCCCTTAAAGGCAGACATCTTCCTCTTTCACTCAATTTAGGTGAAAATTTAATATTCCTGCACAAGTAAGTTGTGGGCATCAACTTAGGCAGAGTGTAAAAATCTCTTGCTTATAGAGCCACCCTCATTATAATGTCATGCCAATGCCAAAAGCCTGTCTGTCCTGAAGGATGCAGCCCTTACTTGAGACAAAAATTCTAGGTAATAAATAAACATTCATTCCCAATGAGTGATGGAGGTTGATGTCTAGAATGTCAGTGAGCTAAGAATGCCACTCACTCATGTCTGGAAATTTTACCCTGCATTTTAACTTCATTATAGTTTCCATAACAGAAGGGATGAGCTGTCACACTCCTGAAGTGGGAGCTATATAGAAGGTAAATACACAGGTGAACCTAAAAGATGCTCTAATATAGTCTATGTAGACTTTCTTTCCCAGTTGTGCATGGATGTAGAAATCTGAAAGCAGAGGGTTATTTTTATGAGGGAAATCTAATTTCAGAAAGATCCAAATTTTGGGAGGATCCACATTTCAGAATTTAGTAAATCTATGTTGTATATTTGTTGGAGAACATACTCATAATCTGTGATTATTATATTGATTTATGTATTTAATGTATTTGGCATAGGGTCTCATTATGGAGCTTGGACTCGTAGTGACCCTGTTTTCACCCTCCCTAGCACTGGCATGTACCACTACAACCTATCTCTGTGGCCAGCTTAGTGTGCCCAGGGGTGGGGCTCATGTGGCCTGTGGTGCTGGGATCAAACCCTGGTCCCTGTGCTTGCCTAAGCAGGTGCTTGGTACACTGAGCTATCTCACTGGCCCCTGTGATTATTATATTGAAATGCTGTAATCAGCATTTTAAACAATCATCTGGGTTGGTTGGGTCCAAGTAGAAGCCACCCTACTCCCCATCAGCTCCCTCAAAACCCTGGGGAAACTGGTTCCTGTTCTGTCATTTTAATCATAAGAACGATTTTATTTCAGAAATTAAACAGTACATGATTATGTCTACCATTTAAGTGTAGCCCTACAGGTAAACTAGACTGGAGCATGAAGACTAGATTGGAGCATGACATGTGACACCTTATAGCTTCTTGTCCTCTCCAGTTCACTGGCTACCTTCAGGGTCCTTTGGAGGAGAGCAGCAAGGAGCTAGCAGCAAGGAGCTAGCCAACTCTTAACTTTCCATGTACTGTTCTAATCAGTACTGTTCCTTCTGACTACTGCCTGATTGCTGACTGTGTTATGAGGTGCTTCTGTGGGTTTGAAATGATTCCTGCTAGGACCTTTGGGGACCATTGCAGTGATGATGACCATGTGTCTTCTGGAGTCCCTAGTTGCCCATGCAGGTCAGGGCTTCTGACACTCTCATTTTGGGGGCACATTACCTAGGTTTTCTCATTAGGCATCATCTCTTATGTTTCCTCCTGAGAGTCCACATGTGGATATAGGAAATGTGGCTCTTTATCCTGCCACTCATGGAAACATAGCACAAGCATAGCATTGCTTGTTGGCTTTGCAGTTCCATACAGGGAGCCAGCCACAGTATAGCCATTTATGGTCACATCTATAGAAGGCAGTAGTTGTTTTTTTTTTTTCCCCTTAATCTCTAGGAAATGTACCTTTTCAAATAACGTTTCTCTTAGGCACATTGCTCTCCACATTTTGATACCTTGAAGAAGCACCTTTCCATGCTAAGGTAGGAGAGGATGCAGAGGACTCCACCTGTCCACTCTCTGTAGTGTAATTTCTCTGCTGGGCTCATTTTCGTTTGTATCATTGTAGCTGATCAGTGGAGCCTGCCGTCAGAAGCGCTTACCCACACCCCTCAACGTGTCCTGAATGTAATCTGATGACTGTTCTGTTTTTACTCTTCAGCATTTCAGCTAAAACTGAAATAATTTTAATATTTTGTTTCAGTATCTTTTCATTTAGATTACACTAAACCTCATTTATGTGCATAGGAAATAAAAGCATCCATAATATGTGACAAACTAGAAATATATGATTAAAATAGGCAAGACTTTAAGTGTTTTAAATTAACCATGGGTAATACAGTTCAACAGATAATAACTTCACGTTCCTTTTTCAAATTTAAAGGATATTCTTATTTAAACCAATTATTTCTAGATAATGAGTAGTTCATGAGTATCTAGGCCAAAACATGTTACTTTGCTTTCCAAAACAGATATCTGTATCCTGTGTCTGCTCAGTAAATTTGCTTAATAAGCATGTTAATTGTAATATGCTTAAGCACCTTATCTGATGTAGGGATGATTTTCCCTTGAAAATAAATTGTATCTTAATGAAATTGAGAAAAATATAGTTTTTTATATTGATAAGAGTTGCCTTTTAGTTATTATTTTGTACAGAAATCTATTTCCCTACCCCATGATTTTCAATTTGGTGATCTTTTCACTGTGATTAATCATGGCTAATGTAATATAAATACAGGATTTTAGTTACTAGTTTTAACAATAAAAATGAATATTAATTAAGGAAGACATTAAATGGCATAAGTTTTATGGATATTTTAATATGCAAATCTTACATTGTGTGTGTAGAATTTAAACAATAAACTATCTTAAAACGTTTTCATAAGTATAACACATAATATGCATCCAGGTTTAATAAGACCTGAAGTTTTGGAAATTTGGGAGACTAAAGAAAACAAAATTATACTGACAAAATTAAAGTAAAAAAAAATATGTATTTAGAATGAAAATAAGTGTAATAGTTTTAAAAGCTGACAAATTAAAGGACAGCAAAAATAAATGTTTTTACTCTTTTCAACACACACAAAAGGCCATTAGGAGAAGGAGCTCAGAGTGACAAGGCCCTCTCTGCAGTGTCACTGTCCTGGAGCAGGCTAGCTGTGTTCCTAAAGGCCTTACTCTGTTGGGACAGCTAGCAGGAACACAACTCTACACAGAAAAGTTGTGTAACTGTACACAGAACTCTACTCGGAAGTGACTGAAATGGCAAATTTATTTCACATGACCAAACTAAATGTATCCCCAACTGAAATTCTTATCTAGATTCCAAAACTGAGCACGGCCACTCCAGTGCTCCCAACACAAACCTAAGTGTGATAAAAGGGGAAGGAGAGGAAAGGAAAGATAATGGTGATTACAATTGACTGCTGCTGTTGCATTGCGCTTCCCAGCTTTTATGGAGACCTATGAAGCTGAGCATAATTTCACAGGCCCTTTTTTGGAACCCGTACAGGTGACAGACAGATCCCGAAGACCAAGCTTCCTTAGCGTCGCAGTTTCCCCCTGGGGTCTCACCAGGAAGAGCTGAGTGTTCCAGTGGCTTTAAGGGACCATAGAAATCCACATTTCTTACTTTTCTTTTTTTTTTTATTCTTCTGAATTATTAAAGTCATTCTTTATATTTTAATAGGTTAATATTAAACTACCTAAAAATTATCCTGAAGAAAACTATATAAAAATTTATAATTTTCAAATCTTGAAATGTGTGTACTGAATTCTTAGAAAAAGACAGAAAATCAAGCTTTATTTATTCTAAAAAATCAAAACTCTTTAAAAGAAATACTCTGTTGTGTTCATGCAACTTCCTGTAAAATTAACAGGACAAGTGGAAAAGATGTGAAAGTAAAGATTATATTTACCTTTATTCTACATTGTTTATAATCTGTGTCCTTTCCATACCTACTCAATATTTGAAGGAGTAAGCACAGAGTGCCTTTAGGGAGTTGTCTTTCTTATACCTGACACAGAAAGGTAATTATTTGGCACATCCCTCCAATCTCACAAGTAAAATTACACCCAGGGAAAGTAAATATAGATTAAGCTGTGGAAATTAGGATAGAATATTATACAAAATTCATCTCATTGCAGTTCTGTAGTTCTATAATTATAAAAACTTTAAAAATTATGTCAGTTATTGCCCTGTAATTAAAGATTTATACATTTTAAATCTCTTTAATTCTTAATATGCACTAACATACTTCGTTCATGTGAAAGCTTGGTCTTTATGATACTAACAATCACTTGAGACCTCATAGTGCAAAACATACTCTATCCTCATTTAAATGGCAGCTGAACAAAAACCTAGTAAGATAGAGATTTTGGCTTTTATTTGCATACTTTTGTGTAAAGCATGATTTTCATAACAGATACAACCTCAGGTCTGTGAGTGAATACTGTTTTTGGGATGGAAGAGGGAAAATATCTCCTGAGGGACAGGTGAGAATGATTCCATCAAATTTCTTTATTTCTTTCAGTCTTAAGAAGTAACTTATATCAGGGCCGGGGAGATGGCTCAGTGGAATAAGTGCTTCCCTGGCAAGTGAAAGGGCCTGAGTTCAATCCCCTATTCTGCCAAAAAAAAAAAAAAAAAAATAATAATAATAATAATATCATATCCAACAGCTTCCTCCAACCAGTTTTATTTGATAAATTATTTATCAGAATATCATTCATCTTAGATATGTGAAATGGATCAATAAGAGAATATAAAGTTTATAAAACCATTTAATTAGTTTAAAGCTTTTATACTCTGAAGTTTTTTTTTTAATTTTTGAATTATTTTGAGTTTGCCATAAAATTGGGTAATTGTAAGCATTTGTCCATATTTTAATGTATGGATTTTTTTTGTCTTTTTCTGACTATAATGTTAGGGGCTTCCCACTCTTTCTAGTACCAGTGTCCTGGATAGCATAATCCTATCATATTTATGGGATTTTTTTTCCATAAGGTATCAGGTTATATGTAAAATGAACAATCTTTGGTAGAATTAATGTAATTTTAAAGTTGCACATATTTTTAGAAACAATAGTGATAATATTATAGCCATTTTATTCCAGGTATAGTATCTGCTGATAAATATTTTATGGATGTGTTTTTAAATTTTTTTTTTATTTTAATTGCCACAATGTACATGTTTAATGACACTTGTATGCTTATATATAATGTATAATGATCAGATTAGGGTGATTGGCATATGTATCACCTCAGACATTTATCATTCCATTTTCTGTTAGGATTTTTTTTCTGTAACTTAATTTTTTTATTTTTATGGAAAAAAGTAAAACAAAATTTCATAACTATATTGTAGGAGAATAATAGCTAATAATATGCTTATTTATTCATTTACTTATTATGGTACCAGGGATGGACACAGACCTTGTGCTTGCCAGGCCGGAACTTATCCTGTTGAGCGATTTCCCTGGCCCTGTATATTGTTGTCTTTAAAGTACTTACTCAGAGCACAAGATATGGGCATAAGAATTTTTTCAGAAGATATTAGCATAAAATTTTCAGTGAACTGTGAAAACCTAGTAGTACGACTATCTTTCTTTTCCCTTCTTCACCTTTTTTCCATCCTAATTCCTTTTTACTTTTGAACAGTTTCTTCCCATTTCAGAATATCTATCATACACTTTGGACCTTATATACTTTTTTAATTTCTCACACCAGGGAGGCAATATGCTGTTTACACAAGTGAGTCTGATTGCTTGCTTTGCTTGTTTGCTTTCTTGCTTTTTTTCTTTCTTTGACATACCCTTGCTCTGTTGCCAGGCTGGCCTTAAATTAGAGATTTTCCTATAGAGTGACATACACAGGGTGGAACCTCTTTTCTGGATTGTCTTTTGTAGTGTGTTTAGGATTCTACACAATCAGGGACTTCATAGATTTATTCCTTTGGAATTTACAGAAAATCTGTTTCTCCCATAGATGAAACGACAGAAAGAAGGTAAAGTGAATCACAGCTGGTTCTCTCTCTATGCATGGACTTTAAATTAAGGGGAAGGGGCTGCTCTACAAGAACTGTGGCTTCCAGTCCACAGAGAATCAAAGTGGTACTGACATCATAATTCATAATTAACATGCATGTGAGCTTCCTGCACAGAATAAGCTGTTCAGAAGATTTCTAAATAAAGATGTGTGAGTTTTCAGCACAGGTATCTTTAGTCTACTGTGGAGAGGAGAGGTCATCCTGTATAATATACAATCCTGTATATAACTTGTCCAGAAGTAATGGGGATTCACTGAGACCTACTGTCAGAAAGAATCTAAATCAGATGGGTAAAGTTCATATTTGTGGTAAGATGTAGTTCAATATAAAAGCGTAAATTGAAAATGGAATTTTAACATTTTGTGTTGAATGAACGTGATAGTTTTAAATTCCCATACATTGTGTTCAGGGATTCAAAGTTTAAAGTTGCTATGCAAATAACTGCTTCTAATTTACCATTTGTGTGTGTGCTGTGCTGCTGAGCATGGCACACAGAGCCTCACATGCTAAGCAAATTCACTGTTTTTTTTACATGTGACCTACTTAAATGGACAGAGATGCTTTACTTAGTGAAACAGTTTTCTACTAAAAAATGCATTTAAAATTTATTCCAGGAATAAACAGAACGTCTCTGTAGCCTCTATAAAGCCATGGGAAAAGCCAGTACCTATGGGATTTTTTTAGATCTCTTCCATTTTCCATTTCCAGGCTACTTGTGATTGTTTTTTATATATTTTTTGCCAGTGTTTTCCTTGGTCCTTAGTTGACAGAAGCCTGAAACAAAAGTGGAAGAACAATTATCATTTATTCTCTTTTTATTCAGATATTTATTTAATGACTGTTTTGTGCAGCTGAAACTGTTGTATGTATCTGAAGATATTCATGACAGAAGAGCTGCCAGCATAATTTTGTGAAGTACAAAAAGGATAGTAAACAGATGCTTCAATACAAAACCTAGAAGTAGTTTAAAGTCCAGTTTGTTTAATCTTCTATCTTCTGAGAATGGACATCCAGCCAGATCTTGCCCCCAAATTGAATCACATTAGGCTGGTTGTAGCCAGAGAGGTAGGACTAACCTTCCCTGGAAAATTTAGAGATCTGAGACACTGATCTCCAGGTGGATCACACGGAGAGGTAAGGAAAGGGAGGAGCAAGGAGGAAAAGAGTACAGCAGGTGAAGCTGGCAAGCCAGAGGCCCACAGGGCGGAACTTAATGTTAGAGCTTTAAGCACTTGTTTTCATAGGCCTGAATTCCATAATTTTGGTATAAGAATGTTCAAGGAGCAAGATTGTATTTGTGAGAAGAGGGAGCTGGGAAGTTTAAACCCTCTTGGCTGTGGCAAACCCAAGCCTTCCTCAGGTTATGTGGTTGCATTTGTGTGTGGCCTGTCTCTGGAGGACAGTAACTGACCAATTTGGCAGAAGGCCAAACTCATCCCTCTCCCCACACTTCCCCTTGGTGTTGACTGTGGAAAGATGATTCTACTCAGAGTACCTGGGATAAGGACCTGTGAGTGTGCACATATCTATAACTTTCTGCAGCAGGTAATAATGCTAATAATGATGAGCCTGTGGTGTCAGAAATTTAAATCATTTCACGTATCATCTGTGTAAAAAAATGATAGATTACCCCCCCTTGTGCTTTGGAATTTTGGGGGAGGGAATAAGCAGTTACTTTTCAAGTTTACTAATCACCAATAAAAACTTATTACTTGATATTGTCAGATAAATAGTGTGTTGCTCTATGGAGCTTTAGTGATACTCCCATTGGTGTGTGAAAGTGATTCAGGGATGCCAGCAGTTTAATTTGCATTTGTAATCAGAGTTACTTTGCATAAAGAGTAAAATTTATTTTGGAACTAGAATGAAAGATTTATTTCATGAAGTCTGAATTTACATTTTTTACTTAATTTAAAATAAGATATTTTAACTGTTTAAAATCCAGATATTTCCATATTTGGTGATACTATTTCTCACTGACTTAATGTCAGAATTAGTTGATAATATATTTTCCTTGTGGTATTGTTTATATGACAGATTCTCAGCCATATATTGCTAACAGCATATACCTTCTCAGACTTGATGAGATTACGTCCTGAAAGGTTAACTTTTATTCATATAAGAAAGAGTATAGACTTGATGTTCCAAGGAAGAATAAAGCCAAACTATTAGAGTACTTTAATAAATATTAAATGACAAATGGAGCTGGTTCTACACTAGCTTCAAGGCTTATGGATGATAAGAAAATCTTCAAATGGAGCTAAAGAGTTATGGATGTCTTGCCATTTATATTCTTTTGCCTCTTTCCATTATAGTCGTTGAGAGCCAGAAGTTAGAGGAGGTGGGATATATGGTTTTTGTTGGTGACTGAATTAAAAATAAAGTGAATTAGATGTCAAATCAATTCATCTCTTCAGCAGGCTAAATATAGAAATATGCCTTTGCACTAATCACTTAATCACTCCCTCTTACTTGCCTACTCCCTGTAAAATAAAGTTGTGAACTTGATGTTGGATTTGAAGCACACCAGGTGATAGGCATTTCCATTATTATTAAATTCTAGTTTTCGTGAATACTAGAATTTAGATAAACCATATGTTTGGGATGTCAAAACAGTCCCAACTGGGAGAGGCAGAATACCTCATGATTCATAGGAGATCACTAAGTTAGGTGATTATAAGAAAGAAAAAATAAGTAGAGCAGTTTATCAAGGGGAAGCTCATCAGTGTTATTGTTGTAAAAATCTGCTGCTGCAAACTCTAAAATGACCCCAGCAATCTTTTCCTCCTATAGGTCATGCTCTTGTGTATTGAAGTTGGACCAGCATGGTTGTCCCGAACCAGCGGGTCAGTCAATGAAAGTCACCTGGGGGAGGAGTGGGGAATTGAAGAAGGGACAAAGGACAGGAGACGTGAGAAATGGAGACAAGACAGGATTCTGATCAAGTCTCGCTTTATTTAGGGGAGGTGCTGGGTATATATAGTGAAGGCATAGGGAAATGACGTCGGCTGGTAAAAGGCACAAGTAACTAGGCAACCGGGCTATGACAGGAAGTCCCACCTCCTGGGCATAGCAGGAGCCTTATTGGAAATAGGCGGGATAAGAACTAGGAACCTAGCTCATCAGTGGTAGCGGAGGAGGAACCCAGAAACCCACTTGCAGTAGGATTGGAAGCCTGGAGTTATTGTGCCTCCCACACATGGTGTCTTGCTCTTAAGTTTTTGAGTATGGCAAATGTGATGAGATGCTGTTTCTGTGCTTGGGCTCAGTAAGAGAGTGACTTTTCCCTTGTTTTCTGGATTCATTCTCTTGGTGAATTTGGGGAAGCAGGTTTTAGGATTACATGCACTCAACTAGGGGATGCTTCCAGCCAAAACCAGCTAAGAGATGAGCCCCTTAGCTCAGCAACCTTCACGACCTAAATACTACCAGCAAGCATGAATTTAGCAGCAGGCCTTTCCTCAGCCAGGACATAACTGAGACCCTATTTGCGGCTGGCTGGCACACCTCAGTTAAAGCCTTATGAGAGATCCTAAAACAGAGGACTCAGTTAAGCTATACCCAGGTTCCTGACTCTTATAAAAACTATGTCCTAAGTCTGTGGTGTTTGATATATAGCAGAAGAAAGCTAGTATGTAGGTGGGTTCCCTTGCTTGGGCTGTCATAAGGAAGTACCACAGCCTGTAATTTATTTCTTCACAGTTCTGGAGGCTAAAAGCCTGTGATGAAGGTGACAGGAAACTAGTTTTTTTCAGTTTTTTTTTTTTTTTTTTTTTCTGAGGCCTCCTCTCTTTGACTTACAGACAGCCAGTCTCTTAGTATGGTCTTCACTAGATGTATGTCAGTGCCCTGATTCTCTTCTTATATGGATAGCAAGTCATGTTGGAGTTGGGCCTATACTGCTGACCTCATTTTAACTTATTTACCTTTATAAATACCTCATCTCCAAATGTAGCTCCATTCTGAGGTCTGGGGATTAGGATTTCATATGAATTTTACAGGGAAATAGTTCATTCCATACCAACTGGCTACATAAATATTTGTATTTTTATTTCACTTGATAAAACTCTAGCAGTTATTATCTGTAAAGTCTTTTGCTTCCTTATTTTTCATTATTTTAACATAATTATATGTGATCTCATGTGATTTACATAGATGCATCTCACATGGCTTAGCATATATATTTGCATGTCATGATCCTCGTAACAATTTTAATCTTTATTAGCATATGTCTTTCATATGCTTTATATTTAACATTCTGATGGTACTTATTGGAGATAATGATGTTCTCAAAATCCAATTTAGCCTATTGTGTTTATTTCCATTCTTATAAATAATATTCTAAAACTAATTTATCTTCAGAATAGGGATTTGTTGATGATATAACAAATGTCATATCGTTTGACATCTCTTGAAGTCTCTACAGACACTTCAAGAATTTATATTTATTTGAACAACATATGGTTTTAGATAGTGTTAAGAGCAGAATATCTGTCTATTGGACATCTAGGCTTAAATGATACACTACTGTAGTCTGTGTGTGTTGTGCTGTTGCTTCATTAAGGTGTATTTTTCTCTAAATATTGATGAAACTGTATGTATGTAAGATCTTTTCTTAAATTAAAAAAAAAAAAGGCTATTACCTGCCATGGTTCTTTATAACATAGGCAAGGCCAGTGGTTCTCAGAATGTGGATTGCTGATCTGGGAATCCTTAGAATTCCCTTCAGAGATCCTCAAGGTGAAACTATTACTGCCTTTAAAAAAATACATTGACACTTTCACAAGTATAGATAATGTATTGCATCACAAATGCAGAAAAAATAAAATGAATGCAAAATAAATGAAGTTGCTGAAGCCTTTGCAGGAATGAAAGCAGTAGAGTTGGTATTGTTAGTATTTATTTTTCAACATCATACGCTTACCAGGAGGAAAAAATGATAGCCAGTTTCATTGGAGATTGTCCTTGATGAAGCAATTAAAATAACCCTGCTTTTAAATCTTGACCTCTGATTATGCACTTTGCAACATTCCACATGATTAAATGGCAAATATACATAAGATACTTATGCCCTGTACTGAAATTCAAGGGCTACCTCAGAGACAAAGATTGGTGCAGTTGTTTGAGTTGGGAGCTGAACTATCTGCATGTTGATGGGACACTATTTTTACTGAAAAGAATGTCTGAAAACTAGCTCTGATTATTGAGAATAAAGTATTTCACTAACATTTTCTCAAAAACAGACTAAGCCTATCATCAAAGAAAACTACAGCAAGTAGCATAATTTATTGCCAGTACTCTAAACTTTCAAACATGCTAGGATTTCAGAAAACATATATCTGCCATGTGAGCTTCAATAATTTTCACATCTCAGGATTCTTCTGATATTGGTGTTGATATTAATAAGTGTCACTTTTCTGAAATATGTCAACAATGGAAAATATTATATAAGTTCCGTGCCTAGTAGATTGTGTTATAAAATTTTGCCTAAGTAAAAGATTCATTCAAAATGCAAGAAAACGCAATGGATTTAAATTTAACAAAGTGAAGTTTTGTTATATTAGACAAAATATAATGTTGAAAATGTATTTGAGTTAAACGTTAAAATACTTAATCTCATTAGATGTAGCCCATAAATGTTGTTGACCAATTTTGTACTGCATATGGTACTTGACATTTATGAAACTATCATATGCTGAATTTGGGGGTAAAATTAAAGAATATTGGGCTGGGGATATAGCTTGGTGGTAAAGTGCTTGACTAGTATATGTGAAATCCTTAATTTCCAGCACTGTGGAGGAAATAATGCTCAGAATTATGTGAAAATCATATTAAATTCTCTTTCCAGCTCTGTATATCCTTGTAAGGATATACACTTAAACTGGATTAAAAATAAAACAAATATGACTATAGTTATCTCCTAGGGTGGTAGACATTAAAAATATCTGTAACAATGCAAAACAGTGTTTCCTCAGTATTTTGGAAAATACAGTATTTGTCATGAAAAATACATTACTATGCTGGAGTTGGAGAATCATCCTTCTCTACTATTATAAAAGAGATTGGTAGAGGCGGGAATTATCATTCAATGCTAAATCTAAAACTTCTGATGAAGTAAAGTATGATTGCAAAGACTTAAAATATTTCCTCACATACTTGTAAAATACAAAAGGAAAGAGTAATTATTTAGTGGAAAGATCAGTAGCACTTTGAATTGATTATGAAAGCTAGTATCACCTCTGAGGCACAGGTCAACAAAATGTATCTCCAAAAGTGATAGCATTAGATAGATAGTGTTCCTGTAGAGAAAGCATAGTCTAAATCAAGTCGTGAGGAAAATATTTGGCAAATATGTGAAAAATTCTTTGAAAAATACACCTGATGATATTCATAAATATCAAGCTCATAAAAGACAGGCCATAGAAATGAATGTACTAGGTCAAAACAGATGAAAGAGAAATGACAACTACCTGATTCTAGCCTGATTGCTGCTTGAAAGGGCATTACCATGTGAAATTGGAAAAAATGTGAACATAGTAAGCTACTTTGTCAATGTTATGTATGCTAAAGTTGGTAAGTGTACTATTATAGTAAGACTATTGTAATTCATAAGTTACATTATTGAAAATTTAGGGATATTTTTCTACACTTTCAAATGGTGTAAAAAATTTTAGACATGTATATATTTATGTAGACACACATGAATGATTAAACATGTCCCCAATTGGTAGAATTCTCACCCTGACTAATTATATATGCTGATTTCTGTGAACTAAGCAACTGCACTGAAGATAGCAGTGTGTAATACTAGGGTCATGCTTGGAATGCCTGTCATTGTGGTCCTCTAAACACGTACTGCTTGTCATATCATACCAACTACTGTCATACTGTCTCTCAAGTAAATGTTTGTTTTTAAAAAAAGGGTAATAAATGAAAATAGACAAAAAATGTCATAGGACTTTTCTGCTACAATGCTATATATGGTTAGATTTCTAAATTTCTGTGTAAATATATGTAATTGTTTACTCCTATTTTTTAAAATTTTTTTCATTCACATTCTGTGGGGATTTAAAGTTTAACATATCAATACTTGATGGAAAATAACTGTTCCATGTTATGTCTAAGATGTTTGCTATTCAGATAGATAGAGAGATTCAGCTCAACTGCCTATGTGGTAGGGTAATAATAATAAGCTTCTCTTCTGGAGGGTTAGCAACCTAAGTTTGCAGACCAAAAATTGGAGAAAAAGAAGGGATACAAGGACAGACAACATTTTGGCCCTAGCCTTTCAGAGTCAGTGAGGACTCAGGAGAACCTGTACTGTAACATCCTGTAACTCAGTTATGTCCCAAATTTACTAATCAGAGAGATTATGGGGCCACAGAGGAAGGTGATTGATGATGTAGCGTGTGCCTAAGGAGAGTCACATGGAGAGCAAACATTTTCTCAGGCTTTCACAGAGAACAAATTGGTCAAGCAATGGCCGTGACTCATCCACATGGCTGACACTGACAAAGGATCTACAAATCCTGAGGGGATTTGACTGACCTTGTCAGGTTCAGAAGTTACATTTCTTATTATATAGGTCTTGCTTTATCTTGGTCTTCACCAACCAGCAGAAAAATTAAAAACAAGGTATAAAAAGTAGAGCCATATTAATATGCTGAGCTATAAATGGCTCAAGTCAGCAACTTCTGACATTGCCAGTCCTATGGATAACCTACTACTATTATGGACTACTGGACTATATTGGATTATTTTGCTGAATTTACGCATCTACAATATTTAAATGGCAATGGAATACCCATCTGTGACAAAACTAAACAAAAAAGGGGATATAAATGAAGGACCATTTTGTATCTGTATATACCATATTTAGGATAGATATACAGCTACTTTCTCTTTATTCAATGAGAAGAAAGATTTGTATTAGTAGTGTTTCAACAGGATATCATGTCTGCATCTTGTACTATGAATAACCACTACAAAGACAACAATATGCAATGTATTAATTATTGAAACTGCCTTACTAATTGGTTTTGAAACTCTCATTGCTATTTGTTTCTCAATAAAATTAATTAAAAAATAAACATGTCCACACAGTTAAAGACATATCGAGGTTGCACATAAATGACATTTTAAAATGAGTAAAATATTAACATTAGATGTGTCTTGGTAAATAGTAGTCAGATGATGCTTATATTTACTCTTATTACTCTTATTTCCAAAAGGAAATTAGCTTATTAAATGTAGTTACTTTTTAAGCTACATAATGAACTATTATTTTAAATAAATGTATCTAAAATTTTCCTTTTTAAAATTTGAATAGGATAAGTATCAGTGAACTCGGTCCACATAAACAAGACCTCTTTGGGGTAGTGATAATTTAAAGAGAGTAGGAGGTTCCTTAGAGCACAGAGGTTGAGAACTACTGGAATACATAGTGGTTATCTAGACCAGTGTCTCTTTCCTCCCTTCTTCCTCTCAAGTCCATTGTATGACATTCATGAGAACTGACTTGGCAGACACCACTTACTAATATTGTGGTCTAGGGCAAGCCAGTTAACTTAGTTTTCTCATATAAAATGGGGATAATAGTGTTATCTGTCTCAGGAGCTTGTGGAACAGCTTAAGTATATAAAGAACTTAAATAGTGACCACTCAACAGTGTTGTTCCTAGGAGCAACATGTGTTTCTGTGTTCTTATCTCAAGGTATGTTGTGCTTGAAAGTGACTTTGGTTATAATTATATGACTATGTTCTATCAGAAGGATACTAAAGAGGGGTATCAATAGTTTTTTTTTTAGTGTATTTAGTACAGGGTCTACCTGGTCTCATGACACAGATCAGACTCATAGTGATCCTCCCCACACTTGGGATTGAAACCCAGTCCCTGTGTCTGCCTCAGCAGGTGCTTTAATCCATTGAGCTATCTGGCCCTTTTTTGATTTTTTTTTTTTTTTTTTTTTTTTGCCAACTCCGCCTACCTTGGGGGCGGAGGTGGTGCAACATGTGGTGCCAGGAATCAAATCACAAGATAATTCTTTTTGTTTTTTTCACAGTAGTGGGGATTGAGCTAGGACCCTGAGCTTGCAAGCAGACACTTATTCTACTGAGCTCTCTCTCCAACCCCCATGATGATTCTTAAAATTTGAGTTTGTACTGGTTCATTGTACTGAAAGAAATGGTTAGGAAAACAGACAGGTGAAGATGAGCAAGCAGACAGGGCATTAGGGAATGTTAGGAAGAGTGTCATACATATAGGACATGGAAACTACAAGTATGTGGAGAGCTGTTGATGGAATATTCCCTGAACAGGAAACACTTTCCCCTCAGGGGTAAACTATAATTATCTTATTTAGCCCTGGATCCATTGGCATCCAATTTCTAGATACTCATTCTGTGCTCTACATGGATATATTTCTGTTGGGCTAGTTAAATTCTTGTAACAATATTTACTAAAGTAAAGAGAGAAAATAATAGTGCTTTTGAGTCATGTCTACCATTTCTTCCAGCCCAAGTATAAATTCAGCCCTATACTGTAATTCATTCTAAGAATCAAATCAAAATAAAATTGGATCATTCAAGTATGTGACCTTCACCTGAATCCACCTTAAAATGATGCTTATTTTAAAAAAAGGATAAATTAGAGCATAGGCTTTATGTCATTTTGGTACACTGTTTAATGTCATCTCTTGTTTTATGATGATTTCTTTTTTTTTTAACAGATCATCAGAAACTGGAAAGGGAAGCTAGAATCTGCCGTCTTTTGAAACATCCCAATATTGGTGAGAAAATGTTTTCACTGTATTTTAGTTGTTAATTTAATATGGCATATACTATATTGTATCACAATAAAAATGTTAATTTTAATAACTTAAAACTATTAACAGAGTCCTACCTTTTAGTCTTGCTTACATTTGATTCTTCAATTTTTTAAAGTAAGTTTGTTGGGTTTTTTTTACATTCATTTTTATTCAATCTTTAAAGCAGTAATGGAAAGCAAAAACTTTTGCTATAAATTAATATTAATGTATGGAAATTAAAACACTGTATTGAGTCAATAGACATGCTGTCATCTGTCCGAAAGGAAACTTCTGGTTTAGGGAAAGAACAAAACTGTAATGTAAATATACCTCTTAATAAAGTATTTTACTCTAACCAATATCTATGACATTTCCTGGTTGTCTGCAAAGTGGATCCCTTTATCAAGTACCTTTTAAGTGGTAGTCTTCTCCCTGTGAATAGTGTCTGTGTCTGAAATTTTTTTCATGTGAGGGCTCCAGTCATGCTGCATTGGAGCTCATACTAATGACCTAATTTTAATTTAATTATCCTTTTTGTTATGGTTTGTGTCTAGATATTCCCCCAAAGCCTCATGTAGTCATGAAGATGGCTGAATCTGGAGTTTGTGATTGATCCGTTGTCTAATGCAGGGATTATGGATGTGAATGCTACATCCACCCTAGTGTGGGTAGCCTGCACACAGTGTCAGAGACATAAAGGGTCTTTCTGCTCCCTCCCTTCCTTTGTTCTTGTTGCTTTGGCTGTCTTCTGCTGCTATGAACTGTTGCCCTTGTGCCAGGCCACCCTGGCTTGGAGCCAAGTGATTACAGATGGAAACCTCCACAAACTGTGTGGTAAATAAACCTTTCCTTCCTTAATTCTGGGCCTTGGGTATTTTGATTCAGCAACAAGAGAAAAGCGACCAAGACATTTTTAAGTGCTGTGCTTGTAACTACAGTCGCATTCTGAGGTATTAGGTGTAGGACTTTGTGGCAGTTAAATTGTATTGTCAGCTTGACTGGTTATGAGCCACTGAAGGCAGTGATGAAGTCCTCTGGGTGTGCCTGGGTGGGCTGTGGAACTTTGGATGCTATATCTGGACCTTGGCCCCTTCGACTTCGGTGTTGTTCCCCTGCTCTGCTTCCTACTTGTCCTTAGCCGAGCACCTTGGCTCCATTATCTCTTCTGCCATGACGATTTTGCCTTGAAGCTAATCAGACATGGTCTGAAACCATGAGCCAGAATAAACCCTTCTCTCTTAAATTGTGTGTATCTGGGCCCATGAAAGGGAAAAATGATCACTACTGATTTCATTGTATGGACTGGGGTGGGAGGAGTTAAAATTCAGTACATTGCATTGGCTGAAGAGAAATTGCAATATAACCATTATATTTCTTGCTTGGGGTTAAGACACATGAAATCTTAGTTTAGTGAACTTGTGTTTCCTGTGAAGAAAGATTTTTCCTTGTTCTGTTTCTATCAAGAGCCATCTGTGAAATACAGTTGGGTAATGAAGCTAGCTAGCTTCTTCCATTTCCCCTAGGAATTTGAAGTTAAATACTGTAAACACTTTTAGCTAGAAAAGAACTGTTTTCATTTTGAAGCCACAGGAGGAGAAATCTTACAGAAAGTGAAAGTAATGTATGGTAAGAGTTTCACAGTTTTATGAGCTACACAGAATCACCATGCTATAACAAAGAATGTAGTATTCTTCAGGCATCTAGAGTGGCCACATGTAACTTTGTGGTTACCTCACTTGAGATATTTTTCCATCTGTACAGATTTCAACCGTATAAAAGGAATTAGGGAAACACAAGTCCTTAAAACCCAGTGAGACTCATTTTTAACCACTAGAGAGATTTTTAGTGATTCTGTACCCTAAGTTACATATATAATAGATAAATGTGGACATAGTCTCAAAAGTTATAACATGGAAAAATGCACCTATATCATTCATTTACTCATTAAGTCACTGTCCAGGGTATATAAGGAATGAGGTGTACCACAGGCTCAGGAAGACAGTAAACAAAACAGAGCATATTAGATGGTAATTAATTGAAGGAGGTAGGAAATATGGAACATTAAGGGATTCTAATTTAAAGTCTTTGGCCACATTCTTAAGAAGATGCAGTTTGAGTAAAACCCTAAAAGACGGGAGGAAGCAAGTCGTTTGCCTTTCTAGTGGAGGTAAAACACATTGCAAGGCCAGGAAACAAACAGCGTATGGAATGGCCCCTGCAGTAGCTTTTGAAGTAATTGACAAAGTGAGAGATATTTTAAATTTTACTTTAAGTATTTTAATTGATGGGTTTAATTGATAGATAACCATGTAATGTTATGTGGTAGTTTTTTATTTACCCAAATAAAGAACAATAATTTAAAAACAGCCTCAATAATAGTGATTGCCATAAAATAGTAAGCAGCAACTGACAGGTGATACTATAAGTGGGCCTATAAGTTACTCAGTGTGGGGAAGTAGTTACAAGTAGTTTAGTGAGCAGTGCTGTGTTCCTGTTGGGCTAATCACGCTGGGTAACAGCAGTGGGTAGGACACTAGCATTCACTCCTACTGAGTCGTACCACACAGGGAACACAGCTTTTCATCTAGACTCCCTGAAATGGATAACACAACAGTTATGAAATAAGAGGCCATTATCTTCTACTTCCTTTCCTCTGTTTTATTATTTGCTTCTGTTATTTTATTATTTCCTCTATGTTATTAAGATCTGTTACATTTTGAAACTTCAAAGACAAAGATACTATTTTTGACATTTTTTCCTTCGTGAAAATTTGCTTATTTCATTTTTATGTGCCTGTCTTTTGTCATGGAATTAAGAATTTTGAGAATTTACAGCAAGTAAATGGTTTCTCTCAAGAAACACATTTTTAAACTGACAAAAGTATTAATTTATTAAACTACTTTCAGTGTTATTTTAAAAATACTTTTCTGGGCCAGCCAAATAGCTCAGTGGATTAAAATGACTGCTTAGGCAGAACTCAGTGGCCAGTGTTTGATCCCGGGCTTGTAGTGCCGACCCTGCCCCCAGGGTGTGCTGAGATGGGGATTGAGACTGGGCATGGTGGTGCGCACCTCTAATCCCAGATCTTTGGGAGGCTGAACAGAGGCGGATCACTGTGGAGTCCAATCTACGCAGTGAGACCCTGTAGACCTTGTACAGAAATAAAAAATTCTGATCTTTAAAGTAATATATACACTTGGTGGAAAATGGAGAAAATACACTGTAAGGCATGGAGAAGAAATCAGAGAGCACAGTTTATAACATTTGTTATACATTTTTATATTTTTATAATAAATTTTTTTAGAGAGTGATGCTAATTTTCCTCATTCTCTTGTTTACATTTTGTTGTCCCTTCAGATATATCATTTGATCTCACTTAACCAAATTACTTATGGGTGTAACCATTGGCAGGCCGAGCTTGGGCTGTGCAGACTGATAATGAAGCAGTGATCAAGACACAATAGCTCTCATCCCAGTGCTTTCGCCCTTATGTAGGAGCAAATGAATATCGTAATGATTATGTGAGTAACACTGTGAAGATAATTGAAGTAGGATAATTTCATACCAGACCAGGTGGCTACTGTCAGAAAGAAAGCCAAATACTAGTTAAAAGTGATAAAAACGAATTTTATTCAGCATTATTGCAGTAGGGGGAGAGCAAAGCAAAATTCCAGATATACCAGAGTCTTAGACATCAAGGATGGTGGTGAGGAACTTGAATGGGTGTCAGAAGTTGACAGAGACTTCCATAGTGGATGCTTCACTTTGACTGTCTTATGGAGATTTAAAGTGTAGGAAGGCAGGGCCCAAGTATGAGGCCTGGCGGAAAAGAGGAAGTTTTCTGAAGTTTGTTCACTACAGAGTGGCTTTGCAGGCAAGATGTGACAGTGGAGGTCACATTTAAATTGATATAAAAATGAGGTTAGAAGTCATTATGAAGCCCAGTGAGCAAGTGTTTTGGGCAAGGGGAGCTTCCCTATTGGGAAAGACGGGAGCCCAGAGGACACCTGTTGTGGGTGAGAGTGGCTGAGCCGAGCAGGCCAGATGGAAGTCTAGTCACATGGGCCTTCACAACCCAGGGCAGGGACTTTGGACCTCCTTTCAAGTGCAGTGAGGATCTAGTAGAAGGTGTTCAAGCAAGAATATGTTCTCATCTGCTTGGCTCAGTCTGTTGTGTGCACAGTGATTGTGCACAGCATCAAGGATAATAGTGTCGAGTTCTAAGTCACAGCCTTGTGTGTATTACTATAGTGCCCCTCAGCCACAGCCTCCTAGATAAAACTTTAAGCAGCCCCAGGCTGATTGCCTCAGAGCTGTGTCCCTTGGCTGAACATGATTGAGAATACTGGCCACTTCTCAAATAGCTCAGGTATTTTCTACTCTAGGCTGTTGTTTGTACTCCAGGCTGGAAACTGTAGAGCTGCCATTAAGGTGTTGAAGTAGTTTTGTAGAGAACCTTGTTTTATTTCACTTTTGATTATTCTGTCATCTTTTGAAAAAATAGATTGATTTTTCCTTGATATAAAAAAGTTTGTATAAAGCAAAAATATTGGGCTGTATGTCAACATATATGTTAATTAAAGGCAATCTTTTATATTTGAGATAATAGCTATATTGTTCTCAGAATTCTTTTATATTTGAACTGCTTTTATTCCTTAATTTTCTTTCTTTTAATGTATTTGGTTGTTGCAGGGTCTCACTACACAGCTTAGACTCATGATCTTCTTGCTCTCAGCCTCCACAGAGCTGGATTACAGGCATGTGCCAATATGCTAGGACTCTGTGGTTGGCTCAGCCTGCCCTGGGGACGGGGCTGGTTCCTGGGATCAAACTGTGGTCCCTGTGCTTGCCTAAGCAGGCAGTTTAGTCCACGGAGCCTATCTCCCTGCCCTGGTCCTTAATCTTTATAGGCGTTATTTTAAAGGAATTTATTGAAACCTTTGGTGAAGCCCAAATAACTAAAAACAGTAAAGAGCAACTAGAAAAATACTCATTTAATTAAACTGTGTGAAACTTGAAAAGAACTGGGTCAGGAGAGGAAAATACAAAATAGCAAGAATTTTCATCCACCTCATTCAGTGTCTCAAGTGAGTACCACTTGAGATAGCTGCACTGATAACAAGATGATAAATTCGGTGGCAGAGCTGTCCTGCTCCTGCAGATTTTTATCTACACTCTGTAGATTGTAGTATGACAAAGGCAGTTATTTGAAAGTCTGAAGAAACATTTATTTATGTAGCTCAGCACTGCCTTTGAAAGGTAAGGCTTTGCTGTTGTGGGTTCTTGAAGCTCACTAGGGAGGGAGCCAAAGAAAGGGACAAGCTGCCTCAGGGGAGTACCCAAACTGCAAGCTCAGTGAATTAGCCTCCTTAGATCAGATTGTAGCTGAAAGATTACTTCCTTCCTCTCTCTGTCCTAGGTAATACTTGTGTATATACCGTATCTTGCATGAATAGGAGACAAAGAGCTGAGTAGTAAAACAACAACAGCAAGAACCAAAAAAAAAAAACAGCAACAGCAGCAACAAACAACAAAAACTCCACAGACTCAGGCCCTGGGTTTATTGTGTTTCTGACCCTGGTCTACACTGTGGACTCCTCTATATGCTGTTTAACCACTAAGTTCCAGTTTTTCTCCTTGGAAAGCAGAGAAATAATTACCTTTTTATTTTTATTTATGAATCACAAGATATCATTATATAATGCATCTTACTTGAGTGAGAAATTAATATAGTTTGGAAGATAATTAAATTCAGTAAAGAGTTGAGTGAATTATAATAGGGCACCATCCTCCAAATAGTAGCCAGTTGTCCTTAATGTTCTGTAGTTTTGTCCTCAGAGATGCAGGGCCAACAGGGGAAAACCAGGTTTCAGAAAATTTTATGTATTATCTATCTATATTACATGCGATACATGTATTATACGGTATATGATTATAAAAGAGTATATATTAAAAATAATCTAAGAATCATAATATTGCAATAACAGATCTCATACTTTAATACTTGAAAGTGAAACTATGTTTTAATACTTGAAGAAAGTAAAATTTCTTGAATCTATCATATGACTTCTCTAGAGTCCTAAATCTTTAATAACATTGCAAGTCCTATATTTTCTGTACAAAGAGATACTGATATGTAGAGAAACTAACTTGAAGAAGATTGAAAAATGTATGGTGTTTTTATGGGCTAAGAATTACACCCTAAACTGAAATTCAAAAGGAAAATAATTTCAAACATTATTAGCACCTATTTATGTTTAATTTGCTGAGTTTGAGTTTTGGAGACTTCATCTCCATTGTACTAGGGACACATCGAATAACTAGTTAGCCAGAAATCCAGTGAACTTCAGTCGCTTAAAAATTGTGGCTGTTTTACCTTTTAATTGATCATTAAAAGAAGCTTATCGGGCTGGTGAGATGGCTCAGTGGTCTAAGGCACCTACTTAGAACAAGCTTAGCAAAGCATAGGGACAGCGGTTCAATCCCCTAGCACCACATGCCAGCCAGCCACGCCCCCTGGTGGGCTGAGCTGGCCACACACACACACACACACACACACACAAATAAATAAAATTAAAAAAAATAAAATAAAAGAAGCTTATCTATGGTAGGCTGTTGCATTAAGCTTGAAGATGAACTTAATTAAAAACAAAAACAAAACAAAACAAAAAACTAGGCTGCAATTCCAATTAACTTTGTCTCTAGAACTAATAATAACAAAACAGTTGTATGGAAGACAAGGTGACTTTGCAGCTTTGGAAGAGACAGACACTCCTGCTTTGGGCCAGACTTCCAGTCAGGAGTAAACAAGCATAGCCACACACTTCCTTAAGGAGTGGCATCAGTGATTGATATTCTAAATAGGTACCAATCACCTTGAAAGAGCCCTAAAGAGTCACTAACCCAGCCCCCAACAGGAAGGGACCCTGTCCTGTGTTCATGCCCACTTGCTACATGACTCACTTTCTCATTTGCTACTGGATTTAATCAATTTTTACCTGAGCAGTGGTGCTTGTAATTTCATTGGTTGACCATAGTTTTGTCCCACCTCATGCCCACCTAGTGAGTTCCCATGTTTTCCTCCACCTTAGATCTACCTCTCCTCATGGTTTTATACTATAAAAGTCCCTAAAAGAGACAGCTTCCTGGGGGCCACCTGCTTGGGGCCCCCCTCCTGTCCCTTTCTAGGATAGGAGCTTTCTTTCTCCCAATAAACATATTCTGGTTTTAACTGCAAAAAATAAATGAATTGGGGCCGGGGAGATGGCTCAGTGGAATAAGTGCTTCCCTGGCAAGCACAAGGGCCTGAGTTCAATCCCTGGTTCTGCCAA